>NC_081842.1:127019740-127357993 GCF_963259705.1 Myotis daubentonii
GTAAAAAATCAATAAAAAAAATAAAAATAAAAAATAAAAATAAAAAATAAAGAAGGCCTTGCACATAATAAGTGCCCAGTAAATGTTAGCAACTGTTATTATCATTATTCTCAAACATCAGTGTTCTTACTGGAATTTGGCAGGAGCTGAACACTTAAGAAACCTAAAAAAAAAAACAACAACCAAAACACCTGCTTCCTCTAAACCTTCCTTCCTTAGTCCGACTCATCTGCACAAAGCAAGCACTCCAGTGCTCAACATACCTTATTTCATTAATCCTCACAACCACCCTGTGGATAAATACTATTATACCCATTTTACAAGTGGAAAGACAAAGAAACAGACATGTTAAACATTGTCAGTGGTATGTAGCAGAACTGAATTTCCAACTCCAGGCTGTCTGACTCCAAATTATATGCTCTTAACCACCAGGTTTTATACCTCTGCCAGAGGGTGAGGATTCAGTTTGCGGGTTAAAAGAAGAGCCATGTGCTCTAGGTATTCAGCAGGAAGTGACCAAGTTATAGTTTTCTTATAAAAATTAAAGCCTGAACTACATCCTATCTCATCACAGAGGCTTGCCCACAAGATTTCCTGTGTATAGGGTCAAAAACTCTTCTCAAAAAGCAACTTTGAATAGGGTCAAAATGCCAAGCACACGTGAGTTTTACTCTGAACTTGGCCTAGAAGACTTTGAGGAACAGGATTTGTTGCCCATCCACATCTATGATGGATAGATGACCCATCAAAAAAGCTCAGCTAGTTCCCAGAATCTGAGTCATCAGATAATCCATCAGCCTTCCCCTGTGTTCAAAATATGACCTGTGACATCCTTTTTTGAACTTTCTTAACTCTTTCAAAAGGGGAGTCATTTTTTTTAAGTTTTATATTCCAGTGAGTGTAAAGGTTCAAAATGAAATATTATGTCAATGTGGTAAACTTGAGGCCAGACAGTAAGTGCTCAAGTGCTTTACCTATTCAAAGCTCACCAAGGAAGTGACAAGGATCTCCTGTGTTGTTGCAAGCTGTGACAGACCAGCAGTCAGCTCCTGTTCATTCCTGAAATAAAAGCCAAGCAGCAGCCCGGGGCAGGTTTTGTTTACATGAATGCACACTTCCTTGGGAGGAGTTGGTGCCTGGACTGCTTTTCTTTACACTCACAAGTAGCAGTCAGTAACCGAGGGAGCATCACTGGTAGGTGAACTAACCTTCTCTAGACATCTTTCTTGGGAGACAGGTTGTCAGTTTGGAAAAGGATGACACTTTTAAGACCTTAATAAGCTGACATCTGAAAGCATTTGAAATTCTGGCAGCTGCTGGACACCAAACCCAGAGAACCCTTGGAGAAAGGGAGGCTGCCTGAGGACGCAGGAAGCCAAGTTGCTGGAGCAGCTGCTGAAGCCAAGCCAGCCTTCTCTCCACCCCCTCCCAGATCTTTGAAGAACCAGGCGCTCCAGAAAGAAAGGGCAAAGGAAAAACGTGGACAGATGGAATAAAGGAAGGGAGCCTTGGATAGACCCCTGTGGGCCAGAAAGGGAGAAAAGGTTACATGCAGCCTTGGTTGTAGAAATAACTTTAGGAATAATTGAAAAGCAAAACTTGAATGTTATCTTGGAGTGTGATATAGTCAACATCACTTTAATTTCTATTTATAAATATGTTTAATTAGAATGATTTTGACAGCAGGGAAGGCCTCAGCAGGTCATATTCATGGCTGGGAAGACCAGCAGTAAAATCTCTCCTTTAGAATGAACCAATTTTCCCTAAGACTAAATTGTTTTGACTACTGTATACTGTAAGGTCTAGAGAATACACCTCCTATATGGAAACCAGATGGAAATTCTATGATACAAGTAGTCCCCTGGTGCTCACAGAAATTCTAGAACTACAGACCTTCAGCTGATGTTAGCCAAGAGGAAGATTTCAGAGTATTTAGGAAGAAATGATCACTAAGAACCACCATGGAGCAAGTTAAGTCAAACTTTTTTGATAAAGGTTTATTTTTCATGTAATTATTTTTATTCATACTCTTTTTTCGGATTATAGAAGTGGTATCCACTCATTATTTTTTAAAAGCACTAGAAATATAAATACAATAGGACTCAATGCCCACCATGATCCCAGCCCTTAGAAAGGACCACCATTAACTGTTTGATATTCTATACATTTACCCACATTTTTCTTTGAGTTTATACTATTTTACAAAAACAGGATTTATGTAGTGGTAGTCTGATTCTTAGTGATTCGTGCTACTGGAAAGATGATCTTTAAAAGTATATTAATTTAAAAAGTAATTTCAGTTTAACTTTCATTTCACATCTGCATACCTAATTTTTAAAATCTGAGTGTTACACGAGAACTTAATATCATCATTTTGATAGTGAGTCAGTATTACTGTTCTCACGGACAATAATAGAAAACATGAATCATTAAATAATCTCACAGTTTGTATAGTTAACAAAAATGATCATACTATTAAGCAATTATTGTGTCCATACTAATTTCCAGGTACTGTAATAAGCATTTTTTGTAAGTTGAATCTTAAGAACAATCCTATGAAGAAAGTAGTAACACCCTGTTTCAGGTGGAGAAAATGAGGCTCAGATAAATAAGTAATGTTCCCAAGATCACCCAGCAAGTAATTGCAGTACAGTCTATATTCAAACCAAAGTTGGTATATATCCCATCCTACTGCCTGCATTTCAAACAACAGGTTACTAGTATAGTTATAAAAATATTCAGATAATTAAAATCAATGTACTTAAAATTGTTTTGTGATGTGACAATGTATATTATGGAATTACTAGGGGCCCAGTGCATAAATTCGTGCACTTTAAAAGGAACATGAGGCTGCAGTGGGCTCAGAGGTGGGTCTGGACCCCTGCCCAGCCCCTCCCACTGTGGTCCCTGGTCCCCTGTCTGCCAGCAGCACCACTTCCGTTGCTGCCACTCCCACACGCTGACAGCGCCGGCCCCACTGACAGCGTGAAGCAATTGGGGCCGGCGCCAGCAGTGGGTGCAAGCGGGACTGGCTCTGTCAGTGGGTGCAAGTGGCAGCTGCTGCCCCAATCACCCTTCAGGAGCAGGGGAAGATGGAGAAGACCTCAGGAGCAATCGGGACCAGCAGCCACCGCTCACACCCACTGACAGTGCCAAGTGATTGGGGCCTGTGCTGGGCACCAGCAGCGGGTGCAAGCAGCAACTCCAGCACCAGCAGCAGATGTGAGCACCAGGCAGACCACAGCACGCAAGAGCAAAGAATTTTAGTAACCACCAGAGGCTCGCTCTGATGAGAGCAACCAGCACCCCACCTTGGTCTGGCACCTCCACTCACCTGCTCCACCATCCTGCTGCGGCTGACCACCATCCCATGTTCCACATGCATCCCCTGGTAGTCAGAGCACATCATAGTGACCAGTTGTTCGGTTGTTCTGCTGTTCGGTCTATTTGCATATTAGGGTTTTATATACATAGTCTAGTGGCCCAGTGCACACAATTTGTGGATGGAGGGGGGGTTCCCTCAGCCTAGCCTGCACCCTCGCCAATCAGGGACCCCTTGGGGGATGTCCAACTGCTGGATGTCCTGTGGGGTCAGGCCTAAACCAGCAGTCGGACATCCCTCTCTCAATCTAGGATCACTGGCTCCTAACTGCTCACCTGCCTGCCTGCCTAATTGCCCCTAATTGCCTCTGCCTGGCTGCCTGCCTGATTGCCCCTAACTGCCCTCCCCTGATGGCCTGATCTGGCCCCCAACTGCCCTCCTCTGCAGGCCTGATCTCGCCCCCAACTGCCCTTCCCTGCTAGCCAATTAGGTTCTGATTGGTTGGTTTCTATGCCAGTCAGTGTCAAAAGCTCTGGCTCCTAGGCAGCCATTGGCTCTTCACAGTTCACCCAGATTTGGTTCTGATTGGTCAGTTTCTATGCCAGTCAGCATCTCCAGGCCTATCTTCAGGCCTGATCAGAGAGGCGGGGCTGATCAACAGAGGCTCAGAGAGAAACAGAGGCCGGCTACTGGCAAAGCCTGTAGAGAAAGAGAGAGGCAATGACTGATCAACAGCTGCCACGGAGGCTGCGGATCAGACCCTGCCTTTCTCTCCGGGTCTCTCTCCAGGCCTGATCCACAGCCCCCTCACAGTCAGTGCTGGGTCACTGAGCCCAAACCTGCAGCAGTCAGTGCTGGATTGCCACGCAACACAGCACTGCCTGCAGGAGTGGCTTCCAGTGTTTGGTGGAGCCTTCAGTCAGTTGTTACAGACCCTGGGTTTTTATATATTAGGATTAGCGGAAGTAATGAGTTTGGAATCCACCCCCTGGCAAACCTTTTAGCCTAAGCTCAGCTACAAAGTGAAGATACTATGTACTTGAATACTGGACTTGCAGGGCTAAAATGAGGATTAAACAGAGCAAATCCTATGACAATTCTCTTTGTAAACTGTAAAGAACTATTATGTTATGGATATATGTATATGCCCATCATAAGCTTGATCACAACAGGTTTTATAACTTCACCTTTATAATAATTCTATCAGAATAAAAACAAATGCAGAACTTTTTAGCTAATGAAAATAAAAGACCTCTTTTAGCAATATTCAACGTCAGGGGCATATCCCTTGAGACCAGGTGTGCACTCTGTCCCAGGACTCTAAATTGTTTCCCTAGGCTTACTGATTTTTGTTTTGCCTTTATCCAGAACCCCAGCATCAAGACCAGTGGCCTTTCCAATCTTGCTGTTTCTCAGCCATGCTTTTTCTTAACCTGATATTAAAATATTAAATTAATTTTTATTTTAACAATATAATACATGCATATATTTTAAAATTCAAACTCAATACAAAAAAATCCTCATTATGAAAAAATGACACTCTCCTACCTAACTCTCCAGTCTCACTTTCTAAATACTACTATTTTCAATTCCTTTAGCTCTTTCTCCCAGTATTTACTGTCACATTTCAAACAGTGCTTATTCTGCAATTTGTTGATTAATTCATTTTATTCTATTATTGACATCTTATGAAAATTATAATATAGTTTTTATAAACTATCTCCCCTCTACTACTTTGCTCATCCTCCAAATAGGTTTGCATAATAATTTTTATTGCGTGTTTTTGAGTTAATATTAAAATTATTATGACTATTTAATATTGTTCACTGCTGAAACAAAAGATAAACTATGACTACTATTTTCAGTTATAAAAACATAAAATAGCAAACAATAGAGAAAATCAATAAAACCCAAAGCTGATTTTTTAGAAGATCAATGAAATTGATAAGCTTCTAACTAGACTGACCAAGGAGACACAAATTACCAATATCAGAAGTAAAAGGGAAAACATCACCACAGATCCTACAAATATTAAAAGAATACCTTATGGTAAGGATATGTACAACCATATGCCAATCAATTTCACAGGTTAGATTAATGGTTATATACCTTAAAAGATTCAGATTAGAATAAATAAAAGAAGGAGAAATAAAAACTATGTGTAGGCCTATATCTATTAAAGAAATGGAATTATAATTTAAAGCCTTCACACAAATAAAAATCCAGGTCCAGACAGCTTCTCCAACAAATTCTATCAAATATACAAAAAAGAAATGATATCAATCTTACACAAACACTTACAGAAAACAGAGGAGAAAAAATATTTCCATCTCATGTTATGATCCCACCATTGCCCTGGTACTAAAAAACAAAGACATTCTAAGAAAATAAAATGGTGGCTAGTATTCTTTATAAACATAAGGCAAAAATTCTTAAGAAAATATTGGCAAAACAAACCAAAAATAATATTTTTAAAAAATAATACATGTTCAAGTGGAATTCATCCAGGACTTCAGGTTAATTTAACATTTGAAAAGCAATCAATATAGCTTGTCATATTAACAGGATAAAGAGATAAACCTTATGACAATCTCAATAAACACAGAAAAAGCATTGACAAAGTTTAACACTCATTTATGATAAAAACTCTCAACAAAACAAAAATTCTTTAGTCTGAAAAGAGCATCTATAAACATTTACATGTAACATTGTCCTTACTGGTGAAAGACTGCTTTTCCCCTAAGATCTGTAAAAGGGAACGGGTATTCACTCTCACCACTTCTATTTACCATTAAACTGAGAGTCATAGCCAGTGCAATATGGCAAGAAAAAAGCAATGTAAGTCGTACATATTGGAAAAGAAAAAGAAAAGCTATTAATTTGTAAACATCAGTATCTACATAGAAAATCCTAAGGAATATATTAAAAAGCTAGTAGAGCCCTAACCAGTTTGGCTCAGTGGATAGAGCATCAGACTGCAGACTCGAGGGTCCCGGGTTCGATTCCAGTCAAGGGCATGTAGCTTGGTTGCGGGCACATATCAGTAGGGAGTGTGCAGGAGGCAGCTGATCAATGTTTCTCTCTCATCGATGTTTCTAACTTTCTATCCCTCTCCCTTCCTCTCTGTAAAAAAATCAATAAAATATATATTTTTTTAAAAAAGCTAGTAGAATTACTAAAACTAATAAGTACACTTAGCAAAGTTGCAAGATATGAAGTCAAAATTTAAAAATCAATAGTATTATTAACAATAAACTATCTGAGAAAGAAATAAGAAAAAAAATGTCATTTACAATAGCATTAAAAACAATAAAATACTTAGGAATAAATTTGACCAAGGAAATGAAAAATCTATTATTAAAAAAAAACACACTATAAGACTTTGAGGAAAGAATTTAAAGAAGACACAAATAAATGAAAAGATATCTCATGTTCATGGATTAGAAGAGTTAATATTGTTAAATGTCTATGCCCAAAGCCATCTATAGATTTAATGAAATCCCTATAAAAATTCTTTTGGCATTTTTCACAGAAAGAAAAAAAAATCCTAAAATGCATACAGAACCACAAAAGACCTCAAACTTTCAGTTACAACTTAAATAGATTCCAGGGATCTAATGACTGTAGTTAAGCATCACTGGATTGACTACTTGAAAGTTGCTATGAGAGTAGAGCTTTAACGTTCTCACCATAACAACAACATGGTAATTACGTGAGATCGAGGATTTGTTAACAAAACTGACTGAGTTAAACATATCACAGTAAATATATGCATCAAATTATCATATTGTATACCTTAAACTCACACAATGTTGTATGTCAATTATATCTCAAGAACACTAGGGGGAAAACCAATAGCATTTATACAGACAGCAATAAACAATAGGAGAATAAAATTTTTCCAAAAAACTCTACCATCTTATCTAATAAAGATGGAATATGCAAATTGACTGTCATGCCATAACATGATGGCTGCACCCACAGCAGAGGTGGGGATCTTGTAACACAAGATGGCTGCGCCCACAGCGGAGGCTGAGGTCCCACAATGAGCCTTAACAAGCAATCAGCAGGGACCTGAGGCTGAGTGGCACTGGGCCAGGGCAGGGGACCTGAGGCTGCACCCCCTGCCTGGTGGGGCTTGACAGGGGACCTCAGGCCATGCCCCCCACCTGGCAGGGCTTGGCAGGGGACCTCATGCCATGTCCCCCACCCCGCTACCAGGCTGGGGGACCTCAGGCCACGCCCCCCACACAGCAGGGCTTGACGGGGACCTCATGGCATGCTCCCTGCCCCGGCCTGGGCAAGGGGACCTGAGGCTGTGCCCCCCCACCTGGGGGGGCTTTACGGGGGACCTTAGGCTGCACCTACCACCCAGCAGGGCTTGACAGGGGTCTCAAGGCATGCCCCCTGCCCTGACCCAGGCCGGGGAACCTCAGGCTGCACACCCCGGCACCAGGCCAGGGGACCTGAGGCTGCAGCCCCCACCTGGTGGGACTTGATGGGGGACCTCAGGCCATATCCCCTGGCCCAGGCCAGGGGACCTCAAGGTATGCCCCCTGGCCCAGGCTGGGGGACCTCAGGCCCCGGGCCAGGTGACCTAAGGCCACATCCCCAACCTCGTGAGGCCTGATGGGGGTGGGGCCTGCCAGGTCTGGATCTCACCCAATTGGGGGTGAGGCTGGCCAGGTCTGGGTCTCGCACGATTTCGAGGCACACGTGGGTGGGTGAGGACTTGACTCTGGTTCCTGTGGAGTGCCCCAGATTCTGACAGGAGGAAGATTTTCATATACATTTTACTAATTTGCTTTCATCTCTGACACTTCTATTATAGAGAAAGGGCAAATAGCAATATTAAAATATTTCCTTTAATTAATTCCCTTTTAATGTGCATGAATTTTGTGCACCGGGTCACTAGTTTACAATATAAAAAGCATGGAATAACTAAGGATAAAGATGTACATGCTGAAAACTACAAAATATAGCAGGGAAAAAATAAAAATAAGACAAATACAGTTATGTGTCACTTAATGCTGGGGTACATTCTGAGAAATGTATCATTAGGCTATTTCATCATACGGACATGATAGAGAGCACATACACAAACCTGGATGAAGGTTGACTTAGGATGATGACCACACATGTAGTGTACAGATTATGTGCTGTATAATTATGCACTTGCATCCCGTATAATTTTGTTAACCAGTGTCACCAAAAATAATTCAAACACAAAGAAAATGCATAAACAGCAAGCTAATTATTTCTAAATGAAATTTACATTTTAAAAAAATTTTATTTTAAAACTTTTTTGTTAAAAACTAAGACACAAACACACACATTACCCTAGGTCTACAAGAGTCAGGGTCATTAATATTACTTTCTTCCACCTCCACATCTTGTCTCACTGGACAGTCTTCAGGGTCAATAGCACACATAGAGATTTCATATCTTATCATAACAGTGCCGTCCTCTGGAACTCCTCCTGAAGGATCTGCCTGAGGCTCTTCTTGAGGAGATGTCACTCTTTTCAGAAATGTGTCCATGGTGGTTTCCTTGGTTTATTTCTTTTTTCATCAAATATTTGCTTCTAAACAGATACTGCACCATGAACATTTCTATCAATGAAGACCTATTGGTGTTGGGGTCCATGTTTTCAAACTTTTTCTTTTATATATATTTTTATTGATTTCAGAGAGGAAGGGAGAGGGAGAGAGAGTTAGAAACCTCAGTGATGAGAGAGAATCATTCATCGGCTGCTTCCTGCATGCCCCACACTGGAGACTGAGCCCGCAACTCAGGCATATGCCCTGACTGGGAATCAAACCCAGGGCCCCCCAGTCCACAGGCCAATGCTCCATCCACAGAGCCAAACTGGCCAGGGCTGTTTTCAAACTTTTTAAGGAACTTGTTGAGGTCTGGAAAAGCTTCTGCTAAACCATTTGCTCTGAATTTTCTTGGGACTTCTTCTTTTTCTTCTCTGCAGTTTCTTTTTCTCTTGCTTCTTCTTTAGCTATGTGTTCCTGTTGCTATTCCAACAATTCCTCATTAGTCAACTCGTCAGCATCCACCTCTAGAATCTCTTCAACATCATTCTCATCCACCCAGGTTACAGTTGTTTGCCATTTCAACCACAGCCTTATTAATTTTTGCAACCTCATTATCCTTGGCAAATCCTTTATTGAAGTCATGGATGAATCTTTGGAGCATCTTCTTCCTGATGTCATTCATACACATTCCTATGTGACATCACCCCAGGTCCAAGCAAGGTTCTTGATTGCAGTCATAGATGTTGTACAGCCATGTCCCACTTAGTAACAAGAATATATTCTGAGAAGTATATCCTTAGGCAATTTTATCATTGTGTGAACATCATAGAATACACTTACACAAACCTAGATGGTACAGCCTACTATATACAAGGCTTATAATAAGCTACAAGCCTATACACCATGTTACTGCCCAAAACAACACAAAATTAAATCAAGCACAAGAAAAAACAGTAGCCCAGATAGTGTGGCTCAGTGATTGAGCATTGACCTATGAACCAAGATGTCACAGTTTGATTCCCAGTCAGGGCACATTCCCAAGTTTCAGGCTTAATTCCCAGTAGGGGACATGCAGGAGGCAGCCAATCAATGATTTCCTCTCATCATTGATGTTTCTGTCTCTTTCCCTTCCTTTCTGAAATCAATAAAAATATATTTTAAAAATATTTTGCCATAAAACAGTATGTTGTATTATGCCAGTAGCAGTCTCATATATCTTGTATTTATTGTTTTTGCTTTAAAAATATTTTTAATATATATTTTTATTGAGTTCAGAGAGAGAGGGAGAAATAGAAACATCAATGATGAGAGGGAATCACTGATTGGCTGCCTCCTGCACACCCCCTACTGGGGATCGAGCCCACAACCTCGGCATATGCCCTTGAACAGAATCAAACTCAGGACCTTTCAATCCTCAAACACTCTACCTACTGAGCAAAACCAGCCAGGGTTCAATTTTTTTTTTTTAGTAGAAAGAGTACATTCCAAAATAATGGTAAAAAGTGTAGTATAGTAAATACATACCAGTAACATAGTCACTTATTATCATCACCATGTGTTATGTACTACGCATAATGGTATGTGCTATACTTTCATACAACTGGAAGCATGGTAGGCTTGTTAATACCAGCATCACTACAAACATGTGAGTAATGTGCTGTGTTACAACATTACAAGAGCTAAGACATAACTAGGTGATAGGAATTTTTCAGCTTCATTATACTCTAACTAGAGGCCCGGTGCACAAAATTCGTGCACTTGGGGGAGTCCCTCAGCCTGGCCAATGCCCTCTTGCAGCCCAGGAGCCCTCAGGGGGTTTCCGACTGATGGCTTAGGCCCGCTCCACAGGGAGTGGGCCTAAGTCGTCAGTCGGACATCCTTAGCACTGCTGCGGAGGTGGGAGAGGCTCCTGCCACTGCCACTACGCTCGCCAGACATGATCCTGGCTTCTGGCTGAGTGGCACTTTCCCTGTGGGAGCACACTGACCACCAGGGGGCAGCTGCTGCATTGAGCATCTGCCCCCTGGTCGTCAGTGCATGTCATAGTGACTAGCTGTTCCACCGTTCAGTCAATTTGCATATTAGCCTTTTATTATATAGGATGGAGTCATTGTTGTATATGCAGTCCATTGTTGACCAAAATATTGTTATGGTCAACAATGTTGTTAACCAATGTCACCCCAATAAATTCAATTAAAAAGAAAATGCATAAGAGAAAACGAAGATGGCGGCATAGGTAAACACCGGAAATTGCTGCCTCCCACAACAACTTCAAAAATACAACTAAAAGACAAAACAAACATCATCCAGAACAAGAGGAAGGCTAGCTGAGTGGAAATTCTACAACTAGAAGGAAAGAGAAAAGCACACTGAGACTCAGAGGAGCTGAGGAAGTAAAGTGCAGAGGTACGGAGGCGCACGCGGAAAGGGCTGGCAACTGAGGACACAGCTGTCTTTTTGAATCGGGAGGGAGTCGCAAGCCCCCGACTGCTCTGAACTCCAGTTCCAGGAACTCTCTGGGGACCCAGACTCATACAGGGAGAAACTGGACTGTGTGGCAGCAGGCAACTCGAGGGCGACTTCCTCTCAGAGGTGCTTGCAGTGATAACGTGGACACTAAGATGCAGGGGCTCTTAGAGCAGGGCTGAGGATCAGCCATAGCTGTTTGCTCTGCCCTGATGATCCCCTGAGACCCCGCCACACCCAAGCTGCAGCAGAGGCTTTTTCATATTAATGCCCTGGCCCTTTGAAATCTGAAAATTACCTAACAAACTGCAACTGGGTCAGACAGACCCAGAACTTCCAAGAGAAGGCCAAGGCCCCACAGCAGCTTGCATTGCTTCACATCTGGGCCTCATCTGGGCACCTCCAAACCCCAAACAAGGAAGGGGAATCTTCAGATCTCTTCGTAGCTCCTGCTGGGTAGCCTCAGGCAGAGGCTAAATTAGCACCTCCTTAGAGATCCAAGAGACAGTGTACCCAGTGGTCAGAGTGGAACCATCCAGATTACAACTCCTTAGATCCATAAGGGACACACTCAGGGGGCAGACTCAGTGAGCACCAAAGCCCCACTGAAGCAAGTCTTGCCCCATAAGGGTGTCTTCAGCACAGAAGTTCTCCCACTCTAGACACAGCTGATTCTCACAGCCAATTGGCCTGGAGGTCAATTCCTCCCAGTGATACCTACCACAATCAAGGTTTAACTACAAGAAGACTGTGCACAAAGCCCAGAAACGGGTGCACCAAGAGTGTCCACCTCAGGTAATTGGGAAGGCTGAGCCACTGGGCCCTATAGGACACCTAGCACAGAAAGACACTCTATCAACACAGGGAAGCATAAAAAATGAGGAGACAAAGAAACAGGTCACAAATGACAGAAGTGGAGGAAAGCAAAGTACTGGATGTAGAGTTCAAAAGCACACTTTTAAGGTTTTTCAAGAACTTTCTAGAAACCGCCAATAAATTTAGTAAGACCTTCAAAAAGTCTGGTGAGACTGCCGATAAATGTAGAGAGAGCCTCAAAAAATCTAGTGAGACCCTCGAGGTTATGAAAAAGGACCAACTAGAAATTAAGCATACACTGACTGAAATAAAGGATATTATGCAGAGTTCCAACAGCTGGCTAGAGGATCGCAAGAATCAAGTCAAAGATTTGAAACATGAAGAAGCAAAAAACACCCAACCGGAAAAGCAAAATGAAAAAAGAATCCAAAAATATGAAGATAGTGTAAGAAGCCTCTGGGACAGCTTCAAGTGTACCAACATCCGAATTATAGGGGTGCCAGAAGAAGACAGAGAGCAAGATATTGAAAACCTATTTGAAGAAATCATGACAGAAAACTTCCCCTACCTGGTGAAAGAAATGGACTTACAAGTCCAGGAAGCGCAGAGAACCCCAAACAAAAGGAATCCAAAGAGGACCACACCAAGACACATCATAATTAAAATGACAAGAGCAAAAGACAAAGAGAGAATCTTAAAAGCAGCAAGAGAAAAAAAGTCAGATGCCTACAAGGGAGTACCCATACAACTGTCAGCTGATTTCTCAACAGAAACTATGCAGGCCAGAAGGGAGTGGCAAGAAATATTCAAAGTGATGTATAGCAAGAACCTACAACCAAGATTACTTTACCCAGCAAAGCAATCATTCAGAATTGAAGGTCAGATAAAGAGCTTCACAGATAAGAAAAAGCTAAAGGAGTTCATCAC
Organism: Myotis daubentonii; assembly: GCF_963259705.1. Taxonomy (NCBI): domain Eukaryota; kingdom Metazoa; phylum Chordata; class Mammalia; order Chiroptera; family Vespertilionidae; genus Myotis; species Myotis daubentonii. The sequence continues at coordinate 127,032,815 of NC_081842.1, forward strand.
CACCAAACCAGTATAATATGAAATGCTGAAAGGTATCCTTTAAGAAGAGGAAGAAGAAGAGAAAGGTAAAGATACAAATTATGAATAACAAATACACATCTATCAACAAGTGAATCTAATAATCAAGTGAATAAATAATCTGATGAACAGAATAAACTGGTGATTATAATAGAATCAGAGGCATAGAAAGGGAGTGGACTGACTATTCTTGGGGGGGAAAGGGGTGTTGGGGATGCGGGAAGAGACTGGACAAAAATCGTGCACCTATGGATGAGGACAGTGGGTGGCGGGTAAGGGCAGAGGGTGGGGTGGGAACCAGGTGGAGGGGAGCTATGGGGGGGAAAAAAGAGGAACAACTATTATAATCTGAACAATAAAGATTTAATTTAAAAATGCATAGAGCACATATCTAAAAAGAAAAAGAAAATGCATAAATAACAAGGAAATTTTTTATTTTTAAACTTTTTTTGTTAAAAACTAAGGCACACACACATTACCCTAGGTCTACAGTTTTGTAGTGATGCTGATATAAACAAGCCTACTGTGCTGCCAATTGTATGAAAGTATAGCACATACAATTATGTGTAGTTTATAATACATGGTGATGATAATAAATGACCATGTTACTGGCTTATGTATTTATACATGACTCTAAATAAATGAAGAAATATACTTATTCATAGATAAGAAGACTCAATAGTGATAAAATGTCAATTGTCCCCAAAATGATCTATAAACTTAACACGGGCACTTTTTTGTAGAAATAAACAAACCGATTCTAAATTTCTAAAATTTATATGGATATTCAAAGTGATTTGGGTTTTTTTATTGAGCAGGATGCAAGGGTGGTTTCTTTCCCAGGTTCTTGTCCAGATGGATTCGAAGAATGAAGCCGAGGTCTAAAGGTGGTATGTGAGAAGTACAGAAACTTTATTGCAAGCAGATGTTATCTCTAAAGTTCCTAATTTCTAAGTTTCTATTCCTAAGACTCTGTCTCACCTGGCTAATGAAAGACGGAGGAGTCCCCTAAAGAGGGTGGCCACTGCTATCTTTGTCTTGAGGCATTATAAAGGCTGTAGTTCTTTGTCTCTTCATGACCCTTTCTAATTGGACTCTTCCCAAACTTAGGACTCCCTTGCTTTCCTTCTTGGTCATTCTGCAAAGTGCAAAGTCTACATGGCGCCCCCTCTTTCTTTCCCCTTATTTTACAACATTCCTCTATCCTCTGTGAAAATATGTTTCCTTCTTCTCAATATTCTGTGTTTTCTCTTTGTCCTTCACATATCCATCATATCTGTTCAAATTGGTGTTACTTTTAATCTATCTTATGGTACCTAGCAACCTTATCCTGCCAAGCCTTGAGACTGAAACCGCTGGCTTCTCAGCTCAAAAAGTAAAGTGGCTTTTTTTTTTTTTTTTTTTTTTCCTGGCTAGAGATGTTTTAATACCCCTATGGCTCTCCCAGCTGCTCAAGCCAGAGATACCTCTGTCCTTGGTTTGGCTGTTTTAATTGTTCAAGCCAAGATGCCTCTACCTTCTCTGGATCTCCTCCCTTCCTACTTAACCCTTATCAAAAGGACCTCCTTCAAGTGCAAAAAATATCAGAAAAGAAAAAATCATTTGAGGATCTAACACCACTTAATTTTAAATCTTACTAAACAGCAATAGTAATCAAGATAGTGAACTATTGTGATAGTGTCTATCTTGATAAACATATACATCAATGGAACAGATTAAGGAGTCTAAAAATAAACTCACATATAAAAATGCTCAATTAATTTTTAACAAAAAGGACAAGATAATCAACAGGACAGTCTTTTCAAACAAATGGTGCTGTACAACCAGATATCCACGTGGACCTTAACTCAAACCATAGACAAATGTTAATTCATAGACCTAAATCTAAAAGACAAAATTATAAAATTTCCAGGAAAAAATATATGCAATCCTGAGGTAGCAAAGATCTTATACACAGCACACAGCAGCACTAACCATAAAATTAAAAATTAATAAATGAAATTTTATCAAAATTAAAACCATTGTTTTTCTGAAGACATTGTTATGAAAATAAGGCAAGCCACAGACTGGGAGAAAATATTTACAAAATGTACATCTGATAAAAAAAAAAATGTATCCAGAATATATAAAGAATTTTTACAATTCAATAACAAATAGAAACAACCTACCTTTTTAATGGGAGAAATATTTGAACAAAATCTTAAAAAGAAGATATACAAATGTCTATAAAAGCATGCTCAACAAATTATTCATCCAGAAACAGAAATTAAAGCTACAATGATAAATCAAAACACATCAATTAAATTGGTTAAAATTAAAAAGACTGACAACACCAAGTGTTGGCAAGCATATGGAGCAACTAAAACACTTACATTTTTGATGACACATAAGATGGTACTACCGTTTTGGAGAACAGTTTGGAAGTTTCTTATAAAATTAGACTTACCATATGACCATCAATTCCACTACAAGTGTACCAAAAGAAAATGAAAACATATGTCCACATATAGTTATATTCACCAATGTTCATAGCAGCTTTATCCATAATTTCCCCAAGCTGGAAACAACTCAAATTTTCCTTTAATAGGTAAATGTAAGAACAAGCTATGGTATATTAATACAATAGAGCTCTGCAAAGCAATAAGAAGGAATGATTACTGACATATACACCAATATAGATGACTCTCACAAATGTTATGCTAAATAAAAGATTCAAAAAACTATATACTGTATGATTTCATTTATATGAAACTCTAGAAAAAGTAAAACTACAGTGTTAGGAAAAAGATCAGTGGTTGTCAGGGTCCAGGATGTGGAGGAAGAGAATCCTATCTAATAAGGAGAAAATATGCTAATTGACTGTCCCACCCTCAAAGATGGCGGCACCAATAGCCAATAAGGAGGGAATATGCTAATTGACTTCCCCACCCTCAAAGATGCCGGTGCCCACAGCCACAAGATGGAGGTGCCCAGTCCCCTTAGCCCTGCCAAGGCAGCAGGCACGCAGCAAGGCTGGGCCCATCCCAGGCAGGCCCAGCCTTGCTGCACACCTGCCTTCGGAGTCCCCCAGTCTCCTCAGCCCCCCAGCCACCCAGGGTCAGCCCGAGGTGCAGGCAAGCCTCAGATGTTGGCTGCCCAGCCGCCCAGGACCACCTAAGGCTCGGGTAACCAGGGCTGGCTGAGGCTTGGGCTGCCAGCAGTGGCAGCAACAGAGGTGTGATGTGGGCATTGCCTTCCCCTGATAGCCGAGTCACCTCCCACCCCTGAGGGCTCCCTGACTGTGAGAGGGGGCAGGCCAGGCTGAGGGACCCCCCCCCTCCAGTGCATGAATTTTCATGCACCGGGCTTCTAGTTGACTGTAAAAGGGTACAGGAAACTGTCTGGGTAATGGGGATGCTCTGTATATTTTGTGATGACAATGACCTATATATTTTGTGGTAGTGGTTACATGACTATTTTCAAACCAAAGCTTCCAACCACAGCACTCCTGACATCCTGAGCAGGATGGTTTTCTGTTGTGAGGACATTTGGTGGATTGCTGCATGTTTAACAGCATCCCTGGCCTCTATCTGACTAGATGTCAGTAGCATTCCCTCCACCCCCAAAGTTGCAACAACCAAAAATGCCCTCCAGACATTACCAAATGTCTCCTAGGGAGTAAAATTGCCTCTGGTTGAGAACAACTAGTCAAAACTCATTAAATAGTATATTTAGAATTAGCAAATCCTATTGTACATACATTATACCTCAATAAAGCTGATTTAGAAATGTAGAAGGCAGTTTGGAACTATAGTCCTTATACCCCAAGAGATATGATTTCATTTTTATCTGTTTTACATATCCTTCAGTATAATCATTTGAGAATCTTTGTATTTACTAAAATAATTTTTCTGTAGATTTTTAGAAATATTCTAATACCCCATATAATATAAGGTTAATATGCAAATTGTTTCCTCGACCTGGAGTTTGACCGGGATTTTGACCAGGGGGCAGGGCCAGCCAGCCAACTGCCTGCAGCCCCTCTCCCCTACTGACCCCACCTCCGATTGCCCCCCGACCCTGATCGAGGGCAGGGCCAGCCAGACGGACCCCACCCATGCATGAATTCGTGCACTGGGCCTCTAGTTATCTAATATTTAGCATCACTACTGAAAAATCAAATGCAAGTTTAATTTCTGATGCTTTGTGACCTCTTTTATCTTTCTGAAAGTTTTTACCCAGTATTTTCAATCCTATGCTAGGTTCTCTTAGGTATATTTAAATTGGAAATTTATGTCCTTCAGTTCTAATATTTTCTTATAATATTTTTTTTAATTTCTCCAGTCTATTTTCTTTATCTAGAACTCCAGAAAGATGTTAGACTTCTAAAACACACCCTTGATTTTCTCATCTTTTCCCTCAGTTGATGATCTTCTTGTCTTTTTTATTACTTTCTAAGAGATTCTCTTTATCTTCTAAGTCTCACTGAAAATTTTGTTTCAGCTTTTATGTTTCTTATTTCAAAGAGCTCTCTTTTGTTCTCAGACTGTTCCTTTTTACTAAAAACATTATTCAACTTGTTTTTTTCTGATTCCTGCAGGTGTGTCTCCTCTAGAGACAATGCTAGTTTTGGTCTCTCATGCTGAAAGCTGTCCTCAAATGAGTGTTGATCCTTCGCTGTTGGTCCATATCCAACTAATAGGGAAGTCTTACAATTGAGTGTCTGCTCTGTATACATGGGTGGAACTTGTTGACTGGGAGGCTTTAGGAAATGACCAAGCAATAGAAAGCTGACTTTTCTTTTAGGGAAGTAACAATGTATAAAGGTGTTTTCTCTGGGGACTTAAAGTTTCTCCAAAGATAAATTTTCCATCCTTAGGTGGAGGGACATCTCTGACTTCAGCACTCTAGGCAGAAGGCAAGGCAAGCAGGCTGGTTGGCGCAGGGGTGCGGGGGTCTCATTATCAACTTTTCAAATTTCCATGCTTCCATTTTAAGCCCAGATCTCATCCTTGGCTTTCAGTGCATCCTGTATCCCTGAGTCTGAAAACTGTCAAATCCAGATTTTGAAGAAAAAAAATAACGGGAATAAGATTGTCACCTAGTGAGCAGGGTGGAGATAGGTATCTTAGGGAAGCAGGGAAGGGGGAGGGGGCTATAAACTCCATTTACAGGTAAATCTTTCTATTCCTCTTCACCTCTATCTTTTATTAAGCAGAAATTTGAGTCAATGTGGGATAAAATGGATCAAAAATTGCTGTGATTCAGGAAAAAACCTCTAAGATAAGTAATCAGTTGAGTGACATTTGCATTTTCAGGACAAAGGAAAAGCTAAGGAGGAGAAAAGGGAAACAAGTGGAGCCAAGTAAGAGAAGCCGAAAGCTATTGCACCAAAGGTGTAGAGCAGAGGTCCCGAGAAAGACCACCTTGGCTGAAATGAAGTGCAAGGGGCAGAAAATGGGAGCATTTGACAGAGGGAACGTGACTTATGAGATCTGTGTCAAGAGTTTGTTCATCTCAACTATGGGCTCTGTCTACTAAAGTAACCTGTGAACTGGAGAAGGTGTGCTCTATGACACTTTAAGAAACCCTGAGAAGAGAGCAGGTCCTTTTAAGGACCTGTGTGTCTATAGTAGAAGGTGGCTTCGCTTAGATCAAGAACAGCTGTAAAAGTTGGAAATGGAAAAGGAACTGTTGAGAGTTTTGCTCCTGCCCCGCAAACTCACACTCATTAACCTCAGGAGAAAAATCAGACTTGCAAAGGTTCAATGTGGATGAAGAACTGAAAACCTTTGAGACTAAAAACCCTCAGACAGTTGCTTCTGCACTCCTCTTCCAATTCCCCAAGGCTGAGGAATTAAATTTTAAAAAGCATCTTCTCCTACTTCTGCTTTCTTCTGGAAGGCAAAGGTAAAGTCCTGACTTTACGAGTTGTTTTTCAGAGTGAGGAGCTCTGTACCCCAGGGCTCATTTCCCCTTCCTTCCTGAGCTCATTGGAAGGGACAGGGCTGGGCTCTGGTGCACTGCCTGAGGAAAAGCTGATACCCTCTGGGAAAACAAACTCAAAAGCCAAATCAACAAGATAACTGGGAACACCATCCCTTCAAGAGAAATAAAACACACAAGAATAAAGATTCCACCAGAATATCAGGACACTGAGGCAAGTTAAAATTAAGCTGACAGGCATACTTTTAAAAATAGAAATGTTGCCCTAGCTGGTTTGGCTCAGTGGATAGAGCATCGGCCTGCAGACTGAAGGTCCTGTGTTTGATTCCGATCAAGGGCACATGCCTGGGTTGTGGGCCCAGTCCCCAGTGTGGGGTGTGCAAGAGGCAACCAATCAATGATTCGCTCTCATTGTTGATGTTTCTATCTCTCTCTCCCTCTCCCTTTCTCTCTGAAATCAATAAAAATATATTTTTAAATAATAAAAATAGGAATATTAGCAACACAAAACAGAAAAGAAATCATATAATTGCATCAAACTATAAATAATAAGTATAAAAATATAATATTTGCAATAAAGGGTGGCATAAAGAGCAAACAAAAACAGCCAGGGGATAAATTAACAATTTGAAAGACCAGATTGACAAATTCTCCCAGAAAGGAGAGAAATCAAAGAATCAGAAAATATAAGAGAAAAGCTGGCAATATGAAGATTAGAAGTAGAAGAATGAGCTAACATATAAGTAATATTTAATTATTTTCTCTTAGAAATAGAAAATAATTAAAATGGAAAGAAGAAATAATTTTAAAAATAGTAGACTAAATTTCCCAGAATAATAAAAGACTAGAAACTTCCAATTTAAAGGGCCCAGAACTGACAAAACCATGTGTATAAGGTAAAACTCATACCTAGATTCATTATTATAATAATTAAGAATTCCAAAAAGAATATTTTAAATGTTTTCAGGGAAGGGAAAGCAGATGCAGATTAAAATCATATTTTCCCACAGCAACAATGTATACAATAAATATAGAATTATATTTTTGAATATTGAAAAGAAAAAAGAACTTTAAACCTAAAATTTTGTAACTGCTGTCCAAATATATAAGCATGATTTTAAAAATTTCTCAAGTAGACAAGCCCTCAAATATTTCACCACACTCATAAAAAATAGAGTTATATAAAGCACTTGAAAAAGAAGAAAGACAAATGCAGGAGATGATGCAAGAGATACATAAAACAGTGGTGACCAAATAACGTGGGGGAGTTTGTGTTATATGTTAAACAATAGCTAAGATTAAAGAAAAGGAGAAAACTATCAATAATAATCCATATTAACAGTATAGATAGGGGTTGGTAGAAGTTGAAGAGAGAGACAAAGGACAAAAGTTCTTGTCCTATAGGGAGGAATATTGATATAACATTTTTTTTCTTTTTTTCTTTTTTTTATAGAGAGCCAGAAACATCGATGAGAGAGACACATCAATCAGCTGCCTCCTGCACACTCCCCACGGGGGATGTGCCTGCAACCAAGGTACATGCCCCTGACCAGAATCGAACCTGGGACCCTTGAGTCTGCAGGCCAACGCTTTATCCACTGAGCCAAACTGGTCAGGGCTAACATTTTTCAAAAGCAAGAAAATATTTTTAAAAATAGAAACTGAAAACAACAATAAAAGTAAAAGTAAATCCAAATATATCAATAATTAAAATAAATGTATTTGATTGAAACTCACCACTCAGTTATTAATAGACTAAATATTTTAAGTCCAGGTATGTGTTATTTATAAGAGATAAGGACAGGCAAGGGTTGAAAGCAAAACGATAAAAAAAATGGTACATTAGGCAAATATGAACCAGAAGAAAGTCATGTAGCATATTAGTATCATTTAAACTAGACTCCAAAACAACAAGAGTATTAGGGAGTGAGAGAATTAATACTAAATAATAAAAGTTTTAATTCACCAAGAAGAGAACAATTTTAAACATAAGTGCGCTTGATGAAATTTTGTAAAACTGGGGTGAATTTAGCATTGCTTTTTTAGATGATAGATCAAGAAGACAAAAAATCAGCAAGGATATAGAAAATATGAAGCACTCAATTGCAAGCTATGACCCACTCAAATAACAAATAATGAATAATTAATACATGTAGCATTTTCCAAATAATAGAGAATATACATCTTTCTCAAGCACACATGGAATGTATGTAAAATTTGATCATGTACTTTAAAAAGTCTCAATAAATTTTAAAGTTAGATACAAAGCAGACTTGGAACTCTGGCCACAAGGAAATTAAATTAGAAGTTTGAAATATAAATTAAAATGTACACATATTTAGCAATATTGATAAATTACTCATGGGTTAAAAAGGAATATCAAAATAAAAATTTTTAAATATCTAAAATTGAATTATAATAAAAACACCATATATCAAAACTTCTAGGATGCAGCCAAATATATTTCGAAGGAAATTTATAGCTAAGTACTTACATTAGAATATAAGTATTATTCTTCAGTAATTCAGGGAGAAAATATTTCAAATATTTTCAAATTCAAATAGAATAAATTAGAAAATAAAAACAGAAGCAGAGAGCAACAAAACGGAAAACAAAAATGCAATAGAGAAGAACCAAAAGGCTGAAAGCTGGTTCTTTGTTAAAACTAATATAGATAAATTTTTCAAGACTTACCAAAATAAGATAAAAGTTACAATAATAATAAGCAATATTATGAATAATAGGGGGTATAGCTACAAAATATACAAAAAAAAAATGGCCCAGCCGGCGTGGATCAGCGATTGAGTGTCGACCCAGGAACCAAGAGGTCAGGGCACATGTAAGGGACATGTGGGGGGATGCGGAAGAAGAGGGGTTGCAGCCTGTAGGAGGCTGCCGATTGATGTTCCAATCTCTATCCCTCTCCCTTCCTCTCTCTAAAAATCAATAAAAATATATTTTTAAATATATATATATACAAAAAAATAAATGATATGCCAACGATATTGAAAATTTAACAAATTTCTACAAAAATATAATTTACTAAAACTCCAAAAAATTTTTGAATAGTGCTATAGTTACTAAAGGTACTGGTACACTGGTTAAAATTATGCCTCCACCACTACCACCACCACCACTACCACACACACAAATGTACTGGCCCAGATGGACTTACAGGAGAGGTCAAACTTTCAAGGAACAGATCATCTCAAGTTGAACAAATTCTTCCAGATAACAGAGAAAGGGAGATTACTCCACAACTCATTTTATAAGGGAAGGTGTTGGAGGAAAATAGGCAGTAAACAAAAGGAAGAAAAAGTCATGCCCTCATGGAACTTACATTCTAGGGTGGGTGTGAGATGGACACACAGTAAATAAATAAAATATATAGTATGTTCTATGGTGGTAACTGCTGTGAAGAAAAATAAAACATAAAAGACAAATGGGAAATGGGTTGTCAAGAAGGCCTCTCACATGAGGAAAACTGAGGAGATGAGAGAGCCATCCATGGCTGACAGGAAGAAATAAACAGGGCCATTAACGGGAGCAGGAAATGCAATGGCCCTGTGGAGGGAACGCAACTTCACTCCATGCATCTCTTCCAAATCTCTGTTCAAGGCATAAATGGAGGACTGGGATTGAGTGGCTGGGGCTGGATGGTCGAGGGGAAGGACAATGGGAAACGAGGGGTCAGACCTAAACTCTGACCCAGTGTTGTGGGAGAGAGAATGGCAGAGGCAGAGAACGCAATCTGGTATGCCCCTCTTATGGAAGCAGGCCTCCCCTCCACCCGCAAGCCAGCCCCAGGGCAAGCCCCAGGTGGCACTTTGAAGAGACACAGAAACAGTATTTTTCAGAGAGACATGATGCAGGAGAAGCAAGAAGCCAATTCGTAGGAAGTACAGTGGGATTGTGCCCATAGCCAGAAAGAAAAGGAGTAGATTTCGGTAGTCTCTGTATTTTAATATTGCTTATAAGATAAACTTACAGCACCTGGATGAGGCTGGCAGTGCAGGGATGATTGTGCTACGTTACAGATGGAGGAAACTGAGGCTCAGAGACCACACAGCTGCTAAGTGACAGAGGGGGGAAGAAGCCCAGACCTTCTGACCCACGGTCCAGGGCTGCACCCACTCTGCCGGGCTTCCTGACTTAGAGTGCGGGACACAGCCCTCGGGCCTGGCCTTATTTTTTCCTAAAATTATTATTCTCTCTCATTTTTTCTCTTTGCAGTCTGTCTTCCTAAACCACTTGTTTTAGTGCTGCTTTATGAGCAGCCCGAGTTAACCTCAATAGCTATGATTTCATTGACAATGAAACAGCTTTACTCCAAGCATCTCTTTCAATTCTCTGAACATTTTTCTTCAACATAATGTCCTCAGCAAATGGAAAAAAGCTAAGTCCACTTTCCCCCTCCCCCAACACAAGACAAACTGCAGCCACCAATATCCGTGGTATGTGGGAGTCAGCTTGTGAGACGGATGTCTCTCACTGCAGTGACAGGGGCCTGGTGAGCCCAAGTGTCCCTCCCTGGAGCTCTGGGGGCACCATGTCCTGGGAAAAGGGAGCCCCTACTAAGCTGAACACATCGTGCCAACTTTATAAATAGCCCTTCAGGAGAACGGACGCTCAGATTAAACTCCTGCCAACTCCCGTCCAATGGCCTTATTTTAATTTTTAACATGTAACAGACACCTTGTACCGACTCCACCCCACCAAACAGAATCCCTGTGTGGGATTGGCAGCCTGCAGCCCTCCCGCTCCCACCCCTGCATCAGGCCTGTCACTCGGGTGAGAGCTGGTTGAAAGGCACTGAGACTTCTCCGGGACAGCCCAGGTGGTGCTGAGAACAGAAGTCGGAATTGATGCCCTCCCCAACCCACACCCAACACCTGCTCTTAAAAAGGAGAGGGGACATGATTTCTACAAATATAAATAATCGCCGTTTTATAGTATTCCCATTTGAATACCACTGTACCACTTACAGGTGGCGATGCCAAGCTCACAGGGGCCTTTGAAGGGCAGTCTTCCTCCCAAGCTCTGGCCAGGCTTCTATCAAGCATATCTTGTGATGGACAACCCACCACCCCTCAAGCAGCCCCCTCCATCTGCAGACAGCACTCCCAGCCAGAAAGCTCTTCTTTATACAAAGCTGAATCCCACCCAACTCCTCAGACCTCGGCTAGGCTCCACCAGGGGCGACTGCCTGGGCTTGTCACTGAGACTCAGAGGCTGCCCACCCCTGTCTGGTTACCTTCAGATCTCAAAGGAGGACCAGGAGTTACCCTGGGTCCCTACCGGGCCAAGCCACCAGATTTCTGTCAACCAATCCTCATGTCCGGGTTCTGAACTTTGCACCATTTGCTCTCACCTCTCTCATTGCCCATTTCTACACAAATTGAGTTCCCCTCTGACTAGTTAAAATACTAGCTTCCACCCAATGGGTATCTGTATGTGTCTGGCTCTGAGCGTGGCATACGGCTTTCCTACATAGTCCTCCCAACAGCCCCACCGACAGCCAAGGTCACAGAAGCTCTGAATTCAAGCAGGAAGACTGACTGCAGAGCCAGACCACACTTGGAGAGGTAGAAAGCAGTGCCCTGGAAAGTGCTGGGGATACACAGCTGCTGGGGGGGAGAGGGGGGCGCTAGTGAGAGTGCCAGAAGCAGCAGCAGCAACAGATACAAAAATGAGCCCAACCCTGAATTCATAATTGGTTGAGGTCATCAAAAAGAAGAATGAAGCCCTGGCTGGTGTGGCTCAGTAGGTTGGGTGCTGTCCCGTGCACCAAAAGGTGACCTGTTGATTTCCAGTCAAGGCACGTGCCCAGGTTGCATGTTCAATCCCTGGTTGGGGTGCAAACAGGATGAAACCAATTGTTTCTCTCTCTCTCCCCCCACCCCTGTTCCTCTCTCTCTCTAAAATCAATATTTAAAAAAACTTTTTAAAGAAGAAGAATGAAGAGACTTCAATTTGAGGTGAATTAAAGGATGCTTTGGATTCTAACTGGATCAGACAGGTTGAGGGAGGAGAGGCATTCTACAAAGAAGAAACAGAGCAAAGACACATGGGGTGTATCTTGGGAACATCTGTCATTTGGACAAAAATGTAGGAAAAGAAAAAACTGGGAGATTGGGCGGGATGGAGTGTCCTTTAACAAAACACCAGGAAAGTCTTGCTGGGCTGGGCTCCATCACAGGCCGGGGTCACGGATTTGAGGGCTCTTGGGGGATCTGGAAGGAAGACCAGCAATCAGGCAACAGAGCTATTTCCACATTGACTCATCCATCTTTCCTCCCCACTCCCCTGCCACATGGCTTATGGGAGTGGCTGTGGTGCTAGCAGCCTAAAAAGGTGTCTCCTGTCCCACAGATAGACAGGGAAATACTGAAGGCAGACACCCAGGACACACTACCCCAGCCCACTCCTCTTGAAAACCAAGATTGAAGTCAGCCCAGCCACAGTCTGAGAAGCTTGACTCTGACACCAGCTCACCCTTTCATTTGCTCCTTCTTGCTTCAACTCAGATTAATGACAATAAAATCTCAGCCATGAATAGAACAGGTACACACAAACATTGTTACTAGTAAAATAATGTCTTCCTTGTGTTTGCATCCATAATTGACGGTCGGATATAAGTAATAAGCTGACTTGAAGCCAGCCATCCCTGCTTGATTTGTTGACAAAATAATTCACAGACAGTTCTCAGGCCCTCAGTCACAAACCTGTAAATAAGCTTCCAGTTTCTGAATAACCATCATAGACATCAAATAAAACCACTCATGCCCTACCTGGTTTGGCTCAGTGTATAGAGCAGCAGAGAAGCCAAGCCTCGCTGCGGCCGGACCAAAGGCCTGGGTCCCGGGTGCCAGAGGAAAACCGGTGCCAGCAGCCAGGGGAAGGAAGGCCTATTGCGCGAATCTTCGTGCAACGGGCTTTTAGTAAGTAAATAAGTAAATAAATAAATAAAACCATTCATCTTAAAAGCATCTCAGAAGCTAGGAGTGCCTTCGAAAACACTCACTAGCACAAATGGTCACGCACTAGCACAAAAGGCCAATCACAAAACACCACATTTCTGCCTTGCTTAATTTTTGTACTTTTTCAATGAAGTGTCTAGGTATTTCTGTTTGGCTGAGAGAGTCCAGAATGCTAGTAATTGTTCTGAGCAAGCCAGCACCCCAAGATACTTCTCAAATCAGCTCGGCCACTATTTGAAAAGTCCCTCTAAGTCAGTGGTTCTCAACCTTCCTACAGTTCCTCATGTTGTGGTGACCCCCAACCATAAAATTATTTTCATTGCTGCTTCATAACTGTAATTTTGCTACTGTTATGAATCGTAATGCAGGATGTATTTTCATTGTTACAAATTGAACATAATTAAAGCATAGTGATTAATCACAAAAACAATATGTAATTATATATGTGTTTTCTGATGGTCTTAGGCAACCCCTGTGAAAGGGTCGTTCGACCCCCAAGGGGGTCGCAACGCACCAGTTGAGAACTGCTGCTCTAAGTTATTCTTTCTTACTTTGTATGTTACTAAGCAATAGCAGTGATTCCATTTCATTCCAACCAACAGTATTCATTGAGTTTCTATTATGTCTTCAGAATTCTTCTCCAGGGCAGTCCTGAAGGCTGTCACAACCTAATGTCTTACCCAATTGATCCTGGTATGTATATTAAAGACTTCTCAGACCACACAACCTGATTGCAATTGTAGAACCTATAGTTACTGTAAATACAGGGTGAGCAGAGATAACTGTGATTTCACTCTCCCCTGAATGTGTCTACAGTCTACAATTGTTGAAGGACAGGGGAATTTATATAACTGTTAAAACTATAATACAAGCAGGAGATAAAGAGTGATGGAGTCTGAGGCAAACAAATTACAACAGGAAGGAATCACTGCAACTCAGAGAAAGGCTCTGTGGAAGAGGTGGCATACCCCTGCGGCTTGCAGCATGACTGGAATTAAAAGAAGTAGGAAGAAATAGGAGGAGCATTCTTGCTTAAGGGGGGAATGTGAATGTGCATGTTGTGTGTGAGGAACAGTAAGGAATGCTATCCTGTGCCTTGGGGTAAGTCAAAGGACTGGAAAAGTGGGCTGGATCCAATTTTGCAAGGTCTTGAATACCATGACCACCAGATTTACTAAGTTTTTCCTTTCTTCCCGTGACTCAGCTAGACTGCATTCCCCAGCCTCTCTCTAAGTTAAGTTCCACCATGTGACTCAATTCTTGCCAACAGAATATTGCAGAAGTGACATAATATACACCACTTCCAGGCCTGGCCCGAATCCTGCCTGTTCAGGCCACAGCTGGGCCTCCATCCAGGGGTTCTACTCTCTGCTGGTTTGGACGTCAGCACCACGGCAAGCTTGGAGCCACACCGTGGAGATGACAGAACCTCAATCAACCTCATCCTTGACTGATCGTGTGTCGCAGAGCCCAACCCCACGCTGCTTTGATGAGGGCTTTTCCTGAGTGAGAAGTAAACTAGGTCTCTGAGATTTCAGGGCCCATTGCATGAGCTTTGAAGTCAGTATTTCTCTAAATAATTAATATACCAGGTTTGGGATTTTCAGAGCCTGGTGGCAGCATGGAAGCTGGTGTGGACGTGGGGAGGAGACAATGCCAGTACGCCTAGTTCTGAGACCATTGAAAAGCAGAGAGATTAAATGGTGGGAGTGATGGTGGGAGGAAGGAAAAGAGGCAATATTTCACATCATCCACTCACTTCTTCCTATTCCACTTTTATGCCCTTGTTTATTGAGACAGATTTCTCAAAGGTCACCAGCAACCTCATCCATAATCCAGTGTCATCTTTCTTCCTTAGCATTATCATCCTGTAGCATTTGACACTGTTAACCACTGCCCTCTTTTTCAGGCTCTCTTTTCTCTCTTTTTCTCCTAATATCCTGCTGATCTCTGAAGCCTCTTTCTCTCCATTGGCTCTTGTCCCTCCATTGAGACCTCAAAATAAGTCACCCTGAAGCTTCTGGCTTGGAGCCCACTCTTCTCTCTTCTAGATGCATGGGATCCCTGGGGGGTCTCATTCACCATCTGGCTACAGCCTTCCTGCTCATTCCTCCCTGCCACCCGAGAAATCTCACCAGCCCTGACTTGTCTTCTGAGCTCCAGATCAAAATGTTCAATTTGCCATCGGAAGAGCCCTGCCCAGAGGTCCTACAGGCACCTCAAGTGCAGCTTGTCCAAAACAGAACCCACCACCTTGTCACTGCCTCTCATTACTCACCACCTCCAAGCAAAGCTGCTCCTTCTCCATTTCTGGTTGTCTGAGACCAGGGGTTCGGTCATGAAGGACTTGAATATCTTGCTAAAATCAAGGTGTGACTTTCCCTCCAGAGAGTGTAAGAACTCCACCCTGAATCCCAATGGCTTTTGAAATATGATCTACATGTATTTCAGTTTCACAGTGTGTCATCCCATATCATGATTCCTACAAAAGCACATCTTTCTAAATCATATAGCAAAGTGTCCACTCCATTAACATGGCCCGGCAGGGCTGGAGATGAGCTCGTGTCAGGGTGGTGACTGTCTTACTGCTTCCTCGCCTAGCTTGGGTTTCAATTCCCTTTTAGTGAAGTTTCTTTTCATCTTTCTAACCTGAAGAAGACTCCTTTCCAGAAAGTGAAAGTGGAGGATAATTTGACATTTTGCTAGTTCTCAATCACCAAATGGCATCATGCCATTCCTTCCAAGTTATAGGCCTACCCCTTCCTCATTCTTCCTGTTCAGAACAGAGCTTACAAAAAGCCTTTTCATTCTTACTATACTTTCACAAGTTTTTTTTTTTTTTTGGGGGGGGGTTTATTTTATTTTATTTTATTTTATTTATTTATTTATTTTTTATTGCTTAAAGTATTACAAAGGGTATTACATATGTATCCATTTTATCCCCCCGCCCTAGACAGTCCCCTAGCCTCTCCTATCACCCAGTGTCTTATGTCCATTGGTTATGCTTATATGCATGCATACAAGTCCTTTAGTTGATCTCTTACCCCCTACCTCCTGCCCCCCAACCCTCCCCTGCCTTCCCGCTGCAATTTGACAATCTGTTTGAGGCAGCTCTGCCTCTGTATCTATTATTGTTCAAAAGTTTATAATGGTCTCTATTGTCCATGAATGAGTGAGATCATGTGGTATTTTTCCTTTATTGACTGGCTTATTTCACTTAGCATAATGCTCTCCAGTTCCATCCATGACGTTGCAAATGGTAAGAGTTCCTTCCTTTTTACAGCAGCATAGTATTCCATCGTGTAGATGTACCACAGTTTTCTAATCCATTCATCTACTGATGGGCACTGAGGCTGTTTCCAGATCTTAGCTATGGTGAATTGTGCTGCTATGAACATAGGAGTGCATATATCCTTTCTGATTGGTGTTTCTGGTTTCCTGGGATATATTCCTAGAAGTGGGATCACAGGATCAAATGGGAGTTCCATTTGTAGTTTTTTGAGGAAACTCCATACTGTCTTCCATAGTGGCTGCACCAGTCTGCATTCCCACCAGCAGTGCACAAGTGTTCCTTTTTCTCCACATCCTCTCCAGCACTTGTCGTTTGTTGATTTGTTGATGATAGCCAGTCTGACAGGTGTACTTTCACAAGTTTTAATTTAATTCACACTCTACCTGAATTAGGCAGGCCTCTTTTGGTCACAAGTGGCAGAAATCCAAGGAGGGATTTATTGGCTCATGAGACCAAATCACATGAAGGGCAGGCAGGTATGGAGGTGGCCTTGCCAAGTCAGGGCCTCAAGTCGGGGACTTGGAACCCATCGACTCACTGCCTCTGCTCTGATCTCAGTTTCTCTCTGGCTTAATTCTTCCAGCCAAACCAGCTTCCCCGAGGGGTGGATTCCTGACCACAGTGACTCTGACTCACATCCTTAACACCCCTTCAACCAGAGAGTAAGAGCCATTCTCCAGGCTCCTGTATGAAAAGCCCAGGAAAAACTCCAGTTATCTCAGCTTGGCTCAACCAATTACACATTTTAGAACAGTCATTTTTATTAGAACAGTGAAGTAATTTACCCATCTTGCATCACATACCCATTTCTGGTGTCAAAAAATGAGAAAAAGGGAAGGCAGGGTGCTTAGCAGATAAAATTAATAGGTGTCTACTGTTCTAGACTCCCTGACAGTACATTCCCTTGATACATGTGCCTTTCCCAGTCTTCCCTCTCTATATCCCCTGTGGTAAACTATTGCCAGTTACCAGGTAGTCTGTTGTGAATGAGACCAAAGAAATGAGTCTTCTCCATGTGCTGTGAAGAGGACGCTATTACAGACTTCCAGTCCCAGAACTCTGCAGAGGAGAATGCTCTCCAATGATCACTTCTGGCTACATTTCTGTGATCTTAATTCCAGATGATGCTGACCTTTGGGCCATTTCACCTCCCTTTCTGCACTGCTCAACCACTTACTTTTGCTCTACAGACCAATGTCTCAGCAATGACCATGAAGCCCAGAGTCCTCCTTCCCTGGTCTCCCAAATTCCCAGGCACCTTACCTAGGAACATCCTTCCTCTAAAAACACTAGAACCTTATGTGGTTAATGCTTGAAAGAGGGCAAATGATGCATAATTTACATCCAAGCATGAATCACAGGTGTTAACCCTACTGAATTTTTAACGAGTAGAAGGTTGTTATGGGCTGAATTGCATCCTACCAAAAGTGTATATGTTGAAGTCCTAACCCACAGCACCCTAAAATGTGACAGTATTTGGAGATAAGTTCTTTACAGATGTAATTAGTTTAAAATAAGGTCATCAGTGTAACTCAATATGGCTGATGTCCTTAAAAAAATAAAAGATTAGGACACAGCATACACAGTCAGAAGACCATGTAAAGAAACAGCGAGAAGGTCTCATCTACAAGCCAAGGAGAGAGGCCTAAGAGGAAATCAACCCTGCCAGCACTTTGAAGTCAGACTTCCAGCCTCTAGAACTGAAGGAAATAAATGTCTTGTTTAAGCCACCATCTGGGGTACTTTGTTACGGCAACCCTAGCAAACTAATACAGAAAGGGAAGGAAGCAAACTAAGCTGAGGAGTCATCTCAGCACTTTCAAGGACTTAGCTCTATCCTTTCTCTGTCTTCCCACAGGCCTAGAGAAACAGGAATCTGTCCTGCTCATCAGAAAGGCTGCAATTTCCCTTTTCAGCAAATAATTCCAAAAACAGACACGGGACCCCACTTATACTTTCAAGCATACACTGAACATCAGGATATACATACGAGAAATGCTTAATGTCCAAGCAGAATCATTGTCATGTACAACTCAGGTTAACCTATCCCAAAAAGATGAATGAAGTTTTTTTTTTTAATACACAGATGCAACCAGGACTCAAGAACTTGGTTTATACAGTAAAGTGTAGGTGTTCTGTGGATACCAGGGGTAGAACTACTGTGCCAGAAGTAGAGCATGCAAGTCCTGGGGGACATCTGAATAAAACACATGGAGAAGCACAAGCCACGATGTGATATGAACAGAATATCAAGTAGGCTGCATTTAGCCACCAGACCAAAGCCACTCATCTCTGTCCACAGGGAAATAGACGTTTCCAATGAAAAGTTTGTAAAACCTATAATCATTTTGGTGATATTTTCCCAGACAGCCCCTGGGAGCCCTCAGTGCAAATGTTTCCTGGATGTCAAAGGCATGGATATGGGATCTTTAAACTTGTCCGTTGATGAACAAGGAAGCCTGAGTTGGCCAGGGGAGAGCACTGACGGCCAGCCCCAGCCCCATGAGAACAGTACGGAGCGGACTCCTCCGTGGCAGAGACACAATTCAATGGCTGCTTCTTTTCTGTTTTTAAAGTAAATTCTAATAAACAGTGGAGAAGGCACAAGGTTTCATGCTCAAAACAAAATCCCTCCAAATACTCAGGATCTTCACCTGAGCAGACTGAGGTCAAACCTGAGAAGTCAGGTCTAAAGGTTGGAAGTTGAGTGAGGGAGTGTTTACACAGCCTCTCCATGTCGCAAGGGAGAAACTGAGATCCTGGGACCTGGTTTAGTCCACTCAGCTATTAAGAGAAAGACTTACTCAAACCCAGACTTGAACTTTTTTGCTCCCTTCCATTTCGATTATCTGCTACTCTTGCCTTCAGATTCCCCTTTTCACTCTTTGGCTGAGATATCCGAGGCCGCCCTCTCACTGCCCGTGCCTGCAGTCTAGCCTCCTTAGGGCCCTGCCTTCCCACGGCTCCCCTCCTGACCATAATCTTCCTTCCTTCCACATCTCACCTGCGCAGAGTCACTTTCTCTCAGCATGCTCCCTCTGCCAAGCTCTGTCTGCAGACACTGTCACAGCTTCCTAGCTTCTTGTGTTCTCAGGCAAACTGGCTCTCCCTCACTCACAGATGCCTCCCAGGACCCTCTCTCTACTGCATCTCCCAGTGCCTGAGGTCCAGACCCAAGCTTCCTCCTGCCTGGTGGGCACCTCTACGGTGAGCTACCCCAACAACTACAGTTGGCATTGTACCCTTTACAAGTGAGGCAATGGAGCTCAATATAAAGAGGCAGCACTTTGGTATCAGAAGATCTGATCCAGGTACTGGTTCCATCACTCTCTGGCTGTGTGGTCTTGGGTAAACATATTTGCATTGTGAAACCACCAATATCACCTAGAGGACATGATAATCCTTACTGTTAACATATGAGGCAGTAAAACTGAGTTCTTGAGGGCATGGCCTTGGACCCAGACTCTGTCTCTTATTAGCTTAGTCTGTTTCCTTAAGCACTTTGGCCCTCAGTTTCTTCTGTAAAGTGAAGATGATAACAATAGACCGTATGTGATTGTACTTCTGCATAATCCTACCTAATAAAGAGGAAATATGCAAATTGACCATCACACCATCATGAAGATAGTGGCGCCCACAGAGGAGGTGGGGTTTCCATAACACAAGATGGCTGCACCCACAGCGGAGGACAAGTTCCCATAACAAGTCTTAATGAGCAATCAGCAGAGACCTGAGGCTGCATGGCACTGGGCAGGGCAGGAGACCTGAGGCTGCGCCCCCCGCCCTGGCGCCAGGCTGGGGGACCTCAGGCTGTGCCCTTCGCCCTGGCACTGAGGCCATTCCCCCCCCCATCGGGGCTTGATGGGGGGCCGCAAGGTGTGCCCCTCACTCTGGTGCTGGGTCAGGGGACCTCAGGCTGCTTCCCCTGCTCCAGGCCAGGGGACCTCAGGCCATGCCCCCCATCCTGGCACCAGGGGACCTGAGGCTGCACCCCAAACCTGGTGCTGGTCCAGGGGACCTGAGGTTGTGCCCCCTGCCCAGCAGGACTTGATGGGGGACCTGAGGCTGTGCCCCCAACCAAGTGGGGCTTGACAGGGGACTTGAGGCTGCGCCCCCCCTCCTGGTGGGGCTTGATGGGGGACCTCAAGGTGCGCCCCCTGACCCAGCCCAGGCCAGGGGACCTAAAGCCATGTCCCCCAGCCCAGCACTAGGCCAGGGGATCTCAGGCTGCACCCCTTCACTCCAGCACCAGGCCGGGGGACCTCAGGCTGTGCCCCCTGCCCAGCAGGGCTTGACAAGGGTGGGGCTAGCTGGGTCTGGATCTTGCCCAATTGGGGGTGGGGCTGACTGGGTCTGGGTCTCACGCAATTTTGAGGCACCACAGGTGGGCAGGGACTTGACTCTAGGTCCCACGGTGCACCCCAGACTCTGACAGGAGGAAGATTTTCATATACATTTTACTAATTTTCTTTCATCTCTGACATTTCTATTACAGAGAAAGGGCAAATAGCAATATTAAAATATTTCCTCTAATTAATCCCCTTTTAATGTGCACAAATTTCGTGCACCGGGCCACTAGTATACTTATAACATTATCTGGTATATAAGAAACACCTTAGAAATGTTTGATGTTGTTATTTATGAACTGTAATGTATTATGCAGATGTTATTTATTTAATTTTAAATATCAGTTGCTCTCAGTGTTTCTACGTAATACTGGACAGGCTGCACATCAGAGAAACTTAGCTGCAAGTGTTCATAATACAAGGACATTTTGAGACTCATTGCAATGTTCAGAGGCAGCTATGGCCTTTGGCTACATAAAAATCTTGCCCAGAATGGGAGAAGCAGAAGTGAGCTGCAGAGGAAGGCAGGGGACCTATTCAGCAGAGGTCCAGCTTTGTGTCCATCTCTATATAAGCTAAATTCATCAAGCATAGGTTTGTTCCTGCCTAAGTTCATATTCAAATGGCTCAATTCAGAGCCAGAATATGAAATGGGCAAGTAAGTGGACATGACATGTGTTGTTGTGATCAAATGCAAAGGATATGTGCCATCTGGCATTTGCAGGCTTTTAACCTGCATGCTGTGTGTGTCCAGCCCTCTCAGGAGGGCTATTGGAGGCCCTCTGGTCACACACACATTTGCATGTGGGGACACACTCACATACAGAGGTCCTCAAAATGGGAGGAGTGGCCTGGGGAGGGCGGAGGGAATAGACCAGGAGAGAGCTCTCCTCTGAAGTCTGGCTGCAGACAGTGTCCACTGTAGACACCAGAAGGAAGAGATGCTGAACTCCCAGGGACTTTGGGTCCCTCCAGAACCCTTGGCAAATCTGTTTATTTCCAGCACAACTGGGACATTCATTTCAATTTCTCAAAAATTGCATCCTTCCTACCCTAACCTGCCCACCACTTAACCACCCCAGAATAATGCATGTTATGGTTATGGGCTATTAAGCAAGTACTATCCTGGTTTCCAAGAGAGCACATTTCATTTGTTGGTGAATTAATTCATACAAGTACTGCGATAACAAATGTAAGGCTCTTTCCAAGCAAAGGCATTGCACAACCTTAAATTATTTTTGCTTGCAAAAACGTATACCCCCAGAGTTAGGCACTCTAAGACCTCTGAGTGACTGGGGATGGCTAGTGCTGACAGGAATTGGAGGAGGAGATCATGTGATGGAAGGGGAAAAAATGGGTCCAGTTCCTTTCAGTCCAGTTCCTGCTCCTCCTGGAGGGTGACCTTGGGCAAGACTCAGCTTCTTTATTTATGAAATGGGGATAATTATGTCTCCATACAGAGTGGTCATCAGAATAAAAGAGCATGTTTATGAATGGTCTTCTACCATGGTTGGCACAGAGATGGCACTCAAAAAGGGAATCATTAAGATGAAATTTGTAAGTTATGTTCTACTGAAGAGCTTGTGCAGGTCATTCTGGCTCTCTGGTTTGGCCCACTCCCCTGTCCACCTCCATTGTGGCTCCCCAACATAAAGGCCACCTGTCTTCCTTTAGAACTAATGATAGTAATATGCAACACTAGTATGTGTGAGCAATTTTACATGTATTCATCCATTAAATCCCTGCTACAGTTCTATGGTATCTATTATTATTCCTATTTTACAGATGTAGAAACTGAGGCCCAGCCCTGGCTAGTTTGGCTCAGTGGATAGAGCATTGACCTGTGGACTGAAGGGTCCTGGGGTTCGATTCCGGTCAGGGGCACATCCCAGGGTTGCAGGCTTGATCTCCAGTAGGGGGCATGCGGGAGGCAGCCGATCAATGATTCTCTCTCGTCATTGATGTTTCTATCTCTCTCTCCCTCTCCCGTCCTCTCTGAAGTCAATGAAAATACATATTTTTTAAAGAAAGAGCTGAAACCGGTTTGGCTCAGTGGATAGAACGTCAGCCTGCGGACTGAGAGGTCCCGGGTTCGATTCCGGTCAAGGGCATGTACCTGGGTTGTGGGCACATCCCCGGTGGGGGATGTGCAAGAGGCAGCTGATCGATGTTTCTCTCTCATCGATGTTTCTAACTCTTTCTATCTCTCTCCCTTCCTCTCTGTGAAAAATCAATAAAATATATTTTTTAAAAAAAGAAAGAAAGAAAGAAACTGAGGCCCAGAAAAGCTAGGTAGCTTGGCTGATGTCACACAGCTAGGATGTGGCAAGCTTGCCTGAGAACCCACACTCTAGAGAAGGTGCCAAACAGTGTCCCTGAGGAGCTTCTGGACTTGGGCCTGAAGCGGGTCAATGAAGGTGCGGCAAGTTCATTTCTTTCACAAGATACCGGGGAGAACTTTGACATGCAAGTTAGACTCCCCCCTCTGAAGGGCCCATGCAGATACCCACACCAAGGTCACCGCGAGTGCTGCTCCTACAGTGTCCTGCCTCTGAGGTTGTTTCCCTTGCAGTGAATAAATACTTTGAGATGACATCACCGCATGTTGAATCAGCTGGGGAACACTGACTTGGGGCTCAGGGGAAGAAGAGCAGCACAGATAAGTGCTCAGCCAAGCAATCTGCCATCTTCTCCCAAAATGTGTTACTAAGTAAATGACTAATGGCAAAGGTTAAGAACAAGGACCCACCCAGCTGGCATGGCTCAGCGGTTGAGCATCAACCTATGAACTAGGAGGTCACAATTTGGTCTCGGTCAAGGCACATGCCCAGGTTATGGGCTTAATCCCCAGTGTGGGGTATGCAGGAGATAACCAATCAATGATTCTCTCTCATCATTAATGTTTCTATCTCTCTCTCCCTCTCCCTTCTCTCTGAAATCAATAAAATATATTTTAAAAAGAACAAGGACATGTTTAAAGGGCAGTAGATTTACTAAAATGCTGCTGGGGAAAAAGGCAAAACTTTCTGAGGGTGGGAAAATGAAGAGAGTGGGAGAAGGGAAGAAATGTTTTGAGGAATGCAAAAAATATCTGACAGATGAAAAGGTGAGGGAAATCAAGAGTGTTCCATGAGTAGAATTCTACCTTAAATTTTTATCCTCTTACCTTTTCTTACTCCAAAAGGTGGTTTTCTTTTTTTATGGAGTAGTTCCTCACCCCCCAATCACTTCCTGCAAAGTAACTTCAACTTGTACCAAAGGATTTAGAACTCTGTCTGCGCCTCGCCTTCTTGCTCTGCACCTGTGCGCCACTGGGAGCTGCCACAGTAAATGCACAACGCGAGCATGTAATAAACCCCAGGAGTGCTGTAGCTTAAGCCCTAGTGCTTTTCGATTACTAAAGCAAAGTTAGGTGATGAGAAAGAAGTATCCAGAGTATAGGACCTATATTTCTTTGGCAGTGACTTCAAAATCCAGGGCTTAGATTGTATTGTAATAGTCTCAAGTTAGCAAACCAGACTTTTTCCCCCCTGTCTGTAATAAATAATTGACCCAATCCTCCCAGGCACATTTTTTAAAATTCAGAAGCCATTTGTGTTCACTCAAGGCAACACAAACCATTGTATCTTGTAATGCACATGTCTTTTCACTCAGCCCTGTAATCTAGATGCCAATTCAATGTAGCCCTCTCAGTGGGAGTTCCCAGTCCCACAAGTGCCAGAAGGAAGCCAGTTCTCATCTCTGCGGCACAGGAGTGCCCCAGGGAAAGCACTCCAGAGTCAGCAGGTCCAGGCCAGATGCTGCTCAGCCTTTGACCACTAGCCCTTTCATGTGATTTTGATAAGGAAAACACAGGGCGGGTTTTCTATCTTGTCTTCCTTTGAGATTTGCAAAATGGAAAACTTGCAAGAAAAAAAAAAAGAGAAAGCATAGCAGAGGAAGAGAAATCAGAAAGAAGAGAAAAACAAGAAGGAAGGAAAGAAAGGAGAAGGGAGGAAGAGCACTACATGACTTAGCCATGCCTACTTTTCCATAGCATTTCTCCACTTCCCCTGGCATTTCTGTGCCTTTTCACCGCAGCCTTACAAGGTCAGAAGGGAAGGCCAAGTAGACAGACCCCTATGTCACCAATAACCCAGAAAGGTGAAGTCACTCAGCTATGTCACTCAGCTGGGTTGGTACCCATGGTGTTTGAATCCTGGTTCAGTCCCCATGCCTTATGATGCATTGCAGAGAGAGGGAGATGATGAAAGAAGAAGGACTGGAAGTCTGGCTTTGGCATCTGCCCTGGGATGGGACAGATGACCTTCAGCTACTTCATAGCTTTAGAACCCTGCTCAACTCTTCCCCAAGCATCGTAAAAGCCAGAAGTGTCCCCACATCCCACATATGGGCCACCTTGCTTAGGGCAGCAGGAGACCAGTGGCAACCCGGTATATTCTTCAGTCACCTTCAAAGAGTTGCTGGAGGTCTTCCATCACTAAGGCTCCATGGTGGGACCCTTTAAAGTTCTTTACGTTTTGCAAAATGGAAGAGCAAGTTGTGTTAGTCCAGATCCTCCAAAAAGCAGTGGCTGAGGTGGAATTAAATACAGCAAGATTTTGTGAAGGGAAATGCCTGTGTCAAGGGAAACAGGAAGGGGTGCAGAGAAGGTAGGGGAGTCTACCTTCATGCCTCCACTGCACTCAGTCACTAAAAGGAGCAGCCCATGGGAGGCGTGGCCTCAGTGCAAACCCAGCACAGGACCTGGTGCTGCAGCTGGGACCCTGGTCACTAACGATCCCACTGCCTTTAGCAGGAGGTCTTTCTGGGCTCACTCTAGCAGCCACCATGTGGCAGGTGACAGTTTCCAGTGTGGAAGACGTCCTCTTGCACCTCTTCCATCAGTTCTGAAAGGGAGCTAACGACCAGGTTTGGGGGAAGGCCAGCACAGAAGGCTCAGTCACCGTGTAGGTAAAGAGTGCAAGCTGGATAAATAAATGCTCACTGGTCCTCTGAAGCTCGGGATCCACCTCCACACACCCCTGGAATGTACCTCAGCTGCAATGGCATTCTCAAGAAGAGGGCTTATCTATTCCACACCTGGCCTCAATGCAAGGTGTCCAAGGCAGAAGACAAAAGGTTCCCAAAGAATAGTAATACCGAGCAAGGTCCTCCATCTCCAAAATCAAAAGCTGACTTTATTTGAGTCACCTGCTGTTGTAGCTTGGGAATCATTGACCCTTGATAGGAGACTTCGAGATGTTGTCACTAACCAATCCTTCAGCTGAGCCCTGAGCCAGCCTCCTCCTGTGGGGTGCGTGGAAGCCAACTTTGACCCTCACCACCCCACAACCATGTGTGTGCTTTGCTCTCCCAGGAAGGAAGACGCAAATGCCTGTGTCTCTAACTCCTTTCTCCACAGGAACCTATGGCTTCAACAGGACCCAGACTTGGCAGCAAAGGTGAAAAACTCAGAGAGGTGTCACTCAGGGTGGTGTGAGAGCAGAACAGCCCTTGAGTGAGGGCCACCTCAAATACTGTGCCCCAAGGGCTTCTCTGGTCTACTGGGCACTCTTGCAAGCCATGGAGCAGCTCGCTTTGGTTCTTCCCACTGGACTGGAGCCCCTTCCCCCGCCCCCCCCACCCAAGGGTTGGCCAAAACTTGGCTCCTCCTCCACAGGGCCTTCCCTGAGAACTCACCAACTCCCTCCTCCAAGGTCCCATTGGCCATCTGGTTACAGAAAATGAGTTACTTTTTCCCCACAGTACCTTTGCATTGTCCTTATCTATCCCCTTATCTATCCCCTGCCAGACTGCAAACACCTTACAAACCACCTGGCCTGTCTTCCTATCTTCGTGCTCATTTCACACCCTCTGAAGCCCTGGCAGTTGAGGAGATTGAGGAGGATCTGTGTGCTGGTTTCTCATGGTGCCAACATGATTCCCAAGGCCACAGAGGCCAAATCCCACTGTACTTAAGTGTTGAAATACAAGAAGGGTGCTCTGGACTCACCATGACAAAGCACAATGAAGAGAGAGGTGAAGCACGCAGGGTCCTCCCATGCTATCTGGACCGAAGGGATCGCACCTACCAATCTTGTCCCATGAGTACCCTCTGGGAAATCAGGCCTCATCTTTAAGAAGACTCTGTGGCCATCAAAGGCTTTTCATTAAAAATTATGTATTTCTGAAGAGCTGTCATTTTGATTCACACCTGCAGTGATTTTTCTGCATAAATTCCAAGGGGCAATGCAGTGTTAATTGAACTCTCCCTGGTCTTAAAGACTGTGTAAGGTCAGGTATGAGTTGATAAAGATGTTGGAATCAAGGAGGAAAAATACCCAGTACTTTAGAAGCACTTTTCCCATGAAATTCCACAGAGATGACTTTGCATATCCACCAGCCCATCAAAAGATGAGACTCAAGCAAATTCTGTCGATTCTCCTCATTACAAGAAGGGAAGCAGACAGTCATTCATTAATGTGTCATTGGCTGCAAGTTACTGGGCCTCCATGGTCACTTCTCAAAGGGTGACCATAGGGGAATGGAGACGGAGGCATGCAGGCTCCTCTCCAGATTCCCTTGGGTGTTTTTATAATTGTGGTAAAACACACATAACATAAAATTTACCATTTTAAAGTGTACATTTCAATGGCATTAAGTACATTAACAATGTTGTGCTTCCATCACCACCTTCCATCTCCTGAGACTTTCCATTTTCCCAAACTGAAACTCCTTCCCCATTAAACATCAATTCTCCATTCCCTCCTCCCCCTGGAACCATCGTCCTACTTTCTGTCTCTATGAATTTGACTACTCTAAATATCTTATTTGAGTGGAGTCATCAGTATTTGTCCTTTTGTGACTGGCTTATTTCACTCAGCACACTATCCTCAAGGTTCATCCATGTGGTAGCCTGTGTCAGCATTCCCTTCCTTTTCCAGGCTGAATCATATTCCATTGTATGTATGCTTTCTTGGGTTTTGCATATATGTCTAAAGCCATGGATCTCAAGATTTCTTTTGCATAGAACCACATGGTGAGTTTGTTAAAGATGCCAGTTCCTGAGTCCCAGCTCCAGAGGTGCTCCTGCAGTAAGACTGCACAGGTAGGGCAGGGCCATACTTTGAAGAAAAAAGCTTGTGACATTACCTGTCACAAGGTAACAGGTTATTAACCCATTTTCACAAGCTCAGTTCTTTCCTCAAACACCCTCTGCACTATGCAACCAGCAGCTCTCTGGTGCAAAAATAGGCCGTGATTTGGGCCGTGAAGGTCCAGCCCAGCTCACTTACCTCAGACACTGAGTCTGCAATTCATCTTTGTAGGTAGGTTCTAAAGCTGAGAGGCTGGATAACCACCATGGGGTAATGGACACCAAGTGAGGTATTCACAGCATTGGGAATCCATAAGGCTTCCTGGTGTGGCCCTGAGCAGAGCTCCTCCTGGCCACTCCAAACAGTAGGGAGTGAACCCAGACTTTTGGCCGGTGGTGCTATGCTGATCGGAGCTTCTTGCCAGGAGCACGGGAAATCTCAGAATCCCAGAGGCACTAGCATCTCTGACTGGGGTAACACATGACCCATCCAGGCAGCAGTTATTTCTGCAAATCTATCCAGAATGCTAACGTGAAGTCCGAGGTCACTGCTTCCTTACCTTGGAGACTGAGGCTGAACCCTTAGTAAGGGTTCTTGGGTTCTTTGGGGAAAAGGGATGCCTGTTTCATGCTGGGTTTCAGGCCTTAATAGCCCTGAGCTCTGAAGTCAGCAGGTCCTGTAAGTGGGCCTCTCCAATGAACACAGTGGTCCTCAATCAGGACTAATTTTGCTCCCTAAAGGACATTTGACAGTATCTGAAGACATTTTGATTGTCACAACCAGGAAGGGGCATCTAGTGGGTAGAGGCCAGGATGCTGCTAAACACCCTACAATGCACAGGACAATACCCTTCCCAAAATGTCAACAGTCTGAGGTTGAGAAACCCTATGTTACTTTAAACTCCCTCCCAGGTATCCTACAGCTCCCAAGGCTGCGAAGAAGCCAGGTCCCGCTCACAGAACTGGAAACCCCTTTTCCTTTTCCTTTCTTTAGACTGCGCTCAAGAGGTGAAGCAGCTTTTTAAGCCACTCAAAGGCCCTAACATAATGTGGCCTGCCTCCCCTGTATTTGCAGGGAAGAACCCATAAGCAATTCTTCCCAAAATACATGCAATCTGATTTTCCATCCTGCTTACACCTTGAAGCAGTTGCCAACTTCTTCATTGAAGAAGAAAAAACAATCCCAACATGCAATCCCTGGTGAGGCACCCTTCAAGTAAGGCTGCCATGACACATTCATTGAGTGCCATCTACATGCTAAGCCCTTAGCTTTAGCAGCTCCCAAGCTGAAGCCTCCCCACTCCCCTACGGCTTCCATCCATCCACAATAAAGACCCCAGCATGGCTCTGAGGCTCTGTAGTACCATTAATTATCCAAGAATAGTCATGTAGGGTCAATGGGGTCTATTTATTATGACCAAAAAATGGGGCTATCCTTTAGAAAAGTTTGCATCAAAGAATCAAAACTTTACTTGACTAGACAACTCAACCAGCATTACCCATACAGTCTATGTATCAGTCAGGGTTCTCCAGAGAAACAGAACCAATTGGCTGTGTGTATATAGAGAAAGATTTCCTTTAAGGAATTGGCTGACATGATTGTGGGGACTGGCAAGTCTAGAATCTGCAGGGCTGGCCAGCAGGCTGGGGACTCAAGGAAAAATTGATGTTGCAGCTCAAGTCTAAAAGCATCTGAAGGCAGAATTCTCTCTTCCTCAGGAGACAGTCTTTTCTTTCAAGACCTTCAATTGATTGGATGAGGCCTACCCACATTATGAAGAATATGCTGTTTTACTCAAAGTCTACTGATTTAAGAGCTAATCTCATCTAAAAAAAAAAAAAATACCTTCAGGGCAACATCTAGACTGGTGTCTGATCAACCAGATACTATAATCTAGCCAAGTTGATGGATAAAATTAACCATCACAGCCTACTTACATGGAAAACTCTGTATCACTAAAATAGATTCTTTTCAAGCTGTTAATGCTGAGCACTGAGAGAATACACATCCTTTAGAATCTGGGTTGACATTCCTTCTATATAATCCCCTTCATGACCTTCTGCAGCATCAAATTCTTTAGGGCAACTAAAAGAAGTTTATAAACCTGACAGAATTCATGGAATAAGGATGGTTTTTGAAAACCATTTTATTGAGGACATTTCAAGCTCATACAGAACTAGAGAAGCTAGTATAAAGAATCCCCCTGTATCCAATTTCAACAACCATGAACATACTAACTGTTTTACCTACATCCTCCCCACAAACATATACCCACACTTTCTTCTGGAGCTAAATGCAAATTTCAGCCATTTCACCTGTAAATATTTCAGTATGGATTGCTAACAGATAATACTTTTACAATGTAACCATAATACTATTGTCCCACCCAACAAAACTAACCATGTAATATACAGTCCATATTAGATATTTCCCAATTGTCTCAAAAACAACTCTTTCCAGTTGCTGGCTGATACTCAGAGGAGTATTGACCTTCTGGAGAATTAAAGTACAGAAACAAAAGGGTTTTTGCCTTTTGACATCTCTGCTAGAATGTTCCTTCCTCCCTACCTCCACTTCACCCATCATTCTCTGAGCAGGACCAGGAGTCAAGGGGATACATTTGGAGTGCTGGCGAGGCAGTGACCTAGGACTTGACATCAATTTCTCATCCAGGAGATCCCTTCATCATCAGAAAAGCAGCCCTTTCAATGTCTGCATTCTACATAGGGCCAAGAGGTCAGAGAGCACACCTTTACTGAAGAGTCAGCAACACTCCCTGCTACATGGGCCATGAAGTTCAAATAGCTTAGGACACACTTATGATGGGCTCCCTGGAGAAGTTGGGTTCTGAAGGGTGAGGGGAAGAGGCATGCTTGGTTATTTCAGTGTGCAAATACATAACTACCTTACTCTGAAACGCTTAAAGAGCTGCGTGTGTAAAATCGTTCATGCGCATGTCGTCAAGCAGAAGACAAGGAGAAACCCCCAGAAACCTTGCGACTTTCCTTAAGCAAGCCTAGGTGAAATGCGACAGAGCCCATCAGATTTCCTGCCTAGAGTTCTACGCACTCAATAATAGAACCTGTGTTCAAGCTACAGGTTCTAATAGAAATAGAG
This sequence comes from Myotis daubentonii, assembly GCF_963259705.1. Taxonomy (NCBI): domain Eukaryota; kingdom Metazoa; phylum Chordata; class Mammalia; order Chiroptera; family Vespertilionidae; genus Myotis; species Myotis daubentonii. Next base: position 127,063,572 of record NC_081842.1, read on the forward strand.
CTATTTTATAATTATAGGTTTAAATTAAAAAAGAATTTTGTTTAAACACCATCAGCCCTGCTGATCAAAATATCTTATAACACCTGTAGCACCTATTTGCTCCCCCAGGTATAAAAAGTTATGTTAATTCATCTGCTTACAGATATTTTATGAATCCTTCCCCATTTTTGTAAAATGAGTTCTCAATTTCAGGAGAATAACTATGAAGGCAGTATCATTGGGGATTAAAATTAAAAGCTTTGGAATCACATCCCACACTTTAAATTCTTAATAGCTCTTTGACCTCAGGACAAACTAATTAGCCTCTTTGATGTCATTTTCCCACCTACAAACTGAGGACAAGAGTATGTCCATTATGGGGCTATTATAAATGTGTAACAAGATAACATGTCCCAGTTTAAGAAAAATACATTTATTAAGTGCTAGGCACTCTTTGAGGAGGAGGTAATTAAATGAGACCTGAATGATGAGGATTCAGGCATGCAAAGATTTGGAAGGAAAGCATTTTAGGCAGAGGGAACAGCAAATGCCACATTTCAAGAGTAGGTCTAAGTCTGGAGTCTGAGAGCAAGAAAATGAAGGGAGAGAGTGTACAAGACATGAATAGTGAAGTAGGCAAGGCCTGCGTATGAGTCTTATAGGACTTGAGAAGGAGTTTGGATTCATTCTAATTATAGAAGGTTTTAAGCACAGTGTATGCTGCTGTGATTTAGAGTAACATTTCATATGATCACTCTGTCCACTTCTCAGTGAAATGATTGGAAAGAGTAAGAAGAGGAGTGGTGGGACCAATTAGGAGACCTAAAGGGCCCAGCAGAGAGAAGACAGTGGCGTAGACTAGGATTGGAGTGGCGCCAATGAGGAGAGGCAGTCAGATTTGGAATACATTTTAAAAATAAATCTGCCAAGACTAGGTGGATAAGTGTAAGGAACAAGGGAAAATAAATGCATGAAGAATGATTCCTGTGTCTGAGGTCCCAGAGTAGATAAGATAGTGGCGCCATTTATAGAGAGAAAAGACTTGGGAGAAACAGCTGTGAGGAGGTACAAAAGCAAGAGTTCTCTTTTGGCCACCTAAAATTAAGATGATTAATAAACATCTAAGTGGAGATGTCAACTGGGCAGGTAAGTTTAGGAATCTAGAGACCTGGGGGGAAATAAAGCTTATTGTGAGTCTTCAGTATAGAGATGGTATTGAAAGTTAAGGGTGCCAATCCTTGGGGAGAAAATAAAGGGAAGGGGAGGGATCCAGAGCTGAGCCTTAGAATATTCCAGCATCTAGAGCAGTGGTTCTCAATCTGTGGGTCTCGACCCCTTTGAGAGTTGAACGACCCTTTCACAGGGGTCACCTAAATACATCCTGCATATCAGATATTTACATTACAATTCATAACAGTAGCAAAGTTACAGTTATGAAGTAGCAACGAAAATAATTTTATGGTTGGAGTCACCACAACATGAGGAACTATATTAAAGGGTCATGGCATTAGAAAGATTGACAACCACTGATCTAAAAGATAGCTAGAAGACACTGAGAAGGTGCAGCTGGTGAGATGACAGGAAAACCAGAAGAATGAAAATGGAATGAAGTTCAGAAAAATGTTTCTCAAAGGAAGGAGTTGACAGTCAACTTTGCCAAATGTTGCTAAAAGATACAACAAAAAGAGGGTAGCAATGAGCCATGGCGCTTAACAGGCCTGCAGTCTTTGTTGACCTTAATAACAGCAGTTTCAGTGGAACAGTGGGGCTGAAAGCCTGACTGAGAGGATTCAGGAGAGAAAGGAAGGTAGAAAAGGAGAGCAGACATGATCATGTCGTTTTTCTAGGAAGAAGGTGAAAAATCCTATATAATAAAAAGCTAATATGCAAATAGACTGAAAGGCATTACAACTGGAACAACTGAACAACCGGTTGCTATGACATGTGCTGGCCACCAGGGAGCATGCGCGAAACATAGTGGGCATCAACCACGATGGGATAGTGGAACAGGTGAGCAGAGGCGACAGGCCAAGGGGGGCACCAGTCACTGTCATCAGGGTAAGCCACTAGTGCTTACTGAAAATTCTTTGCTCCTGTGTGCCGCAGTCCCATGCTGGAGCCGCCACTCACACAGCCGGCCCTGCTCGCACCCGCAGCCAGCACTGGAGCTGCCATTCACACCTGTTGCTGGAGCCTGGCTCCAGTCCCGAGCACTCGGCACCATCAGAGGTTGCAAGCAGCGGCTACTGGCCCTGATCGCCCCTGAGGGCTTCTCCACCTCCCCCTGTGTGGGCCCCAGCCACTCCACGCCATAAGCATGTGGGAGCGGTGGCAGCGGGAGCCAGGCTGCCAGCAGACAGAGGACTGAGTGCCGCGGTGGAAGGGGCGCAGAGGATGGGCCAAGACTGGCCCCTGTGCCTACTGCAGCCTTGCGGCCCACAGTTCCTTTCAAGGTGCACAAATTCATGCACTGGGCCCCTAGTCTATACTAATAAAATGTTAATATGCTAATTAGACCAGGAGACCTTTCGGGAGACCTTCCGGATGTCCTTCCAGACAAAGCCATGGTGGCAGGGCCAAGGCAGAGGTGGTTAGGGGCGATCAGGCCAGGAGGGGAGGGCAGTTGGGGGCAAGCAGGCCAACAGGGAGGGCAGTTGGGGGCAATCAGGCCAGCGGGGGGTGGGGCAGTTGGGGGTGATCAGGCCAGCAAGGGGGGGCAGTTGGGGGAGAGAAGGCCGGCAGGCAGAGTGGTTAGGGGAGATCAGGCAGGCAGCCAGGTGAGTGGTTAGGAGCCAGCAGTCCCGGATTAGAAAGGGTGCAGGCTGGGCTGACAGACACACACACACCCACCCCACCCCACCCCCGTGCACAAATTTTGTGCACCGGGCCACTAGTCTATATAATAAAAGCCAAAGCAACCATTATGGCAGAACAACCAGAACAACAGGTCTCTATGATGCACATTGACCACCAAGGGGCAGACACTCAATGCAGGAGCTGCCCCATGATGGTCAGTGCACTCCTACTGCAGGAGCACCACTCAGCCAGAAGCCAGGCTCATGGCTGGCATGCTCAGGAGCAGTGGCAGGAGCCTCTCCTGCCTCCACAGCAGTGCTAAGGAACAATGACCCAAATAGTAAGGAGCAGCAAACAGGCAAGCAGTAAGGAGTAAGGGGTCCCAGACTGCAAGAGGGATGTCCGACTGCCAGCTTAGGCCCGCTCCCCCGTGGGGATAAGCCGCCAGTCAGACATCCCCTGAGGGGTCCCAGACTGCAAGAGGGCGCAGGCCAGGCTGAGGGGACCCCCAACCTCCACTACATGAATTTTGTGCACCAGGCCTCTAGTGAATTGATAACTAGATAGGCATGAAGGTCAAAGAAGAGTCAAGGACATTTCAATGTGCCCTTGGGAAGAATGTAGTAGAGAGGGAGAAACTGATGATGCTGGACAGAAAGGTAATCTTTGTAAAAGTACTTTTTTTGTTAATAATTTGTGTATATATGCATTTATTTCTACTGTTTATTTCACCTAGGGATTCTTTAGCTTAGACTCGCAGCGGTTCTCAACCTGCGGGTCACGAACAATGAAAATACATCTTGCATATCAGATATTTACATTACGGTTCATAACAGTAGCAAAATTACAGTTATGAAGTAGCAACGAAAATAATTTTATGGTTGGGGGTCACCACAACATGAGGAACTGTATTAAAGGGTCATGGCATTAGGAAGGTTGAGAACCACTGGCTTAGAATCTCTACTTCTCTGATATTAACATAGGACCAGAGATATATTAAAAGTTACACATTTAATAGAAAGAATATCTAATCCTCCATTTGTGAGAAAATGCCCCCAAAGAACTAGTTTATTTGTATACTAGAGGCCCAGTGCATGAGATTCATGCACTCAGAGGGTCCCTCAGCCCAGCCTGTGCCCTCTCACAGTCCAGGTGCCCTCAGTGGATGTCCGACTGACAGCTTATGCCCGCTCCCTGTCAGTCAGACATCCTTAGCACTGCTGCAGAGGCGGGAGAGGCTCCTGCCACCGCCACTGCGCTCACCAGCTGTGATCCCGGCTTCTGGGCTTCTGGCCCCCTGTGGGAGCGCACTGGAAACCAGGGGGCAGCTCCTGCGTTGAGCATCTGTCTCCTGGTGGTCAGTGTGCATCATAGCGGCCAGTTGTTCCATAGTTCAGTTGATATGCATATTACCCTTTTATATATAGGATATGAGATCCTTAGACGTGCAAATTCTCACAGCCTTAAAATTATTCATCCCCAATATTTTCCATGTATATCAGCTACCTATTCACTCAAGTTTATGACTCAGATCCTGACATGCTGAATTACAATTCCCCTAAGGCCACATTGTTCAGGCCACTGTACCTTGTACCTTCACACCACCCCCAACATGCCTCCCTCAGTAACAGCCTCCTGCCATATTCTCTAGGCAGCCTCCCTCCCTTGCGTCTGCACTAACCTCTGTATATGTCTTCTCCATGTTTTCTTTCTATAAAGGTAACTGGGACCCAAGAAAGTGTTACAAACAAAGATTACAGTTAAGCCAACTCTGTGAAACTGAAGTTCATTTAACAAAAACAATGTTTTTTTTTAAATAATGTCTATGCTCAGAGAAAACACAAGCAATACAGTAAAGAAGCAGAAGAACTCAAAATTCAACTAAGATCACATCCCCAGAATCAACCACCATTACCCTTTTGCTCAATGTCCTCCAAACTCACTGTAATCCTGAATTTTCCTGCACCAAAGAGACCTGCCCTGGAACAGCAGAAATACTCCCAGACAGCTCTGGTTTTGGTTTGCTACAATGAGTATCACAGGGGGCTTGCCTTATTTTTTATTTTTATTTTTATTTTTTATTTTTTGTATTTTTGTGCTTAGCACAAACACTGGCACTGTAGAGGACCCACTTACATTCGTGAAATTAATGAACAAGGGTATATCTGACTGAAAAACAGCAACAGCAAGAACAATACAGTTCCCTCACATCCCCAACAGATGAAGAAATTGAAACGCAGAAAGAAAGGTAAATTCAGCTGTCCTGAAGGGGAAACATGGAGGACTGGAAGGTTCGTGGTCTTTGCTTTAAAACAGATCCAAATAGAAGTGACATTTCAAATGAATGTGAAAATATATTTTAAATAAATATGGCTGAGATAATTACTAAATAATATAAGAAAAACTAAAGTTACAGCCTTATTTCATGCCTATGAAACCATGTAAGAATGAGAAGACCATGTAGGTAAGCATAGCTTTAGGATAAGAACAGGATAACAAAGACATGGATATAAAAAGAAGGATCAATTGCTTGACAACACAAATTGAAAAAGACCTTTAAAAATTGAAAGGCAAGTGGAAAACTATTTTGAAGTATTAGATTGATAGTCTCAACATATGGAGCTCTTATGAATCAATAAGATAAAAGCATTAATTGGCCAAGGAAATGAAAAAGGTAACTCATAAAAGAAGAAATACAAATTGACCGTTCATATTGGATTTTATAGGACTACATGTATTAGAGGGCATAAAGATGCTAGCATTTAAGAAAGGAAAATTAAAAGAAGACAACTTTTTGTCTTGGCTAGTGTGGCTCAGTTGGTTGAGCATTATCCTGTGCACCAAAAGGTCGCAGGTTTGATTCTCAGTCAGGGCACATACCCAGGTTGCAGATTCAATATGCCCAGTCTGGGTGAGTATAGGAGGCAATGTTTCTCTCTCTCTCCCTCTCCTTTCTTCTCTCTCTAAAAATCAATTACATCTTTTTTAAAAATTCAAATAAAAGAAGACAATTTTTCTTTTGCCTACAAAGTTGGCAAAAGATTAAAAAGGATACTAACCATTGTTGATGACAATATAAAAAAATAGACGTTCTACACTACTGGTTGAATTGTATATGGGAATAACTATTTTAGGGGTCAACTTAGCAATATATATATATCAAAGGTCTTTCAAATGTGCATGCCAGTTTACTTATCATTAGCAAAATTAAGAATTTATCAAAAAGAAGTTTTTAACTTTATGTGCAAAGATATTAACTGTGGTGAGCTTTGGGTTTATGTTTTTTCTTTTGTACTTTTTATTATTTTCCAAGTGTTCTGAATTGAACTTAGATATTTTAATTAAAGATAAATAATAAATGAGCACTTTCAGTTAAAGATGGTAGATTGAACATTAATATTTACCTCCATTTCCTCCCCAAAGCAAAATAAGGAACATCTGATTTTTATGGCATAAACCCAAAAAGACAGTGAGAGTGGGAAAAGAAAATTTTGGAAGCTGAAAGTAAAGGAAGAGAAATAACTGATTTAGCAAAACTGAACAAACAGTAGGAAAGCCAAGATGCAACCAGATTCACATCATAGACCTTCAAAGGGCTCGGACTTGGCAGCACCAGGTTCCTTTGGCAGTGAAGAAAAACATAGGGCTGGACACAGAGGTTTGGTTGAAAGCTTGCTTGGAAAGCAGACCCTACCAGCTCTTCTTTCCAACTTCCACAAAGGGAAGAAACCTGGAGGGGGTTTTTTCCACTCGCTGAAGAGGTATAATGGAACATCTCCGAGTTAGGTGACATTAGGCAGAAGTGAGGACAGGAGGACTCTACGAAGAGAAGGACTAAGGAAAAGTATATATGTTGACTATCTGGGTCCCTAGCCTTCCTTCCCCTCTTGACTCTAAGAAGGTTAACAGCCCAGATTACATCTTCTGGGAAGAAGACTAAAACATTCTTCTCTTGAGAACAAACTGATAGTTGCCAGATCAGAGGGGTCTTGTGGGGGGCGCGGAAGGGGTAGGATGGGTGAAAAAGGTGATGGGATTAAGAAGTATAAATGGGAGGTTATAAAGATAGTCATAGGGATGTAAAGTAAAGCACAGGGAATATAGTCAGTAATCCTATCTAATAAAAGCCCAGCGACCTAATGGTGGAATGACCAGAATGACTGGTCAACCAGTTGCTATGATGTACACTGACCACCAGAGGCAGACGCTCAACACAGGAGCTGCCCCCTGGTGGTCAGTGTGCTACCACAGTGGGAGTGCTGCTTGGCTGACCAGGATGAGTGGCTGCTCTTGCTGTGAACGCTGGGCTGACAGGCAGGAACCCAGGCTGTCATCATTGCCTCCTCAATCCAGGCTCCTCCTCCTCACCCCCAGCTTCCCTGCTCCGGACTCTTGCAGGCTGCGCAGCATCGCCACTCGGCTGGCAGAACTGAACCTGGAGGCTGGGAGGAGGATTTGTGGCCACTGTGTGACTGAGTACTACTCCACAGCCTCTCAGTGCTATTGTCCTTGGGCCTGGCCCCAACTGGATCCCCTGGAGAGGCAAGTGCTCCGGCTCCACGGAAGATGCCGGACCATAGAGCAGCCACTCAGAGGGCGGGTCCACAGCCACTAAGGGTGACTGGGATGAGCAGCGCTCCCACAGCGGGCAGATCCCTGCAGGCCACGCCCCCCACCAGTGCATGAATCCTGTGCACCGCCTCTACTATTGTAATAACTATGCATGGTGTCAGATGGGTACTAGGCTTATCAGGTGATCACTTCGTAAGTTGTATAAATGTCTAACCAGTATGCTGTACACCTGAAACTAACATAAATATTGAATGTCAACTGTCATTGAAAAAAGAAAAAGAAAAGTAAAGAAACAGTCATCTTAACCCAGGAGAGAATGAAAAGAAATCCCAGAATGTAGTTGTGCAGTAAGCAATTAAGTCCAAATTAGAACCTAGAGAATTCAGCAAGCACTGAAACAAAAAAAAAGAAAGAAAGGAAGAAAAGAAAAGAAACAAAACAGTGTATTCATAAAGAAAATGGATCCCCTGAAAGAAATAGTACAATTTTAAGTGGATAATTTTATGCATGAATATGTAAAATGATGAGTATATAAAGTAATAATAAAGTAAGTAGTTACAATATGTTGTCCTTCCCTTCTCCTGAAAGCTCTGTTTCTGCTGTTTTTTTGAGGTTTTTCTTCTCCTTCAAGAACCTGAATGAGTGAACTTAAGATCTCATTTCCTTTTCTAGTTTTCACTGAACATATATTTATATAATCTTAATATTATAAACTCTGGATATTGGCTTGTAGTTTTTATAATCAGGCTATAGATAAAGCATAAAGGGCATATATGGTTATAGATCAGAACATATGTTATAAACCAAGACACTGAAATGTAACAATATAGATGGCAGGGGTTAGGAGATAGATCAAGGTGGAACAGTGTGGCTCTAGCCAGTCTGGTTCAGTGGGTAGAGCATCGGCCCACAGACTGAAGGGCCCTGGGTTCAATTCAGGTCAAAGGCACAGGTACCTCGGTTGCTGACTCATCCCCTAGCATATGCAGGAGGCAACCAATTGATGTGTCTCTCGCACATCAATGTTTCACTCTGTCTCTCCCCCTCTCTTCCACTCTCTCTAAAACTCAATGGAAAAATACCCTCAGGTGAGGATTAACAAAACAAACCAACAAAAAAGGGGAACAGTGAAGGGGAATGTATAGAATTCAAGGGAAACTCTAAAATTGAGAAGTCAAGATATAAAAGTTCAAAAATATTGTTTAAAGTTATAGCTGTAACCAAAGGAAGAACTGAAAATAAAATGTGACTAGCAGAAAATAAGAGGAGTAAAAAATTCATCATTATTATGGTGAGGAGACTATAGATACTGCCTAAAAATTTATGAATCAAGAAATAAAGGTAAATTCCTATCATTTAGAATTATGGCAGTAACTATCAGAAAGACTAAAAGGATAAAGTTTAAAAAGTTATTCCTAAGAAAGAGAATAGGCTGAGATGGGTGGAGAAGAAGGAAAACTTTGACTTTTCATTTATAAAATTTCATTCATTCTTTCATATCATTTAAAATAGTTCTCATACCATTATCATGGGAAAGTGTTATTTTTATAAATTACTAGAGGCCCGGTGCATGAATTCATGTATGGGTAGAGTCCGGCTGGCCCACCCCGATCAAACTCCCGGTTGAACTCCTGGTCGAGGGGACAATTTGCATACTAGCCTTTTATTATATAGGATAACACACATACAAAAATTAACATGCTATTCAAAATTAAGGTCATAAATCCTTAAATATGAGCTAAGACTTTGTTGGCTGAGTCCCCCATTGATTGGATGGTCTGTGAGAACTCCCCAGTCTAACATTCAATGATTCAATAACCTGGGCCCCCTCCAAGGCTCCAAAGGAAAGACTACAAATTTGACTTCAGAAATGTCAACACCATCTCCTCTAGAAGTACATAGCCAGTGCCTTTGACCCCCAGTCTTATAAGTAGAGGAGGCCTCCCAGAGCATTTCTGTTCCCTTCACTGGTTTACAACATCAGAGACAGAATGTGTTTTGGGAAACAATCCAGAGGACAATGTTTTCCCCAAGGCCTGCTGTGACAGAGATTATCTTTCTTATAGGATTTATACTGTACTTTTACATTAAGTATCTCACTTAATGTTCACAAGATATCAAAGTTACTTTGCAACAATCCTTTGAGACAGGGAGAATGTGTATAATGATGAGAAAACAGTCCCAGAGATGTAAGTCACAGCCCAGGAGCTCTCAGCTGCTAAATCATAAAGATAACAGCTCAGACATATCTCTGACCCCAAGTACTGGTCTCTCCACTAAACTGGCTGCTTCTAGCATCTGTAAAAATTCAGAGACCCAATCTTCTTCAAATTTTTTAGAGAACAGAAAAAGGAGGAACACTGCCCAGACTCATTTTATTAGCTATTGTAAGCAAGGTATAAAAACTCAATAAGGACAGCCTGGCTGGTGTGGCTCAGTGGTTGAGCTTCGACCTATGAACCAGAAAGTCACCTTTAGATTCCTGATCAGGGCATATGCCCAGGTTGCAGGCTTGATCAATCCCCAGTTAGGGGCATACAGGAGGCAGCTGATCAATGGTTCTCATCATTGATGTCTCTATCTCCCGCTCTCCCTTCCTCTCTGAAATAAATAAAAATACATTTTTAAATGTTATTTTAAAAACTCAATAAGGACAGTATTGGAAAGCAAAACTGAAGATCAAGCTCATTCATGAACGTGAGTGTGGAAATCCTGAACAAAATATTAGCAAACTGAAATCATAAATTTTAAAAAATGAAAAACAAAATTCATGACCAAATTGGGTTTGTTCCAGGAAATGAAGGTTAGACCAATATTAGAACACATAGTAATGTAATTACTATTACTAGGAGAAAATTATGTTGTGATCTGAATTGATGTAGATAAGTATTTGATAGAAATCAAAAGAGCATTTGAGACAGAAAGAAAAAAAAATTTAATTTGTTATAAACTAGAAAGAGAAAGAAATGTCTTTAATGTGATAAAAGGTATCTTCAAGTTAACAAGAGCAAACCTTGTTCTCAATTGTAAAATGTTAACGCAGGCTCTTTAAAATCAAGAATAATAAAAGGTTATATACTATTCTCACTTCTGCTCAGCACTATACTGGAATCCTACCTTTTCCTAAGGCAAGAAGCAAGGAAAGGGATAAGGTGTTTTTTAACACTGCAAAACCAAACTGTCATTGTTTGCAGATATTATGTTCTCCATAGAAAACTTCCAATTATCTATAAGTTATTAGAATTAATAAAGTAGTAAATTTTCAAGGCATAAAATCAATATATGAGTCAACTGCATTTCTATATATCAGCAACAGTAAAATTAGAAAATGCAGTTTTAAAAATATCATTTACAATAGCAACAAAAAAAAATAAGGTACCAAGGAAAAGTCTAACAAAAGATGTGCAAGACCTTTTGGAAAAAGTTTAATATCTTTGGTGAAAGATATTATATAAGACCTCAATAAATAGAATGACATAATTTTTCCATTGGTAGGAAGATTGAATATCTTAAAGATCACATTTCTCTCCAAACTGTTCTATAGATTCAATAACAATCTCAATAAGATGTTTTGTGGAACTTCGCAATCTAATTCTGAAAAGTTTAAAAAAGAGCCTAGGGCAAAGAATAGCTCAGACAAATGAATGGGCTCCACCAGAATCAAGGCAAAGTATACAGCTTCACTAATTAGGAGTGTGTATCATTAACACAAGGATATTGAACACACACGTCACCCCAGCCAGGTGGCTCAGTTGGTTGGAGAGTCGTCTCTTGCACCAAAAAGGTGGTGGATCGATTCCGATCAAGGCAAATACCTAGATTGTGGGTTGGATTCCCAGTCTGGGCATGTACAGGCAACCTAGTGATGTTTCCCTCTCCCTCACTCTCTTTCCCTCTCTCTCTAAAATCAATAAACATATTCTCAAGTGAAGAGTTTTAAAAAACACAGACAAATGGAACAAAAAAAGAACCCAGAAACTCATCCATGTTTAGATCAAACAGGGTATGCAATAGATGTGGCACTGTAGATCAGAGGAGTTATCCATGTAGAATAAAATGAAGATGGATTCCTGCCTCACACTATGTATAGGAACCAATTCTGTGTGGATCAAGAACTAAACAGGAAAAGTGAGACTTTATAACTTTTTTAAAAACAACCAAAAAATAGCCTAATGATCTGTTGATAGGAAATGATTTTTAAACAGGCAAGAAAAGCACAAACCATAAAGAAAAAAATTATAAATTGACTAATAATAACAACTTCTGTTCAGTAAAGTCACCGTTGGAAAGTGAAAAGACATGTTTCAAAGAGAAGATATGTGTAAAATATAACCAATTAAGAAGTATTATGTAGATATGTGAAGGATCCCAATAAATAAGAACAAAAAAATACAGGAAATATAGAGAAGACATAAACAAGCATGTGTGTGAAAAGGAAACATGAATGGCCAATGTATAGGAAAAAATGTATAGACACTTTGAATAATTATAAAGGCAGTATTTATTAAAATACAGTTCATTTTCAAAATGTAATAGAATCTACAGACATTGTATGTATACCCTTTTGGGGATGCCCTATATATAGACACACTCAACCTAATTATTAATCATGGAACTGCAAATTAAGATGATAATAAAATAGCTTCTCAAAACAAAAATTCAAAAAAGCCCAGCATTGGCAAGGATGTAGAACCACAAACATTCTCACACTCTGCTGGCAGGAGTGTAGATTGGCTCAACCACATTAGAAAGCAATTTGACATTACTGTGAGCTGATCTGCTCAACTTTTATTCCCAAGATAGTCCTGTAGCAAGGCTGCATGGATATGATTAAGGTTTGACCTGTCCAATGCTCTCAGTGAGACTTGGACTGATTTAAATAGGGAGAGACGCAGGCTCAGGGGCATCCGCTTTGCTGACAAGGATTATAATGGTGGCTTCCCAGTTTTAAAAGGTGGTTTCAGAGCAGAGGCAGCTTGTTCTGGAGCCAGCAGGTCTAACAGTGGCTTCCTGATTTAGCTGAAGTGGCTTCCTAATTGTCCCTAAGGCAGTGTGGCTTTGGAGCTAGAACTGTATTGGCAGCTTTCCAATTCAAAACACAGCTTCCTGACTAAGGGAAAAGTGGTAGCTTTCTTGGTGGCCCAGTCCTTTGGTGTGGCTTGGGAGCCATTCTTAGAAGCTCAGCCTGAAGTCTGTTCCTTCAGCCCTCCCAACAATTCCATAAATGATCAATACCCTGTAATAAATCCTTTTCTGAGCCCCAGGGGCTTAGCAATGAATAATCAATTGTAGGGTGGGACCTTGCCCCAGAGTGACTTTTCCTCCCCTAGCATGTGGCTGGTCATGTGCTTTGAACCCCTTGACCTTTTCTCTCTAGAGACAACATCTATGCTTCAGTTGTATTTCAGCTCCAGGCCCAAATCAGCAACAAAACCAACTGGGGCTGACCTCAGGACCAGTTGCATTGAATAAGGATCCCCTGCCCTGGGATTGGCCAATCAATCAGTGGAGACCTAGACCCTGAATGGACACACCTGGAAAGCTACCAACTCTACTACTGAGATCATCCCTTGGAACCTCCCCTAAAATCTCCACCATTAAAACCCTTAGGCCGAAGGACCCAGTGAGCTCTCCCTCCCAGAGCCTTTCCCTTTGCCTCCCCCTTCCCCCAGGCACGTTTCCATTAGCTTTCTCACTCCCACCTCCAAGGGCCCTTCCTTTCTTCACCTCCAAGACTTGTTTCCTAAGCCCATTTCTTCTAGGAATTACTTTTTCTAACTCTATCATTTACCCAATAAATGTTCCTTTACAAAAAAAAAGAAATCCCTTTCTATTTTAATGAGCTAAGGTGTATTGTGTTCTTTGTAATTGTACTTTGATTGCTAGGCCTCGCAAAGTTGTACTTGGATATTCCATACATTCCTGCAATTATATTCCTAGATATATACCATAGAGAAGCATTTGGAAATGTAGACTACAAATACATACAAGGATACTTATTGCAACATTTTTTGTAATAACAAAAAACTATACCCAATGTTTATCAAGAGTAGAATAAGTAAGTTGTGTATACAAAAGAACACTACATAATATGAAAATGAATGATCTATCTACACTAATAAAAGAGAAAAATGGTAATTGGCGTACGACAATACCCTTTTCATTGGCTAATCAGGGCTATATGCAAATTAACTGCCAACTATGATTGGCAGTTAACTGCCAACAAGATGGCGGTTAATTTGCATATGTAGGCACAATGCAGGGAGGCGAAAGGGAAAGCAGGAAGAAGCCCCCTGCCACTGACAGTGATCAGAAACCCAGGGGGGAGCTAAGAGCTGGGGGGCAGGGCAAAGGCAGCCCTGGGGCCGCCTTTGCCCTGCCCCCCAGCCATGATTGGAGAATCAGGTGCCTTTGCCGCCCTGGCCAGTGATAGCAGGAAGTAGGGGTGGAGCCAGCAATGGGAGCTGGACACAGTCGAAGCTGGCAGTCCCGGGAGCTAGGGGTCCCTTGCCTGGGCCTAAAGAGGAGCTCACGATCGCAGGGCTGCTGCAGCTGCGGGTCCCTGCTGCCGGAGCCGGACGCCTCAGTCAGAGGCGTTAGGCCTGGGCAGGGGCGGAGCCTGCAACCGCGGGGAGCTGGGGGTCCCCTGCCCAGGTCTGACACCTCTGCCGGAGGCTTCAGGCCTGGTCAAGGGGCCGATCCGGTGATTGGTGATCGGAGGGTGATGAGGGTCAACTCCTCTGGCCGAGGCATCAGGCCTGGGCGGGGGGCTGAGCCGGGGATTGGGGGGATAGGATGGTCCCCTTGCCCAGGCCTGAAGCCTGGGTCAGAGGCATCAGGCTTGGGCAGGGGGTGGAGCAAGCGATCAGAGGGAGATGGGGGTCCCCTGCCCAGGCATGATTCCTGGGCCAGACACCTCAGGCCTGGGCAGGGGTCAGAGCCAGTGATCAGGGGGAGATGGGGGTCCCCTGTCCAAGCCTGACACCTCTGGCGGAGGCATCAGGCCTGGGCAAGGGGCCGATCAGGTGATCAGAGGGTGATGGGGGTCTACGCCTCTGGCTGAGGCATCAGGCCTGGGCTGGGGGCAGAACCAGTGATGGGGGGAAATGAGGGTCCCCTGCCCAGGCCTGACACCTCTGTCAGAGGCGTCAGGCCTGGGCAAGGGGCTGATTCTGCGATTGGAGGGTGATGGGGGTCAACGCCTGAGGGCTCCCAGTATGTGAGAGGGGGCAGGCTGGGCTTAGGGACACTCCCCCTACACACACCCAGTGCACGAATTTCATGCACCGGGCCCCTAGTAGCTTTATATATTGACATGGACAAAACGCAAAAATAATGTTGTTAAAATAACTCACAAAATAATATATACAATATGATTTTATTTACACAAGTTTAGAACTAAACAACATATTTTTTGAATATACATAGTTAAGTGACAAAATCATGAAAGAAACATAGAAAGGGGTCAACACAGAAATTAGGATAATCACTCTCTCTGGTAGGAAGAGACCAGGGTCTTATTAGAGAGGATACCCAGCAGGCTTCCAACAACACATTTCAATGCAAGCTGGAAACAATATGAAGCGCACAGCCTCACCCATGAAGTGTTCTCACCAAACATGTTTCATTTTAATCTAGTCAAGCCTTTGGTTCTTTATAAATCCCAGATATAGAAAATACAGGGGACAGAGAAACAAGCTAACAATAGTACAAGGAAACCATCAGAAAAATGCAGAATGTGGGGAACTCAGACTGGCCCAATCACTTCAACAAGTCAATAACCTTGGGACATGGGAAGGGAAGGAATAATTGTTCTAGAAAAAGAGGGATATTGGTTGCATCCTGTTATGAACAAACCAGATACATAAGACATTTGGAGGATAATTGGAGAAATTTAAATGTAGACTGGGGAATTATTAGTTTAAATAGGTATGATATTGGTACTGTGGTTATGTAGGAGAATGTCATTTTTAGAGAAAAATGCTGAAGTATTGAGAGGTGAAGCTTCTGGATTATGTAACTTAACTTTTAAATAGTTTAGAAAATATTATACACTTATGTGCATGTATATAATTACATATGAAGCATAAGTGACATAATAAAAATTGGTAAATCTAGATATAGATTTTATGTGTGCTCATTGTACTCTTCTTTCTACTTTTCTGTGTTATTTAAATTTTTGTAATAAAAGATAAAAATGCAAAAAAAATAATCAAAGTGCTGAATAATACAATCAATTATTGATTGATTTGACACATATATAAGCACAATATTTTCAATGAGGAAATAGAATATGTCCTAGAAAGAGGTTTTCAGTATAAATTATGTGCTAAATAAAAAAAGAGCCCTAACCGGTTTGGCTCAGTGGATAGAGCCTCGGCCTGCGGACTGAAGGGTCCCAGGTTCGATTCCAGTCAAGGGCATGTACCTTGGTTGCGGGCACATCCCCAGTAGGGTGTGTGCAGGAGGCAGCTGATTGATATTTCTCTCTCATCGATGTTTCTAACTCTCTATCCCTCTCCCTTCCTCTCTGTAAAAAAATTAATAAAATATATTTTTTAAAAAAATTTTTAATTAAAAAAAATACCAAGTTATCCATAGATGTTAGAAAATGACATCAACTCCTTAACAGACCTATTTTCATATTCCCATCACAGAACTGCCTCACTCTGAATTCACCATTTCAAGCCTTTCTAGGTCATTCAGGACAGAAAACCAGAGTGTGAGCTTCCTAGAGAACCTTCTCTTGCCAGAAAGCATACACTGAATGAGTTGGCACTCTGAAGATACCTGTTCAAAGGGTCAGTAGTTAATTCCTCATGAGGATTTAGCAATAAAGGGTTCTGAACCTCAACTACATGTAAGGGATTAAAAGGTTGAAAAAATTATCTTCTTTAAGGAAAAATTTCCCCTCCAAAAAAGGGAGTTAACGCTCACTTTTGAAGGACCACAACTCTCAGAATCACGATTCCATAGTCATCAGTGTTTCTGGGTTTAATCAATCTTTGTTGGGTAATTGGATTCTTTCAAAAATAGTATTTTCTTATTAAGCAAGAATAAGATTGTGGACAGGAGGCTTTTATTTTTTAAATATATTTTTATTGATTTTAGAGAGGGAGGGAGAGGAAGAGAGAGATAGAAACATCAATGATGATGATGTAGAGAGGGAATCATTGATTGGCTGCCTCCTGCACGTTCGACCGAACCCGCAACCCAGGCATGTGCCCTTGACCACAATCGAACCTGGAACCCTTGGGTCTGCAGGCCAATGCTCTATCCACTGAGCCAAACCAGCTAGGGCTGGACAGGAGGCTTTTAGATGGCAATGATCTCTAAGGAGTCACTGAAGGGAAAGGGTACCTCACTTCCCACCCATTTCTCAGGCCATAAAAACAAATCTCCACCCTACCCAGCGTAAATACCCCTACAAACACTGCGAAGCAATCCTGAATTCCAGCCTCACTGGCCTCTTCTGACCCCTTATCGTTCTCAGTAATTGCAGTGAATAACACTAGCCCTATGGACTGCCCACTCCCTCCATATAGCACCTCCCTCCCTGGACCAGGAATCAAGACTTGAGCTTCTTCTGCTACCTTCTGGCCACATCTGTCGTCTCTTTAACTCCCTCTGCTTCCTTTCTCCAGAGACCACATGTAGGCATTTCACAAGGGCACACTCTTCACTTACCCTTACAAAGCTCACCCCTTTCGCAGCCTCAGCTATCTCCTTTATACAGATGACTCTCAAGCTCTCATCAGTTTAGCCCTAACTTTATTCTTGAGTCCCAGACCCAAATTTCCAACTACCTGCTGGAAATCTGCCCTGGTCCTATTGACCCACAGGTATTTCAAACTCCATCAGTTCAACATTGAAAACCTACTTCTTCTGCACTTTCAACTCTTCTGTTTCCTCATAAGAAAGATATATTGTAAATTCTAACGTGATAGCCACAAAGAACACTGTCATATTATTATCACTGAGTATTACTATCCTCTCAGCTCCCCTGGAGCTCAACTTAATACCTCCATTCTCCTCTCACAGTCCTCTGGTGCTCATTTTCCTGGTTGTGTAGGGGGCAGGGAGGGGGATTTTATACAGAGCTCGTTTCCCAGGTTTGAAAATCACTGCTCTGGACACAACATTTTCTAGATCAAATAAGACTGAGGTGGGACATTGGACAGCCCTGAAAAACTGCTTTTCCTGGGCTGTGATTTGTTGCAATGCCCTTAGACTCTCAAAGGATGCTACAAGAAGCAGCACCATTAAACTGCTGCTGCTCGCCCCACAGAGGTATGAATGCTCGCATCGCACCACAGAGGGTGCCTTTTAGGAGGCAGAGCCCCTGCCGGCTGAGGAAACAAGCAGAGGAGAGGCAGGCCGGAGGTCCCCTGCAGGGAAACATAGATTAGGGTTAGTGACCCACTTGTTCCTTAAGAACACCTATTTCTACCTAAGCGCATTCCTGAAAGGAGATGGATTTCAAACACATTCTAAAGAAACTCATCTCCGGGGACAGAGCAGGTAGGATGGAAAGGCGGCAATGGAAAGGGGGAGGAAATCAGTCCCCCTTCCTGCCTCAGTCAAAGCTCCTCTTGCATATGCTTTCCTTGTGGATCTGCCATGCTTTTTAACAAAAGATTCCATTTGAACAAAGTGTTCTGTAACTTTTAAGATAGTTTTTAAAGCTACTGTTATTGGGCCCTGGCTGTTGTTGCTCCCTGGTTAGACTCGCAGCGGTTCTCAACCTGTGGGTCGTGAGCCCTTTGGGGGTCGAACGACCCTTTCACAGGGGTTGCCTAAGACCATCGGAAAACACATATATAATTACATATTGTTTTTGTGATTAATCACTATGTTTTAATTATGTTCAATTTGTAACAGTGAAATCGGGGTCACCACAACATGAGGAACTGTATTAAAGGGTCGCGGCATTAGGAAGGTTGAGAACCACTGGGCTAGAGTGTCGGCCCATGCACAGAAGGGAAGTGGATTCAATTCCTGGTCAAGGGTATGTACCTGGGTCCCTAGCCCTTGTGGGTTTACATGCGGGAGGCAACCAATCAATGCGTCTCTCTCACATCAATGTTGTTTCTCTCTCTCTCTCTCTCTCTCTCTCCCTCCCTCCATCTCTTCCACTCTTTCTGGAAAAAAACAACCAATGAAAAAAATATCCTCTGGTGAGGATTAACAAAACAAGAACAAATTGTTATTGGGAAGCAGATTGTGGCAAAGTAAATTGGAGACCAACCACAGAAGGCCTTGAATTCTAAACAAAGGCATTCCAATTTCTACTTCAGGCCAGCGGGGAATCACTCACTGCAAGCCTTAGTAGAAGGAAAAGGATGATGAAAGCAATGTTTGAGAGACCAACTTAGTTACATTGTTCAGGATGGAGACCATAGTTGGGAGATAATGTTTAAGCACCACCTGCCAGGTATTTTATATAATAGGGGCCTGAATAGGAATAAAAAGGGGGAAAAGATGCAAGAGACATTTCAAAAGGAGAAAAATCTGGACTTTGTAATTAATTAAAATTGGGGATAGAAGAAAGATAGCAGCCCAAAATTATGTCCAGATTTTGGATCACATGACTGGAAAAGGATTGCGTCATTAACAGATATATGCCATGTCTTAGGCCACTTGGGCTGCTACAACAGAATTGCATGGACTGGGTGGCTTAGCCAATCAACATTTATCTTCACAGCTCTGGAGGCTGGGAAGTCCAAGATCAAGGCACTGGCAGATTCGGTGTCTGGTGTGGGCTCACTTCCTGGCTCATAGGCACTGTATTCCCACTGTGTCCTCGCACGGTGGAAGGGTCAAGGGCGCTCTTTGGGCCTCTTTATAAGGCACTAATCCCATTCAGGAGGGCTCCAAGAGTACCTCCCAAACGGTTCCATGTCCTAATATGATCAGGTTGGGCATGAGGTTTCAAATTATAAATTTAAGGGGAACACAAACAACCAGTAAATGGCAAGCCAGAGATATGTGGGAAAAAGACAAGGCACTCCGTTTGGGGCTTAGGGAGTCAAACTGACAGTGGGACACGATGGTCGCTACATATAACTTCCATTGATTCACATAATCATCCCTATTCATCCTCAAGGACTGCCAACCTGCTTCCTAAATCTTTGCTTCATCTCTGTCTTTAGTACAGGGGTGGGCAAACTTTTTGACTTGAAGGCCACAATGGGTTCTTAAACTGGACCGGAGGGCCGGAACAAAAGCATGGATGGAGTGTTTGTGTGAACTAATATAAATTCAAAGTAAACATCATTACATAAAAGGGTACGGTCTTCTTTTTTTTTAGTTTTATTCATTTCAAACAGGCCATATCCAGCCCACGGGTCGTGGTTTGCCCACGGCTGCTTTAGTACATTACATAAACCAACTTACCATCACCTCTCACCTGAACTATTCCCAAAAATACTCTGGCCCTTCTCCAATCTTATCTTTATGCTGCAGCCACATAATCTTTACAGAATGAAAAGCTAATTTATTTTACCCTCCTGCTTCAAAAAGTTTTCAGTGCCACCCTTTTGATTATCCTTTTCTGTGTTTTTGTTAATCCTCACACGAGGATATTTTTCCATTGATTTTTAGGGAGGTTGGAAGAGAGATGGAAAGACATCGATGTGAGAGAAACTCATGGACCTGCACAAGGGAGGAGCCTGCAACCAAGGTATGTGCCCTTGACCGGAATCAAACCCAGGACCCTTTGGTCCACAGGCAGATGCTCTATCCGCTGAGCCAAATTGTCTAGGCTTGATCATCCTAAGTCAGAAGTTATGCTGACTTAGTCCATTCCATACCTATCTCTCCAACCTCATCGTAAACAGTGCTAGTTATGTTTTAAACTAGAGGCCCAGTGCACAACATTTGTGCACTGGGGGTGGGGTGGAGGGAAAGGTACCTCAGCCCAGCCTGCGCCCTCTCACAGTCCGGGACCCCTCGCTTCTTACCACTTGGCTCATTGCTCCTTAGCACTGCTGCAGAAGTGGGAGAAGCTCCTGCCACAGCAGCTGCACTCACCAGCCGTGAGCCCTGCTTCTGGCTGAGCACACTGACCACCAGGGTGTAGCTCCTGCATTGAACGTCCGAACCCTGGTGGTCAGTGCGCATCATAGCAACTGGTCATTCCACCAGTAGTTCTGCCATTAGGTCGATTGGCATATTAGGCTTTTATTATATAGGATTTTGCACTATTGGGGGAGGAGGAGTGGGGGTGTGTCCCTCAGCCCCACTTGTGCCCTCTCACGGTCTGGGACCCCTCAGGAGATAACCACCTGCTGGCTTAGGCCCGCTCCCCAGGTGGCAGATGGCAGGCCCAATCCCTCGGTGTCTTCCCCCCCTCCCCCGGTTGTGCACACAGCAGGGCCGATCCAGGGGTTGAGGCACCGCCCCGGGTCAGGTTGCACACGGGATGCCCACCACCCCAGGTTGCAGATAGCAGGCCCAGATGGCAGCAGGACAGGCAGGATGGCGCTGTCCCACCCTGCCTGCAGTATGCAAATTAGCCGCCATCTTTGTTGGCAGCTAATTTGCATATCATGCTGATTAGCCAATGGGAGGCGCAGCGAAGTTACGGTCACTTACCATGTTTGTCTATTATTAGATAGGATTGTTTCATGCCCTGACTTTTGTTCATGTAACTGAACACTCCCCAACCACGCTGCTACCTCAAACCTTTAACCCTGCCACCCTCTCCCCTAGTTAGCTCCCAGTCTTCCAATCTGACATCAATAATCTCTTCCTTGGGGGCCCTCTTCAACCCCCTTACCTAGTTTGATTTGCCCTACCATGGTTCTCATGGGACCATGTAGCTATAGTCAAGAAAAAAGAGGGATATGCAAGTGAGAACAAAACAAGATATTCAAGCTTCCTGCTTATCTGCCAGCAAGGAATATTTTGTTTCTTCTCTCAACAGTTATCTCCTTGCAATAACATGACAGGTAGCCAGTGTAAGTCCTCTGAGGTGGCATGTATTTGTCCCAAGAAGTCAACTGTACAGGAAAGATAAATAAGAACTCTGTGTAGCTCTTTCTGTTAGCCATTGTTACAGCTGCTCAGTCATGCTAGATCAGAGTTCATGGTTTCCTGTTCACTCCTACTCTACCTGGCAGGTCCTAGCATCACAAAAAAGAAAATCAAAACCTGAATCTAAGGATTTGCATTAAGAATAAAATCTAGACTGGGAAACAGTTGTGAGTCCCAGCCTAAAAATCCAGTGGGAAGATGAAAGACAGTGAACTTTCCCACCAGCTATCACCTCCATAGAATACCTGTAGCTGAGGGCTCTAAACCTCATAGTCACTGGAACCCCTAATATTTCCTGACCTGCGCTGCCAGCACCAGTGCTGAGTCAGCCAGGAGACAAGGAAGACAGAGGCCACATGTTGATCCTTAAGAGACAAGTCAGGGAAATGAGGACACATTGATCTCTGTATGAAATACAGGGCCTCCTTCAATGTAGGCCTGAATCAATGTTTGCTTGTTGATGAATAAGCAAACATTAACTAAAACCAAGCTTATCAGTGTCCCCTCTGAATCAGATTCTCCACACTCTGACTTCCCTCATTCTCCCAGGCTTCCAGGCCCTGTGAATGCCACCACAAAGTAAAAGTCCTAATGTATAGCTCTAATCATGCCATTCTCTGCCATAGGCCCCACTGCCACACCAATAATTTTAAACTTAAGCTATACTAGTACATCAGAGTCACCTAAGGTGCTTTTCAAATTTGCAGAGACGATGGTCCCACCCTTGAAGGTTCAAATGAGTAAAATGTGCCAAGCATTTATGTACAATACTTTATTTTATTCTTTCCACATTTCCTGGGGCGAGGGAGTTATAGTCCTATCACCATTGAAGATGGAAAAATGAGTTCCTTAGACTCAAGTAATTTGTCCAAAATTACATATTTAGCAAATGATGGAACTGTAATTTAATGCCAAGCCTGTTGAAATTCTTATTATATCATATGACTTCTGGCCATCCAAATGTCTTACCTAGGTATTAAAAAATATGACTTCTAAAATGGGTGCATTTTATTGTATACAAATGATAACTTAATTAAAAAGTTAACATCATCTTCACAACACTTATTATTTTGTGTGGAGAGCAGCTACAGTGTTTGGACAGGTTCAAGCCTCAGACTAATGAAAAAGCCACGTGCAGATCCCAGCTTGGAGGACAAAGCCCTCCCAGCATAATTATAGCCAAAGGCTATGGTTGTAAGCTTGACCTTAGGGTCAGAACCTGTAGTCCTAGGTAACTAAGGTATGTGGGCTGTGGCAGGTGCAGCAAGTAAAGCTTGATAGAGTTCTCAGGTACATGTAATTAAGTAGATTCAAAACTCTCCAGAATGTTGTAAACATCTTAACCACACCCTTGCTTTGCCTCATGGATCTGACTATAAAATAAAGACTCAGCTTACAGGCTGTGGCACTGTCTCCCCATCCAAGAACAGTGTCCCACCTGGCCCCAATTGTATTCTATTATCTGTCTTCTTTAATCCTTCACCACCCCTCCTCAGGTTCACCCCTGGCTGTGCTGGACGCAGTTCAATTTTGTGTGTGTTTTTATAGTAGTCATCCTAATGAGAGTGAAATTGCATCATGTTTTGGTAGCTCATTTGTCTTCAGCATTTGTTTTCTGGTTCATTCGTGTATTTAAAGTTATAAGTCTGCCGTTAAGTACTGCTTTAGCTGTATTACACAAATTTTATCTTCTTGTGTTTTCTTTAGTTCTAAATATCTTTTTAAACCAAATGTTATTTAATAATGTTATCTAGTTTCTAAACATGTGGGATTTTATTTTAGCTATCTTTCTTACGATGTCAGTTTCAGCCTAACCAGTTTGGCTCAGTGGATAGAGCCTCACTCAGCCTGCGGACTGAAGGGTCCCAGGTTCGATTCTGGTCAAGGGCATGTACCTTGGTTGAGGGCACATCCCCAGTGGGGGGCATGCAGGAGGCAGCTGATCGATGTTTCTAACTCTCTATCCCTCTCCCTTCTTCTCTGTAAAAAATCAATAAAATATATTTTAAAAAATGTCAGTTTCATGACTGCATTGTAGTTAGAGGACATTGATTAAATGGGATTGATTTTATAGAATTTACTGAAGCTTGCTTTATGGCCTAATATATGGTCTATTGTTTTAAATATTCTATGTATGTTCAAAAAAATGCCTGTTTGTATATTTTGGACCTATGCCTATTCTTCACATTGTATTTTGAGCTCATTCATTTCCATGCTATTTTTATTTGTATTTGATCTACAGTTCTTAGAGATGCATGTTAAAACACATGCAACTACAATTGCTGAGTCATGTATTTTTCCTATTTATTTACTGGATATAGTTCAAGATTGTATTATCAGGTACATGGATGTTTATAATAATTATATTAATTTTCTACTGTTCTTTAAACATTTTAAAGCTGTGAAATAATATACATGCAGAAAGTTAATAAGTTTATATGTATAATTAAGGAAATATTTATGAAGTGAACATTCATAGAATCACTGCTAAGGTCAAGAAATAAAACATAGCCAACAATTAAAAAGAAAATCAGGGTTCTAGAAAATGGCGGAGGTATAGACGGACGTGTCCCATGCCTTGTCCCGGAGCAGATAGGGTGAGCAGCTGAAATGGGTAACATACAGCCCGAATAAGCAGAAGATATTCAGCTGGGAGACAGTTTGCAGCTGGGAAAGGCAGAGGACTCCCGGAGAAAGGGGACGGTTGGATACTGCGGCTGAAATCTCTCCCAGAGCACCGGCTCAGCCGCGGAGACCGCGCCATCTTGAGTGGCTGTTATTGGAAGCATATACATCCAAAGACCTGGCATCCACAGCATCCAGAGATCGGCTACTAACCCGGAAACGCCAGACCTCAAGCACCGTGGCTACGTGGACTCAGAGGAGCCCTGATTCTCCTCATGGAAAGGTCAGATTTCGCCTAGATAAAGGTGTGGATTGTAATTCAGGTTGGAGGGAGGAACGTGCGTGGGGAAATCTGCACCCCACAACGTCCGCAGCCATTGGGGCCAGCGTGATCTGCAAGTGTGGAAGGGATCCCGCAGGGCTGCTGGCAGAAGGGAACGCTAAAAATAAGCCCATAGCTGGACTGGATGCAAAAAGGCAGCCTCGGATTTTACCAGTGTGCCGGCTGCTTAGTGCCAGGGGAGAGAGGATGCGAGGAAGAGGCTGTGCACAGAGCTGGACGGTGGAGGGTTGCGAATTCGCACAACTTCTCAGGCTCTTGCTTTTTCTCTTCCCCTTAAATATTTGCGTTTGATTATTAAACCCAATACATAGGCTCGCCCAATTGGGGTCACTCACAGAGACTGCAGGGGAAAGTTGTTTTTGTGGAACCTGGGAAACAGAGTGGGGAGAAATGATTAAAGAACCAGCTCTGGGGCAGTCAACTCTCCCAAACCAGTTTTAAGTGCGATAGGGAAAATAAACCCTAACTACTTGGATAGAGAGGACTTATAGCCTCGGAGGTCAATCCAGAAACACTGCCACCCAGGGGCTGAACCACAAAATGACTCTTCTGTAAACACAAATAAAGGCAGTCTGGGAAACAAATACTGCCTGCTTTAAAATCAGGACTGTGGTTTACAACACAGAGGAACAGTGTATCGCAGAGAAATTCAACACTCTCCTGAATACCTGGCAGGACTAAGGTGTGCCAAACAGAAGAGTAGAGGAACTGAAAGACCTTCACTACTGCACATTTTTATTTTTTATTTATTCTTTTTTCACCTTATAATTAAGAAACTATTTTTTTCTTTTTTCATCACCTGATTTTACCTTTTTAATTATTACATTTTTATTTTTAACCAGTATTATTACTACTACCATTTTACCATTTTTTAAAGTGTCATTTTATATTCTCTTTATTTTATTTTGGGATTAGTGTTCTACATTCTATTTTCATCGTTCCTTTAGCATCATTTTTCTCTACCTCAACTTTACCTTTATGACAAAACTCTCTTCCTCACTTTTCCCCTTTTGTTGTCCTGTTCCTCTTACTCTATTCCTGCTTTAGATATTCCCTATTCCTTCTTTTTACCCCCTGTCTAAATTTCACCCTACATATATATTTAATTTCCAATCCCCTGCTCTAAATCCATATACACCTTTCTCTTATCTTTCTTCACTATCCAAATTTTTTTTCTCTCTATCGTTTTGTTGTTATTTGCTTGATTGTTGAGTATACTGGGGTTTTTTATGCTTGTGAGATTGTTTTGCTTTTGCTTTTTATTTTTCTGCTGGTTTTTTTTTCTTTTTTTCCCAGTTATTTTTGTGCTTCTGTTTTCCCTCATCTTGCTTGATATTAGTGGTTGTTTGTAGTTTGCATTCATCTTTAGGTATCTGTTGCTGGCATTTGTTGGGATTAGTGGTGGTTCTATTGGAGTTTTCTCCCCATATAAATAGTCTCTTCCCCTCTTCTATTTCATTCTCTCTCTTTTCTCTCTTACTTTTTTTCCCTTTTCCCAATTTTATTTTTGCACTCCTTTTTTTTTTTCTTTTTCTCTTTTATCTTCTTCTCTTCTTTCTTCCTTATCCCCTAATTCTCTTTGCTCGGGTGGTCACCTTTATTTAGGGTTGTTAATATCGTGAATACATTTGTGTTCAGTGCCTTGTACGTTTCGCCTTGTGTTATATTTTGTGCCTTTAAATCAATGCAACAGAGAGAGAACTACATAACCAAACACCTGGAGAAGAGGGATCATGGGGAGACAAAGAACCAGCCCGCATCTGAAAGAAAAACAGGCATCACCAGAAAAGGAAGTAAATGAAATGGAGGCAATGGAGGCAAGCAACCTGTCAGAGAAAGAATTCAGAGAAATGGTCATAAGGTGGATGAAAAGAATGGAAGACAAATTCAACAATATGTGTAAGCACCAAGAGGAAATGAAAAACCAAGAAGAAATGAAAAATGACATCACTGCTATAAAGAACTCAATATAAAGCATCAACAGTAGACTAGAAGAAGCAGAGGACCGCATCAGTGAGCTAGAAGACAAGGTAGGAAAAAATACCCAAGCAGAGCAGCTTCTAGAAAAAAAAATTAAAAAGCAGGAGTAGAGCCTAAGAAAACTCTGGGACAACACAAAACGAAACAACATCCGAATTATAGGGGTTCAAGAAGGAGAGGAAACTGAGCAAGGAATAGAAAACCTGTTTGAAAAAATAATGACAGAAAACTTCCCTGATATAGGGAAGAAAAAACTCACACAAATCCAAGAAGCTCACAGAGTCCCAAACAAAATGAACCCCAAAAGACCTACACCAAGGCACATTATAATTAAATTGGCAAACACCAACGACAAAGCAAGAATCTTAAAAGCAGCCAGAAAGAGACGGAAAGTTACCTACAAAGAATCCCCCATCAGACTAGTGACTGATTTCTCAACAGAAACACATCAGGCAAGAAGGGAATGGAATGAAATATACAAAGTCATGCAGAGGAAGGGTCTGAATCAAGAATACTGTACCCAGCAAGGCTATCAATCAAAATTGAGGGTGAAATCAGGAGCTTCACAGGCAAAAAAGGACTACGGGAGTTTATTACCACCAAATCAGCAATGCAAGAAATGCTAAAGGGTCTACTGTAAAAAGAAAAAATAGGAAACAAAGAAGGAACACAGGGATAAAGAATAAAAATGGTGACAAACAAGTATCTACCAATAATAACTTTAAACATAAATGGGTTAAATGCCCCAATCAAAAGACATAGGGTAACTGAGTGGATAAGAAAACATGACCCATATATCTGCTGTCTACAGGAAACCCACCTCAGAAAAAAAGACGCACACAGACTGATGGTGAAGGGATGGAAAAAGGTTTTTCAGGCGAATGGAAATGGGAAAAAAGCTGGGGTAGCAATACATATATCTGACAAATTAGATCTCAAAGTGAAGGACATAAAAAGAGATAAGGAAGGCCACTTCATAATACTAAAGGGAGCAATACAGCAAGAGGACATAATGCTGGCAAACATATATGCACCCAATATAGGAGCACCCAAAAACACAAACAAACTTCTGGAGGAGATCAAGGGAGAGATTGACAGCAATACAATCATAGTAGGGGACTTTAATACCCCACTATCACCATTGGACAAATCCTCTAAACAGAAAATCAGCAAAGAAACATCAATCCTAAAATGGCTCCCATTTAGGAGGAATTGGATGTGAGAGCAAAGAAAAGCATTCACAACTCATTTGCTACAGATATCTAGGCACAAGAACTACAGGGAGGGCTTCCTCGGAGTCTTAAGCTCTACTAGGTATGTGACCTGGTCAACTCACTTAGCATGGACGTGGTTCATCATTCCCACATCTATCAAGTGAGAGGGCCAAGTGAAATGCCCCTGAAAATGGGCCTGACTATTCTCTAATTTCTAACCCTTATTCTACAATTGTGGAGTAAGGGCCAAGATCACACTGCCAGCTAGAAGCAGAGCAGGGTTAGAACCTACCTCCCCAGATCTGGTGCTTCTCTGCCTACCGGGCACCTCCATTCCTTTCACTCATGATTCCCAGCCCTGCTATACATAGGAACGGTGAGAAGAGGATCTCTCAGCTATAAGGTGAGACGAAAGCTGGACCCAAGATGGTGGCCTTCATGGCGTCACAGATGCCAAGAAAGGACCACTCTGTCCCTTTAACCAAACTCCCCCACAGAACTGACAATGAGCCAAATTCTATCAAGGGGATGATTAAAGGCAACTTGACTATCTGTACTATTTGAGATTTTTTTTAAATATATTTTATTGATTTTTTTACAGAGAGGAAGGGAGGCGGATAGAGAGTTAGAAACATAAATGAGAGAGAAACATTGATCAGCTGCCTTCTTCACACCCCCCACTGGGGATGTGCCCACAACCAAGGTACATTCCCTTGACCGGGATTGAACCTGGGAACCTTCAGTCTGCAGGCCGATGCTCTATCCACTGAGCCAAAACAGTCAGGGCTATTTGAGATTCTTACAATCAAGTAGGTATTCATGCATTACTTAATTAAAATTGAGTACAGATTCTTAAAAATTCTACCATTTGATTCATTTTTTTTTAACTTAACTACTTGATTGGTAAAACGCAAATATCTCAGTGGTGGAGAGTGCACACTAAACTCCTTATGAATAATAAAAACAGCTAACATTATTGAGAGCACATCACGTGTCAGGGATGGTGTACCTGTCATTTCATTTCACACTTAGGACAATCTATGACAGCCGTGGGCAAACTACGGCCCACGGGCCGGATCCGGCCCGTTTGAAATGAATAAAACTAAAAAAAAAAAAAAAAAAAAAGACCATACCTTTTTATGTAATGATGTTTACTTTGAATTTATATTAGTTCACACAAACACTCCATCCATGCTTTTGTTCCGGCCCTCCGGTCCAGTTTAAGAACCCATTGTGGCCCTCGAGTCAAAAAGTTTGCCCACCCCTGGTCTATGAGATATGTGTGGCTGTTACCAGTGTCTTACAGATAGGTGAGACCCTGAAGGTTGGAGAGTTAGGTCATTTGTCTGGTCACACAGGGAAGGTATGAAACCAGTACCCAAACTCATGTCAGATTTACTAAGCGGTTCACATCCTTAACCCCTATACCATACTACCTCTCTGGATATTTATTCCAGGTGTCAGTATGTCTCTAATGCCTTTTCTGAAGTCAGGTTTTGCCAGAGGAAAGGAGATAAGAGAGTAAGAAAATGAGAGTGCCTGGGTTCCAGTCCCAACTTCACCACTGGTTGTACTGCTTAAGGGAAGTCAAGTTCTATGAACTGCAATTCCTCATCTATCAAATAGAATTATGGGATCTTGCTCACAGGATTGCTATGAAGATTAAATTAGAGAACACCTGTGCAATGCTCAATGCAATGCTGGTGATTAATAAACTCTCAATAAACAGAAGTTATTGTCATTATGGTTCAAAGGAGAAAGGCCAGCCCAGGCCCCTTCAGAGCATTGCTGGTGGTCAACCTTGAACAGAGGGGCCGTGCTCCAGCATCGTCTTCAGCTTTCAGCAACCACGAGCATTCCCTGACCTAAAACAGAAAGGCAGCTTCCAGGAAAAGCACACTTGGTCTCAAATAAAACTATGTCATAAAATATCAACTTCCATTCTTAGGGACCCAATGAGGGCACATGACAAGGGTGTTATTAGACCTATAGGGTCATATCACACGTTCATGGCCTTCTGGAGTACCGGGCCATGCTGACTGCCATGGGATTCCTAAGTGTTCTGATGGTTGAGAGAGACCTCAGTTTCCCCAGCCCCCTGTGTGGACAGCAGTGATCTTGATGTACCACCTGAATTAGTGTCCTGCTCAGCTATCTGTGACATGAGTTCAGTTTTTATTTTTTCAAAACAAATTCCAAAAGGTATAGACTTTCTGGCACCATCTCCAACTCTGTTCTATAACCCCTCTCCACAGGCAGCCCGTCCACTCCCTGCTCTGAAAACACGCCGAGCCTTTCCAGCCCCTGTGTCTTTGCTCCTGCTCTCCTCAGCTCTGAATGAGTCACTTCCTAGCCTCCGTTTGAACACCTTGTTACACTTTCCTCATTTTCAGACCTTTTTTATAAAATTCTGGTTATGTGTTTGTTTCCCTACTAGACTGTAGGTAACTTGAGGACAAGGACCATCTCCAGCCTATTAGAAAAGGCAAAGGAAGAAATTGAATTGGTCCTTAAGGTGTGATGCAGACACGTTTTCATGACCTAAAATGGCAGCCTTCCAACTCTCACAATGAATCCCAGGCCATGTGGCTTACTTACTCTTTAATATATTGTAGCTAGAGGCCCAGTGCATGAAAATCGTGCACTCGGGGGGGGGGAGGGGGGCGGGTTCCTCAGCCCAGCCTGTGCCCTCTCACAGTCCGGGAGCCCTCGGGGGATGTCCAACTGAGGGAGTGGGCCTAAGCCGTCAGTTGGACATCCTTAGCACTGCCACGGAGGTGGGAGACACTCCCGCCCTGTGCTCACCAGCCATGAGCCAGCTTAGGGCTTCTGGCTGAGCAGCACTCCCCCTGTGGGAGCACACTGACCACCAGGGGGCAGCTCCTGCATTGAGCGTCTGCCCCTGGTGGTCAGTGCACTTCATAGTGACCCGTCATTCCCAAGTTGTTCCGCCATTAGGTTCAATTTGCATATTACCCTTTTATTATATAGGACTAGAGGCCCAGTGCACAAAAATTTGTGCACTTGAGGGGGAAGGGGGGTTCCTCAGCCCGGCTTGTGCCCTTTCGCAGTCTGGGACCCATCGGGGGTGACCACTTGCTGGCTTAAGCCTGCTCCCCAGGGGATTGGGCCTAAGATGGCAATCAGACATCCCTCTGGCAGCCCGGCAGCCCTCGGGGGATGTCCACTTGCCAGCGGGGAGCAGACCTAAGCTTCAGTCAGACATCCTTAGTGCTGCTGAGGAGGCAGGAGGGGCTCCCACCACCACTGCTGTACTGGCAGCCGTCAGCCTGGCTTGTGGCTGAGCAGAGCTCCCCCCTGTGAGAGCGCACTGACCACCAGAGGGCATTGAGCATCTTCCCCCTGGTGGTCAGTGTGTGTCATAGTGACCAGTCATTCCCAGTCTTTCTGCTGTTAGAGTCAGTTTTCATATTACCCTTTTACTATATAGGATAGAGGCCTGGTGCACGGGAGGGGGCCAGCTGGTTTGCCCTGAAGGGTGTCCCGGATCAGGGTGCGGGTCCCCACTGGGGTGCCTGGCCCACCTGGGTGAGGGGCTGATGGCTGTTTGCAGCTGGTCACACCCCCTTCAGGGTGGGGGTCCCCACTGGTGTGCCTGACCAGCCTGGATGATAGGCTGATGGCTGTTTGCAGCTGGACACACCCCCTTCAGGGTGGGGGTCCCCACTGGGGTACCTGGCCAGTCTGGGTGAGGGGCTGAGGGCCGTTTTCAGGCTGGCGGGTAACTGAAGCTCCCAGCCTCTTTTTTTTTTCTTTTTTTCTGGGATTTATTTACCTTCTATAGCTGTCCCTGGAGCTGAGAACCGGCTCCAGCTCTGAGCCCTCTGGCGGCTGAAAGCAGGTTTCTGGAGTATGTTTAGCTTCTATAATTGCAACATTGTTGCATCCAGAGCTCAGAGCTGGGCTGAGGCAGGCGGGGAACCTTGGCTTCCTCCATCACTGGAGCAAGCAAGCCTCCTGCTCACTTCAGCTGCGTAGCTGCCGGCTGCCATCTTTGTTGGCAGTTAATTTGCATATCCTGCTGATTAGCCAATGGGAAGGGTAGTGAAGTTATGGTTAATTACCATGTTTCTCTATTATTAGATAGGATATTTCATTATACATTGCAGATAAGCAAGACATTGGCATCTATTTTTGTGAAGAAAAAAGCAGATTTGGCAACTTTAAAAATTGATTTTTAGTCTTTCTCATGATAAATGTGTTGCTGCTCTTGATGCAGTGCTTAATACTTACTGGCTCCCTCTCAGGTTCGGTCTGTACCTTGCAATTAGTTAAATGCTGCTGGTCTTCATTTTTCCATTTACTTTATTAAATCCCTCTTGTTGGGATTGTAATTGCATGTGGCAATGAGAGAACACAGAGACCCAGAAGAATTTTATGCCAGTCCAGGGGAAAACAGGAATAAAAATTGGCAATATAGGGTGTACTACCTAGAAATTATATCTGAGGAGAAACAGTGGTAAGACCTTCTAGCACCTGAATTGGTTCTGATGCAGTAGGGTAGAATTCTTAGAAGGATAATTTTATTTAAGAATAATGAGTTCACTGGTATGCATTTAGAAATTAATCAACATAAGCATTCTGGTATTCCAATTGTCATACTATAGCTGTTCTGACACCTTGTCTTGCAAGCTCTCCTCTTCTTTATTGTCTTTATGTCTTCTCCCATCTGGCTTCTCTAAATTAATATTTTTGTAGCTTTCGTTCTATCGCAATGATTACTTTCATGTCTCTTACTACTTTCTATAATAACTTTTAATGACCTAAGAAATTGTTGACTTGGTTCCATTTTCCACTTCCTCCAAGTCAAATGATAGCACATAGGTATGTTTACAAATATCAGAGAAGGCAGAACTAATTCTTTCTGCCTTATCCTCACAAAGGCATTCCTGGGTTCTTGACAGGGCAAAATAGTATGGGAAAGTGGTTTTCTACATTGCTAAGATAAACAAGCAAGTCATGACAGCTGTACCTGCAGAAGTCATTTATCCATTCTTTCATTTATTTGCTGTACATGTATATGTTTTTTAATGGCTCCTCTCAGAAAAGTGCAAGGCTAGGTGCTTCGGGGTGGATAGCCTTGAGTAAAACAAAGACACTGCCTCAGGGACCTTTTATCCAGCAAGGGAAATAAGACAGATGCTCAAATCGATACAACACAGAGACACAGGTAGCAGGAGGAAGGTGCCCCAAGGGAAGCACAAATTGCTACAGAAGATCAATGAAGAAGAGATTACATCCCATCAAGAAAGACTCGTGGAAGTCTGAGTCAGTTTTGGGAATGATGGGTTTGAAATCAGTGAGGCATTCAAGAGCAAGCACTTCAGGCAGTGAGAAATTGGGACAAAAAATCAGGAAGAGAAGGGTGGGAGGAAAATACAGAGTCCAAAGTCATGTTTCAAAGAGCTTATTCTCAGTTCCCTGATTCCTGTTTTGACTACTGAGATGCTTTCATTGCTGCAGCTTCCAGAGCCCACGTGCAGACGGGGCTCTTCATTTCCCAGCAAAGACACTTCCTGCTGCAGCTGAGACATCCAGGATCAACCGTCAAGGATTTCTGTTTAGGTGAAGTGCATTTTACTGTTTAAAATGATAGATTTGTTTGTTTTAGTTGTTTTTCTGATTTTCAAGGTAATACATGTACATACAGTTTTTTTATCTAAAAGTATAAAAAAAAAATTTTTTAAGTCATCCAGCCTAGCCAGCATGGTTCAATGGTTGAGCACTGACCTGTGAACCAGGAGGTCACAGTTCAATTCCTGGTCAGGACACATGCCCGGGTTGTAGGCTTGATTCCCAGTGTGGGGCACGCAGGAGGCAGCCAATCAATGATTCTCTCTCATCACTGATGTTTCAATCTCTCTCTCCCTCTCCCTTTCTCTCTGAAATCAATAAAAGTATATTTAAAAAAGAAAAGAAAAGAATGTCAGCCAGAATTGGGGTTTCAATTCCCAGTCAAGGGCATGTACTTAGTTGCAGGTTCAATCCCCGGCCATGGTCGGGTTGCTTACAGGAAGCAACTAATCAATGTATCTCCCTTAGACATAACTTTTTGTATTAATTCCTCTTTAACTAAAAATAATATATCATAGCCTGTTTGACATGCACATCAACATCATCATTTTGAATTCCTGCAGAAATATTCCAACCCCTTACTGATAGAT
The DNA here is from genome assembly GCF_963259705.1 of Myotis daubentonii. Classification (NCBI taxonomy): domain Eukaryota; kingdom Metazoa; phylum Chordata; class Mammalia; order Chiroptera; family Vespertilionidae; genus Myotis; species Myotis daubentonii. Next base: position 127,097,303 of record NC_081842.1, read on the forward strand.
GAGAGGTTATTTCCTCTTTTATACTGCTTTTAGAGAATACCGTGATCAAAGTTCTTGCATGTTCATCCTGTTTATGCATCTGAAGTTTTTTTCCTTAATATAAATTTTTAGAAGTGGAATTACAGAGTCAAAAGACATATTTAACTGTGTTAGTACATTAGACAAAATTGTCTTTAGACAAAATTTAACATCAAGCGATTTAAACTTTGGCCTCATTTTGCCTGCCTTTAATGTACTTCTCACCTGTCGTGTGATACTCCCTTCCCATCTATACATCTGTCTTAACATTCATTCTTGCAAGGCCTGAACTGACTTTAATTAATAAGATACTCATTTTCATGGCTCTTAATGACCCATTTTTATGAACATTAAAATGACTTCTAGAACCAAATGAATGAAGCTATAATGAAGACAGCAAAGATAGGAGAACTATTATGGAGTGACCCTTGAATGACATACCTCAAAGCAGACCATTATTACTGATATTGAGGCATTTTGAATTAAAATCAGATAATCTGTCTATCTGCAATGTGAAATTTCCTTGATCTTTTTTTTTTTTTACTTTTCTATTTAGTTTATTTTTTTAATTAAATCTTTATTTTTCAGATTATTACAGTTATTCCTCTTTTTTCCCCCCATGGCTCCCCTCCACCCGGTTCCCCCACCACCACCCTCTGACTTACCCCCCACCCTCCTTCCCGTCCTCATCCATAGGTGTACAATTTTTGTCCAGTCTCTTCCCGCACCCTTCCACCCCTTTCCCCCTGCCCGAGAATAGTCAGTCCACTCCCTTTCTATGCCCCTGATTCTATTATAATCACAGTTTATTCTGTTCATCAGATTATTTATTCACTTGATTTTTAGATTCACTTGTTGATAGATGTGAATTTGTTGTTCATAATTTGTATCTTTACCTTTTTCTTCTTCTTCCTCTTCTTAAAGGATACCTTTCAGCATTTCATATAATACTGGTTTGGTGGTGATGAACTCCTTTAGCTTTTTCTTATCTGTGAAGCTCTTTATCTGACCTTCAGTTCTGAATGATAGCTTTGCTGGATAAAGTAATCTTGGTTGTAGGTTCTTGGCATTCATCACTTTGAATATTTCTTGCCACTCCCTTCTGGCCTGCACAGTTTCTGTTGAGAAATCAGCTGACAGTCGTATGGGTACTTACTCCCTTGTAGGTAACAGACTGTTTTTCTCTTGCTGCTTTTAAGATTCTCTCTTGGTCTTTTGCTCTTGGCATTTTAATTATGATGTGTCTCGGTGTGGTCCTTTTTGGATTCCTTTTGTTTGGGGTTCTCTGCGCTTCCTGGACTTGTAAGTCTATTTCTTTCACCAGGTAGGGGAAGTTTTCTGTCATTATTTCTTCAAATAGGTTTTCAATATCTTGCTCTCTCTCTCCTTCTGGCACCCCTATAATTCGGATGTTGGTATGCTTGAAGTTGTTCCAGTGGCTCCTTACACTATCTTCGTATTTTTGGATTCTTTTTTCATTTTGCTTTTCTGGTTGGGTGTTTTTTGCTTCTTCATATTTCAAATCTTTGACTTGATTCTTGCAGTCCTCTAGCCAGCTGTTGGAACTATGTATAATATTCTTTATTTCAGTCACTGTATGCTTAATTTCTAGTTGGTCCTTTTTCATAACCTCGAGGGTCTCACTAGATTTCTTGAGGGTCTCACTAAGTTTATCGGCGGTTTCTAGAAAGTTCTTGAAAAACCTTAAAAGTGTGGTTTTGAACTCTATATCCAGTAGTTTGCTTTCCTCCATTTCTGTCATTTGTGTTCTGTTCCTTTGTCTCTGCATTTTTTATGCTTCCCTGTGTTGATAAAGTGGCTTTCTGTGCTAGGTGTCCTATAGGACCCAGTGGCTCAGCCTCCCAAATTACCTGAGGTGGACACTCTTGGTGCACCCCTTTGTGGGCTTTGTGCACAGTGTTGTTGTAGTTAAGCCTTGATTGCTGTTGGTATCACTGGGAGGAATTGACCTCCAGGCCAATTGTCTGTGAGAATCAACTGTGTCTGCAGTGGGAGAACTTCTGTGCTGGAGACACCCTTCTGGGGCAGGACTTGCTTCAGTGGGGCTTTGGTGCTCACTGAGTCTGCCCCTTGAGTGTGTCCCTCATGGATCTGAGGAGTTGTAATCTGGATGGTCCCACTCTGACCACTGGGTACACTCGTTCTTGGATCTCTAAGGAGGTGCCAATTTAGCCTCTGCCTGAGGCTACCCAGCAGGAGCCCAGCTGTGAAGCAATGCAAGCTTCTGTGGGGCCTTGGGCCTTCTTTTGGATGTTCTGGGTTTCTCTGACCCAGCTGCTGTTTGTTAGGTAATTTTCAGATTGCAAAGGGCCAGGCCTTTCATATGCAAAAGTCTCTGTGCACAGCTTGGGTGGGGCAGGGTCTCAGGGGATCAACAGGGCGGAGCAAGCAGCTATGGCTGCTCCTCAGTCCTTCCCTAAGAGGTCCCACGTCTCAGTGTCATGGTAATCGCTGCAAGCACCTCTGAGAGAAAGCCGCCTTCGAGTTCCAACTGATGCCAGACAGTCCAGTTTCTCCCCATATGAGTCTGGGTCCCTAGAGACTCGCCCAGAACTGGAGTTCAGAGCAGTCAGGAGCTTGAGACTCCCTCCCGATTGAAAAAGACAACCATGTCCTCAGCTGCCAGCCCTTCCCGTGTGCGCCTCCGTACCTTTGCACTTTACTTCCACACCTCCCCTGAGTCTCAGTGTGCTTTTTCTATTTCCTTCTAGCTGTAGAATTTCCACTCAGGCAGCCTTCCTGTGGTTCTGGATGATGTCCGTTTTGTCTTTTAGTTGTATTTTTGAAGTGGTTGTGTGAGGCAGAAATATCCAGTGTTTACCTATGCCGCCATCTTGGTTCTCCTTTCTTGATCTTTTTATTAGCATTTTCTGTTCCTTGAAATGGTCTCCAGAATCTTTATTTTGAAGATCTCTTGCCACTTTCCCCAACATATCTCCTAGTGCCATTACAGAGAGAGAAAAATTTTTCTTATACCAAAGAAAACTTAGATTTGGGCCAAGTCCTCCCCTCTCTGTTGATGGAGTCACAGGTCCTTTGTTTTCCATAGCCCTTTCTTCAGTTCACTGGTAATAGTAACTCAGGATTATGACCCAATAATTACTATGTCCAGTAAACTTAAACTCTACGGCATTATCAATCACAATCATCACATCCTAACCTTGCAAAATACATCTATGGGCAAGCTACACAGTCAGGGGGAGTTTTACTTTAGGACTTAGATCTTATTTCATGTCTTCACATTTCTCTGAAGAAAAAAAAATTGTTTCTTATAAACACGGAGTCAAATTCTAACAGATTTCTCAAAGTTACAAAACGAAAGGAAAATCTAGGCCCTAGCTGGTTTGGCTCAGTGGATAGAGCATCACCTGCAGACTAAAGGGTCCCAGGTTCAATTCTGGTTAATGGCACATGCTGGTTTGAGTGTTCAGTCCCCAGTGGGGGGAGAGCAGGAGGCAGTTGATCAATGATTCACTCTCATCATTGATGTTTCTATCTCTTTCTCCCTCTCTCTTCTTCTCTGAAATAAATAAAACTATATTTTAAAAAAATAAGAAGAATCTAGTCTTGAAATTTTAATGTAAAAAAACAAATGTAATGTAATTTCATAAAACCTAATCAAAATGAGTAACTACTAACTTTGTCTTTCCAATGGTTTGATGTTTGAATGAGCACTTTTCCACTGTGAAACTTGATTTTCTATTATTCTCTTACACATATTAGGCATATACGATAAATGTTTGTTATAATGAACTAAATTTAACACACTTAAGTCAATATCTTTCATACATTCATTATAGTAGTTTATAGTTGAAAAACATATTAACAACAGCCACTTCAGTGTGGAGATAATACCAAAGGGAGCTTTTCTGAGCTACCTGAGACTAGTTATTAAATTCTAATTTAACCACAGCCAATAGTACCAATTTATTTTTTTTAAATATATTTTATTGATTTTTTTACAGAGAGAAAGGGAGAGGGATAGAGAGTTAGAAACATCAATGAGAGAGAAACATTGATCAGCTGCCTCCGGCACACCTCCTACTGGGGATGTGCCCACAACCAAGGTACATGCGCTTGACTGGAATTGAACCTGGGACCCTTCAGTCCGCAGACCGACGCTCTTTCCACTGAGCCAAACCAGCTAGGGAGGTACCAATTTATTTTAAATAATTTTTCTGACTCTTAGAAGGGAACAATAATTTCGGGAGCATAAGTAGATCAAGAAAATTAATATTAAATGGCAGGGGTAAAGGGATGCATATTTGAAATTCTGACATCCTGCAGTAAATAGTCAAAAACTCTCTTACCAGAAAATATTATCTTGAACTGAAAAACATTCAGACAATGGTAGATTTTTAGCCCAATTAAAATTTTCTCCTCCCTAGTAGCCTATTTACTAAAGCAGTATGATAGCTGTTAATATTGTCATTTAATAAACATATCTGTAGCCGAACCAGTTTGGCTCAGTGGATGGAGAGTCGGCCTGCAGACTAAAGGGTCCCAGGTTCGATTCCAGTCAAGGGCATGTACCTTGGTTGCGGGCACATCCCCAGTAGGAGATGTGCAGGAGGCAGCTGATCAATGTTTTTCTCTCATCGATGTTTCTAACTCTCTATCCCTCTCCCTTCTTCTCTGTAAAAAATCAATAAAATATATTTTAAAATAAAAATAAAAATAAACATATCTGTAATGGAAAAAAAATAAACTATATTCCAATGTTTAAATTAAGAGTTCTTCTCAAAATGTTAGCTTTATTTGAGGTTATTGCTTTTCTTTTCCAACTGATCTATCTCTTGAGAATTAAAATATACTAATAAGTAGAAATAGTAACACAAAACAATAAAATATGCTCTTCATAATATGTAAATATCATCCCATGTTCTCAGGATAATAGCACACAAGAAGGACAAGAAAATGCCTAGAAGTGTTTTCTTTTTTAATCAGGAACCATATTCACGCAGCCCCATTTTTTCACTGCAGTGCACTTTGCCACTCTATTCATTCAAAACTTCCTAATAAGCACGCATGGCGCTTTCTGGTGTCTCACTAGTTCCAAAATACAATAGAGCACGCTCTGTTCACATTACAGCAATTTGCTTTAAGAAAAGCATGCCAGAAAGGTTTTCTCTTGTGGGAAATACTCCATTGTTTTATAAAACAACTTTAGCTTAAATATAATCATAGAAATATTTTGAAAGGTATGATAATGTTCTTTAGAAACCAATTTCAAATTTTTAAAAAGTGCATGCTACAATGACCAACTCATCTGGTTTCCCAAAATTGCCTTGATTTTTAAACTTAAGTCCTGAGTCCTGAGTACTCCCCCACAGACCCAAACGAACGGAAACAAGCTCCAAAGGCCCTTCTTTTACCTCTATAACTTGTTTCAATAAAAAATATTTAAAATATTTTTTAAAATGGGTTACCCTAGTACCGTGGTCGGCAAACCGCAGCTCACGAGCCACATGCGGCTCTTTAGCCCCTTGAGTGTGGCTCTTCCACAAAATACCATGTGTGGGAGTGCACATACAGTGCGATTGAAACTTCGTGGCCCATGTGCAGAAGTTGGTATTTTGTGGAAGAGTTGGTATTTTGTGGAAGAGCCGCACTCAAGGGGCCAAAGAGCCACATGTGGCTCGTGAGCCGTGGTTTGCGGAGCCGCGGTTTGCCGACCATTGCCCTAGTATATGCAATTTTTTAATGAAGATATTAGAATCGTCAAACCACTCTGTTAATTGATTTAAAAGGCCTTTATTGAATGCCCTACTATGTATATAAAACACTGTGCTAAACAGAAACCGGTCAGGGTCAAGGCAGGAAACAGACGGCACAGCCACACTAGGTAATTTGAGGAGAATTTCATAGCCTCTTTACAGAGGTGTGGGTAAAGCTAGGAAAATCAACAAGATGCCGTGGAGTATCCTGAGCTAGCAGCAGGGAAACACTGGCACTTGGATATGGAAGGTAAGGAAAGATTATCAGAACCTGGAGAGGCAATTCTTCAGTAAGGGTGGCCCTATTAGAATTCACCACAACCCAGTAAGGAAGGAACCCAGAATTCCCACTTCGCCGCCCTCCAGACTCATATCGGTGCCACACATTGGCTGAATCCAACTGGAAGGCAGAGGAAGGGACTCTGTTGATGAAATCCTCCACTGCCAGCATTCCGGACCATAGAGCAGAGCAGAGTAGGTCTGGGGAGACCCAACGAGACTCAAGCCTGCTCTTAGCAATTTAAATACAAAAGAAATTTTAAAGCATTATTTTAAGCATGTACATACCGTTTACCTGGGACAACTTGCTAGTACCAGTGAGTGTTGAAATCTAACTAGTTCTTGCAGAAGCAACTATAAGTTAAGGTATTAGTTCTTTATGACTCCTAACTGGTCTACACCTAGTTAATTTAAAAGGAATAAACCATGAGGGTTAAAGAGATATTTGTGTAAATATGAAATTATTTACCTACACTAGTTTCATAATTGAGCCTTATTTTGAATCCTTCCTGCGCCGATTCTCTCCCTTTATAATTCCAACAACATAACGTGAGGGTATCTTGAGATTTAACCTGCCAACATTTTCACTCTGAAGCACCTTGCTCTGATTGAAGGTGAGCATCTCCATGCTTTTCCAAAGTGTGTCCATTCTTGTCAAAGCCAGAAACAAATGCACAAATTGCCAACTAATGCAACTGACTGTATTTATATACTGCCTACAACTTCTGATTTGCTGGGGGGCAACTTTAGTTTACAGAAGAAAAATCATAGGAATTCATCATTGATGTGATCCTCAGAATGGTTTCCTAATATCATTCCCTCGCCACTATTAGTCCAATTTTTAGAGGTTAAAATCCCAATAAATGTACCATAAAATTAGATTTCATCCTGATAGCATTCAAACTGCTAACATTCCTCACACAATCACAGTATCACAGTAGCTAATGTCTCATGAAAGGACCATGAGTTTTCATGGGAAAGATCATTTTATCTTTAGAGTGATTTTTGCATGTGTTACTCTGAGATGCCATTCCTTCCTTTGTAAAATAAGGGTAATGGTAAATAACTCATTGACTTTTATAAGGATTAAGTAATACAATTTTCAAACAATACCTGACACTAAGTAAGCCCTAAATTAATGCTACTTCCCACCCTCATATTCCGAATTTATGCATGCAGACTTCGGAGATATTGCTGGTTCAGTGCTGAACCACCTCCATAAAGTGAGTCACATGAATCTTGGTTTCCTATCTCCCTTCCCCTTCCCCCTCCTAGTACAGAACAATAAGGAAAATGACCAAGTTATCCCTCTTTGCATGATTGTAACCAAATATTATTTGCTTTTTTAGAGCCTAGTGCTTCTTTTCTCTTTCCCTCTCTTCATTCCATCCTTACCTCCCACCACTACCAAAAGAAATGAAAAATGTCAAGTACTTCCATTTGATATTGTGATTAACATAAGACTTGAAGCCATGGTTTCTCTTTCCTGGATTTTCACTAACTGCCTCCAGCTGCCCTTTGGGTGGTGGTGGGACCCCCCCCACCACCACCACCACCACCACCACCACAATAAAATGCATGTTTGCTGAGGATTTCAGCAGCCACCTGGGGGCTCAGTGTATTCAATGAACGCTATTTAGCAGACTAGCGGTGAAATGGTGACAAATGATATGTTAACTTTTTTCTGTTGTTTGTGGTTTAGGATTAGTTGGTTTCAGTCTTGATGCCTCTTTCTTCTGCATTACCAACCTTTTCCACATTTTAAAATCTACTACTGCCTTTCCTCCAGGGTTACGGGTGGCAAGCTTTGTGTTGTTGACAGAAGCCATTTGTTGGTTAGAAGGTTCATATTTTAGACTACCGGCAAGTACTGCCTTTCTAGCTAGTCCATCTTCAGAATTTGTTTGTTTTTTAAAGTATTTTTTTCAACTAGCTAAATAATTTTTCTTCGTTATCACTCCACTCACATGAAATGACCTGACTGTTACTTCTTTTATCTCCAGACACACCCAGTAAAATTAGTCTTGTTTGCATATGATTAGCCATTGACTGGTCCACAGCTGAGCCAAGTTTGTTCTTCAAACATTCCTGGTAGTTTCGCTGGATAGTCGGACCTTGCCTGGGTCTGAGCTCTGAATTGTCACCTTTCTCACTCCTGGGGTCCTTTCCCTGGCCTTGGCTGTGGCTCTCAGAGGCCCTGGTCTTTGCACATGTCTCTTTAGTCTCAGCGTTCCTTTCCTTGCACAACCTTCCTCCTTCCTCCTTCTTGGTTCTAGAATACTTCCAATTATTTCTGCTTCAAGGTCCTGAGCTGACTATTGGCTGAAGTAAAAAAAAAAAAAAAGGAAAAGATGAAGAAACTGGGCAGAAAGGCCAGTTAATTATATTGCCCAAGGTCCTAAAAAAGGACAGCTTTGACTCCAATTAGACTTTGCTTATTGAAGGGAAGTAAATTTCCCCAAGGACTTGTCAAGGAATTCTAGCAAACCCTTGGACAGAAGGCTTCAGGTGCTGCGGTAGCTATCTGCTTCCAATTGTAAAGAAATCTGAGAGCATTTCTCCTTCAAAGAGATGCCAGGAGCTGAGGACCCTTTCCATGCACTTCATAGTTTGCCCACTCCAATACAACAAAGTCAGGTGGCCATTTGAAGTGGAAAACAGTTTTTCTACAATCCAAAGCAAGCTTGGGGTACCATCTATAGGTAACTTTAACTATTTGCACTGTTCCAGGCTATTCCATTAATTTAATACAATACGAACCCGCATGTACCCAGGCTTTGGTGTGGTGTCAGTTCTATTTTCCAAGCCCAGTTTCAGCAGTGCACCTTCCCAGAGTTATTCTTCCTCCTAAGTCCCAATGTCCATCTTAGTAGCAAATCAACTTTATTTAGTCTCTTGTGTGCCTACTCAGTTCAGCATGGTAGTCAGCCCATAAACTCATAAATTACAACACAGTGATCCTGACAATAACGGAAGCGGAAAAAAATCCCCTCTTCTCCACACATGAACCCCACCTCTGTGGCATTCTTGATTCTGCTCCTGGAATTTCCCCTTTTTGCTCAGCTGTCGTTCTGTGGTAGGCAGTTAGACAGACATAAGCAGAGCAAGGATGACAGGCCAGGTACAGAGGTCACCAGGGTGGAAAGCCCGGAGTGCCTAGCAACAATCAATTGTAGGGTGGGACCTGGCCCCCAGGGTGACTTTTCCTCCCTTAGCAGTCTCTGGTCAAGTGGTTTGGACCCCCTGACATTTCCTCCCTAGAGATAACATCTAAGCCTCAAGTTATATTCCAGCTCCAGGCCCAGATAAGCAACAAAACCAGCCATAGCTGATGTCAGGACCAGTTGCATTGAATAGTGACCCTTGAAAAGACACACTTGGAACACTGCTGAATATTCTATTCAGATCTTCCCCTGGGACCTCCCCAAAATCTCCACCCTGAAGATCTAGTGCACTCTCCCTCCCGGGAGCACACCCACATCTTTCCCTTTCCCTCCCCCCTCCCCTCCCCCCCCCTCCTGGCCCCAGGCACATTACCTTTACCTTTCTCACTTCCAAGCCCCAAAGGCCCTCCTTTTTATCTCTATAACTTGTTTCCTAGGCCCATTTCTTCTAGGAATTACTCCTTCTATCTCTGTAATTTATCAAATAAATGTTCTTACAGTTTGGGTCTTGGCTCTGAATTCTTTCTTAGCCAGACAGAACTCAAGTACCGAAGTTGCTGAACCCAGGTTTGGTCTGACCTCACTGGTCAGACACCTGGTGCCATTCCCACCACCTCCAACACTTCATGTTGTTTGAATCTACTTTCTCTGAAACCTGACTTTGCACACATGTGTGTAACGTAAAAAAACCATTGAAACCTGTAAAGAATTTTTGTGAGTTTATGTGAGCCAAACTGTCGACATATGCCGGGAAGCAGAACCTCAACGAATTGAGATAGTGCTCCGGAGAATGGCAGGGTTACATCCGTATTTATACATGAAATTCATTGGTGACACATTTAAGGAGGTGGGATTAAGCGAAGTGGGGGAAACCTCTGTGATAGGATAAAAAAGTAAAATGATGAACACATACTTAGGTGGGTGCAGGAACAATTAACATGATAAATGAAAGAATCTGCTGCATCTGTCCTGGGCTCAGCACACCTGGTTGTGCCCCAGGGGCTCCAGATACAGGGAAATCACAAGTTACCCATACATTTCAGGGTATGTTATCATAGATGCAAAAAGACAGATAGGCTCAGTTACAGTAAAGGTTGACATTATCAGTGAAGATATCGGCTTAGGACGTAACTGCCCACCATAACTGCTTTTAGTTAAGGTTTAATTTCAGACCATCCTTTGTGATTACTTTAGGTCTCCGAGTCTGCAAAACTGCCATGCAGGCCTCTCCTGAGCTTGTCAGGGCAGCATGTGGCCCCTTTCGTCCACATGTGCATGATCACACACACATGATAAACATTGAAAATATATAATTTTAAAATTAGTATGTAGTGTAGGATTGTCTTAAAGTGGGAAGAAAACTCTCAGTATCCCTTGAGTTTTTACTAAAAAGAGGTAATGGAGAAAAATGAGGAGAAAGTAAGCATTAAATAAGCAAAATAAAAGATTTAAGATGAAGAAGGAAAATGAAAGTAAGAAAAAAAGATATAGGCCAGGAATAAAGGCAGAAATAGTCGGGCTGGAAGGAGGATTTAGTTGGCTGGGGCATGAGTGGGGCAGGAGACTGGAACGAAGGTGATGAGTACCCACAGCACTGTGGTGGGCAGGGGATCCTGGAAAGCTACCACAGGCCCTCCAAACGCTCTCAGCAGATTCATCCTATTCCTTGGTCACCTGCCACAGCCTCAGCCTATAGCCCACAGGGAGAAGGCAGTGACACCAAGTTCCCTTGAATGTGTTCCGCAGGCATTCTCTCACAGCTTTGGTCCAGATTTTCCATAAACATTAAGAGTCTCCCCTGTGACAGCTAGCTGTCCTTCTATCCCTCCCCCAGGGCCTGAGCAGCAGTCTGCCTAACTCTGATCAACAAGAGCCCTACCATCTTCAGGTGGCATGGTGACAGTTTCCCAGTCAAGCCTGCTAGGTAGGGGTGCGGTCACTATCCAGGATCTTCTTGGTCACATTGGGTCCTAACTTCAAGGTAAAAATCAACCCCTACCCTCCCCACCACACAGCATGGAAAAATTCCATTTTGGTTAAAGAGTTACATGTTTTCAAAATATATAATTTTTTAAATATATGTGACTCAGATAAGTAAAGTAAAAAAGTACGTTGTGTTTGAGAAGAAAAAAAAAGAGGGAGAGAGAGAGCACTAGCCAGTTTGACTCAGTGGATAGAGTATCAGCCTGCAGACTGAAAGGTCCCAGGTTCAACTCTGGTCAAGGGCACATGCTTGGGTTTCAGGTTCAATCCCCAGTAGGGGGCATGCAGGAGGCAGCCAATCAATGATTCTCTGTCATCATTGATGTTTCTATCTCTCCCTCTCCCTTCCTCTCTGAAATTAATAAAATATAAATATAAATATAAATATAAATATAAATATAAATATAAATATAAATATAAATATAAATATAAATATAAATATAAATATAAATATAAATATAAATATAAATATAAATATAAATATAAATATAAATATAAATATAAATATAAATAATATAAATATAAATATAAATGCAAAAGGAAAAACAAAGCCAGTATAACAGTCAAAACTGCATGGCACACACCATAAAATGGATTTATTTTTCTTTAACCTCTGCCTTCAAATGTTCCTTTCCAGCCTTTTCTTGACTCCTTGAGCTGAACACACAGATCTTTAGTCACTCAGTTTTAAGAGCAACCTCATTAAAGTTCTATTTGAGGCCCTGGCTGGATGGCTCAGTTGGGTGGAGCATGGCCTCATACACCAAAAATGTTTCAGGTTCGACCCCAGGTCAAGCATGTATGGAAGGCAACAGATTAATGTTTCTCCCTCTCTCTCTCTCTCTTTTCCTTATTCTCTCTATAAAAATCAATAAACAGGCCCTGGCTGGTGTGATTCAGTTGGTTAGGCGTCGTCCCGTGCACTGAGAGGTCAACAATTGGATTCCTGGTCAGAGCACATGCCGGAATTTCAGGCTCTATCCCCTTAGGGGGCATGCAGGAAACAGTCAATTGATGTTTCTCTCTCATCAATGTTTCTCTCTCTCTCTCTCTCCTGCTCCCTTCCTCTCCCTCTCTCTAAAATCAATAAAAATATTTTTTTAAAAAATCAATAAACATATCCTCAGGTGAGGACTTTTTTTAAGAGATTATATTTGAGGTATTAAGAAGTCAGACCAGGCTAAGTCAAAAATTAATTTCACATACATTCAAAGACTTTTCCCCTCCCTCCATCTCAGTCTGGGTCCAACTGGGCAGGAGAGTAAAGTGCTCCTTTAGAATGGTCCTCTTCTCCCCTCTTTCTATGCTTCAACCCCTCTGGAGCCAGCAGAGGGAGAGGGGTGGGAATGAGGGCAAAAGGAATATGGCAAAGTACTTTTACATAAGTCCTGCAGCCTAGTCCTATCTTGGCAGTTGTGCCTAGAGGGTTCACATATGTAGGTTCCTCAGGACACCTTCAGAGGTCTCAATGTTGCACTATTGTCTGATCCAGGAGATGCACTGAGGTAATTTCTTCTCACAGTTCCACCCCCAAGCCCCTTCCCACCTCTGCCCATCACAGCCTGAGGGTGGGAGATAAGGGAGCTCCTCACAACCAGCCTCCCTGGGTGGGGCACCAACAAGATGGTGACTCCGTGGCAACCTTGGAGCCCCGCATTTGGTTGTGAGGGGTTAATAGGAGAAACACCCCAAACCATGCTCTCTCTCTAGATCTTTCTTACGCATGGATGCCTTCTTCAGCAGTCTGGAAAACTTAAGGACCCTCCTCTCAAAATAATAATTTTAAATTTATAAAATAAAATATGCATTATTACAAAGGAAACTATTTTAAAATGCAGCTATCAACATTCTTTACATTTGTACTCTAATATGTGTGCTGCATTATTAACTCACTAGAGGCCCAGTGCATGAAATTTGTGCGCTGGTAAGGTCCCTAGCGGCTGCTGGTTGCCAGCCGAGGCCTCCCTCCCTGCCCCCCGCTGGCCCTGCCCCCACCCCCTGGTCGAACTCCTGGAAGAACTCCAGTGGAGGAGACAATTTGCATACTACACTTTTATTTTATAGGATTGTACAACGAGTTTTAGCAGTAATTTCTAAGTAGTGATGATATTGTGAGATATCCTCAACAACTGCTTATGATATAATAACATCTGTGGTTTCTTTTTTTAAAATATTTTTATTGATTTCAGAGAGGAAGGGAGATAGAGAGAGAGAGCGCTGGAACATCAGTGATGAGAGAGAACCACTAATTGGCTGCCTCCTGTAGGCCCCACCACTGGGCATTGAGCCTGCAACCTGGGCATGTGCCCTTTACCAGAATCGAACCTGGGACCCTTCAGTCCACAGGCTGTTGCTCTATCCACTGAGCCAAACAGGCTAGGGCTACACCTGTGGTTTCTATTGGTGACAAAGGTACAGCTTCTAATACTACTGTGCCATGTTCCCTACATTCATAATGGAAGAAAATGCTAAATTTCAGCTGGAAGATGGTGAAAATAAGGATGGATTATTTTTCTCATGCATGTTCATGGATTCCCTGAATTCTATCCACAAATCCCTGAGGACTCTGGGTCACAAACCCACCTCATGGAACCCTCCTCCCATAACTTTCCTGCCTCTGCTTATTTGGGTCAGTGAGGGTAGAGGGAGGTGGCTGCAGGGCCGGTTTGGTGGCCTCTTGGTGAGGCTTGCAGCTCCCTTAACAAAGGAAAGAAATTAAAGTCAATAGTCCTCAGCTTTGGGACACACAAGTCGGAGACAACAAAAAAAGTCCACTAAGTGATCTGTTGGTGTGAATTCAGTTTACACTATACATTCATGAAAATATTCCAGAATTGATACCCAAGAAACTGTTAACAGATTACCTCGGGATATGGTGGTTGAGATTAAAGGAAGAAATGTTCCTTTAAAGGAAGAGTTTAACTTTTCATGTTAAACTCATTTCTACTACCTGAAAAAAATGAACCCTGGCCTGTTTGGCTCAGTGGACAGAGCATCAGCCTGCAGACTGAAGAGTCCCAGGTTCAATTCTGGTCAAGGGCACATGCCCAGATTGCGGGCTCAATCCCCAGTGGGGGGCGTGTGGGAGGCAGTGGATCACTAATTCTCTCTTATCTCTCTCTCCCTCTCCCATCCTCTCTGAAATCAATAAAAACATATTTTTAAAATTAATAAAAAGTATATTTTGCTCACATGATGAAAAATAAGTTTTAAAAAACACTTTTAAAGTTTTTCTAAAGGAAACTATACATAACTTTAATGATCTACTGTATAGCTGGTAAGGGCTGTTTAAGCATAAAAGTAATAGAAGAAATGATGGGGAAATTTGATAGATTTGATACACAAAAAGATATGTCAAAAATAATGATATCACAGAAATAACTAAAAGAGAAAAATAAAAAACTTGAAAATATTTGCAACAAAAATTATAGAAAAGGAACCAGTAATCGTCTATTATGGAGCAATCTTATAAATCAATGAGAAAAACAGTACCTGCTATAAATAGCTGTTTTGTATTCTTCAGTACCCTTCCTTCTTCTTTCTACCCTGATTCCACCATATTCACCTCCAGAGAACAATCAAGCAGCAAAAGAAAGAGAACTATAAATACATAGATTACATTCCAGGAATCAATGATGGCTGAGGCCACTTCCTCTGCTCTTTTACTCCCAATTCAGTCCAAGGTCTGGCCACTGGTGCTTTGAGCCAGAAAAGACCTGGATCCTGGTCTAAGTGCACCTGAACTTCTACACTGGAATCTCTATTCTAGGATATACCCAAAGATAAGTGATACACTCACAATAGGATGCAAGAACATTTCTTAAGGAAAAATTGGCATCTGGCTCTCTGGCAGCATTGTGACACATAGGGAAATGCATGGGCTTTGGAGATCAAACAAACTAGGACTCAAGTCCTTGCTCTGCTGCCTTTTATTATCTATAAAACTTGGGCAAGTCACTTATATAAATCTTGATTTTCCCATCTGTGAAATGGGACTAATGCCTACCTCGTGGGATTCTTGTGAGGTAGAGAGATAATATGTGAGATCCTTACCTCACACCATACCACAAAAATACTCCAGAAGGTTCAAAGAAATGAATGTTTAAATAAAATATTAAGAATATTAGAAATATAAGATAATATCTTTATGACCTTGAAATAGGAAAGGATTTCTTAAATAAGGCCCAAAAGGACAAGTGATAAAGGAAAACATTAAATTAGAAAACAAACAAAAGTTAAGCCACTGTTCCTCAACTGAGACCAATTTTGACCCCTAGGGGACACCTAGTTGCCTGTAGACATTTTGGTTGTCACAACTGGAGAGGGGGCAGAGCTACTAGAATATAGATGATTGATTGAGGCCAGGGATACTACTGAACATCCTAAAATGCACAGGACAGCCCCCCAGAAAAGAATTATCTGGTACATAATGTCAGTAGAGGTGAGGATGAGAAACCCTTTGTAAGCCCCCAGAAAGTAAATAAATATCCATGGAACTGAATTTAGTATACTAAATTTGACTACTTTCCTGTTGAGCCCTTTTTCTAAATTATCAGACACATAAAACCACCCCTTCTTTCAAACTCTGAACACTGGGACTTGATCAGAGAGTGTGGGTGACAGAGTGGCCCCGCCCAAAGCATAACCCCTAATTCTTTTTCTGTATCACAGCTGGCAGGGTGCCATCTTCCCAGAGAAAGTGCACACTCTATAATTATTTTAACTGGGCAAAACATTATGGATTTTTTTCCAATCCTGAAAATGTATCAGGCCTGCATTCTAATTCAGTCCCACATTAGCTGTTTTCAAAGCTAAAGGAGGCAACATAGGTTTGTTTGTTTTTTCAACCGCCCAGAAGATAGTTCAGTGATCAGTGGACCAGATCTCAAATCCACACCACTAAATCAACTGCTCCATATTCTGAAAGTTCAATTGGGCAAATCACACACAGAGAGTATATCAATCATGATTAGATTCCATTTCATATCACAAAACCCCCAAATACAGTGGTTTAAGTAAGCTAGGACTTTCTTTCTTTCTTTTTTATATATATATATATATATATATATTATTGATTTTTTACAGAGAGGAAGGGAGAGAGATAGTTAGAAACATCGATGAGAGAGAAACATCGATCAGCTGCCTCCCGCACATCTCCTACTGGGGATGTGCCCGCAACCCAGGTACATGCCCTTGACCGGAATCGAACCCGGGACCTTTCAGTCCGCAGGCCAATGCTCTATCCACTGAGCCAAACCGGTTTTGGCAAGGACTTTATTTCTTTCTCAGTAATCTAGAACTAAGCAATCCAGGGCTGATCATGCTTCTTTGAGCTCCCTGTGTTCCTCATTCTCATAGTCCAAGATGGTAGCTGAAGCTCCAACCAGAACATCCGTGTTCAAATCAGCAGGATGGAGGAGTGGGGGACAGGGCATAGGTCTTTCCTTTTAAGGAAACTTCTAAGAAGTTTCTTGCAACACAACTTAATTGCTTGGCCATACCTAAATGGTAAGGGGATCAGGGAAATATAGATTTCTAGCTGGGTAGCAATGTGCCTGCTTAAAAACTTTTATTCTTTTATTAAAGAAGAAAAGAGTGGATCTTGGAGGCAGTGGATCAATGATTTTCTGTGCTAGTCTGTGCTAGTCTGACCCTTTAACTTCCCAAGGTTCTAGGCCTACCCTTTTATCCCCTACATAGATCCATGCATTTCACCCTGCAAAGGAGACGACCCCAAGTCTTACCCATTTATGGCCTCTCACTCAAAGTCCAACATCTCCAGGTGATGTACACCTGTTTCCATCACATTCAGATGCAGCTTTTCATGGTCTGATCACTTATAAACCAAAACAAAATGATTTGTCTGCATTTACATGCAATGTAATTGCTGGAGTAGGAACAAAATAACCCTAACTCCCATTAGAAAAGGGAGGAAAAGGAAATTCTGTAGGTATAGATGTATAGCAGTTATCAAATCCTGCTGGTTAGGAATGCCAAGAACCCCTTTTCTGGCAGAGGAGTACATTCTTTGATCGGCCCCTCAGAAACTGCAGGCAGCTGCCTCCTTGGAGGAATGCCTTTGTCCATTGTCTCCCAAGAACTCTGGCTTTGCCCTCTAGGAGGTTAGTCCTTGTCCATTTCTTCCATGGCTATGTCTGAGCCATGGGCATTGGAAGATAAGATCTTCTTGGGAGTTGCATCATTTCCACAGCCAACTTCTTGCTTGTACAGGTGCAGAGAGCCATTGATTCTCTTGAGGGTCAAATAAACAGAAGTTTTTGGAGACTTCTGTGCAAATGTACTAAGTTTCCAAGCTATTTACTTCTAGTTAGTTCCAAGTATGAGTTATCACAGCCTAAAACTGTGTCCACAAACACTCTCTAAGCCTGAAGATTCTGACCTTTTATTTATAACTCTGTAAATATATATATATATATATATATATATATATATATATATATATATATATTGATTTCAGAGAGCAAGGGAGATGGGGAGGGAGATAGAAACATCAGTGATGATAAGAGAGAATCATTGACCAGGTGCCTTCTGCACACCCACTACTGGGGATTGAGTCTGCAACCAGAATCGAACCTGGAACCCTTCAGTCCACAGGCCAGCACTCTATCCATTGAGCCAGACCAGCTAGGGTTTTTTTTTTTATAACTCTTAATGCTTTGCCCATCTTTTCCTTCTCAAATTAATGTTGGCTATCTTTGAGACCATTTGAAACAAAAAAAAAAAGTTGGGTGGATGGCAACACTCATCATCTGATCTTTCTGGCTGGGCTTGTTTCCACTAACAATGGACACCTAGGGAAGATGCTTTTAAAAAGCTTGTGACCACATTCCTATCTCCTGCGAAGGCTGATGGGCTTGCAGTCACTTTTTATTACGGCTTTAATCTGGGTAAAAATAAGTTGCATTTTTCACCCCTGCAAGATTCCCAATTCCCAGGTGTAGGACTCATAGTTAATATAGATTACTGGCAGAAACAATCCTTTAGTAAAGTTGTGTTCCTTACCATCTCTGCTGGCAGGCTGGATAGCTCCAGTGCAAGCTCATATCTTTGTAGTTCATATCTTTATAGTAGTACTTGGCTAAAAGCCACAAGAAACAACCAATATACACTAAATTGTTACATTTCCTACCTTTTCCCCCTAGCTATACCTTCAGTTTGCATGATTCAGCAAGTAACAGTTGGATTAAGTATTTTGCTACAGCATAACAAGGGTCACTAACTTTCCAACCAACAATATCTATTTCATCACTGTTCAATATCTGACCTTCTCCACTAAGCCAATAACACTATTGGATGTTATTACTTCTGTTGCCTAACTCCCAGGTGTCAAGTTTCATATTGATAAGGATAAGGTTCAATATATGAATATGAAATATGAAAATGCAAAATAATAGTGGCTTAAACATAGAACAACGTGCTATAGCCAAAGATGTGACTAGTCAGATACAGATTATGATAAGAGTTTCTAATAATAACCTAAACCTGAGAGTTTAGGACTTAGATAAATCACCCCTGAGTGACTTTGATAACAGCTTCTTTTCCTGTAAAGTTTGTACACCTTTTCTCAAGTTGGAACAGGATTTGAAATAATGTTTTTCATTTGGAGAGCTCCAAAGATTTTATGATTATGTTGACTAATTCCTGACTCAGAAAATAAATTCACCTGGAGGGTACAGGTGAATGGGAGTTGGGGAGGAAGATATGAAGGGGGAAAAGAGAGGTGGCTGGGGCCCATTAGTCCAGAATCTAACTACAAATTGCAAAATTGTGAGAGGAAAGAGAAAGAAAGATGCTTGCTAAAACCTAAGAGTTGTCTGGAGTTTTATTGACACTGATTATTATAATAACACTAGAGGCCCGGTGCACAAAAATTTGTGCACTCGGAGGGGAGGGGGGGTCCCTCAGCCCGGCCTGTGCCCTCTTGCAGTCTGGGACCCCTCGGGAGATAACGAACTGCTGGCTTAGGCCTGCTCCCGGGTGGCAGACGGCAGGCCCAATCCCTAGGTGCAGCCCCTGGTCGGGCTCAGAGCAGGGCCGATTGGGGAGTTGGGGTGCCTTCCCCTGTCATGCACAGAGCAGGGCATATTGGGAGGTTGCGATGCCACCTTCAGTCATGCTCAGGGTAGGGCCGATTGGGGGGCTGGGGCACCAACCCCGTCACACTCAAGGCAGGGTCGATGGGGAGGTTGCGGCGCCACCCCTGATGATGGGGTTCCATACCCTGTCACACACAGAGCAGGGTCAATCAAGGGGTTGGGGAGCTCCCCCCTATCAGGCACAGAGCAGGGCTGATCAGGGGGTTGGGGCGCCTTCCCCTGTCACGAACAGAGCAGGGCTGATAGGGAGGTTGTGGCCCCGCCCCCTGTCACACACAGAGCCGCAGGGCGATCAGGGGGTTTGGGCGCTGCCCCCTGTCATGCTGATTGCGGTGCCAGGAGGCCTCTCGGCTCCGCTGATTCCGGTGCTGGTAGGCATATTACCCTTTTACTATATAGGATAGAGGCCTGGTGCATGGGTGGGGCTGGCTGGTTTGCCCTGAAGGGTGTCCTGGATCAGGGTGGGGGTCCCCACTGGGGTGCCTGGCCAGCCTGGGTGAGGGGATGATGGCTGTTTGCAGCTGGTCACACACCCTTCAGGGTGGGGGCCCCCACTGGGGTGCCTGGCCAGTCTGGGTGAGGGGCTGAGGGCTGTTTTCAGGCCGACTGAAGCTCCCAACTGCTTCTTTTTTTCTTTCTTTTTTTTATTCTGGGCCAGCTTTAGCTCTGGCTCCAGCTCTGAGGCTTCTGCTGCTGAAAGTAGGTATCTGGTTTGTTTCGGTTCTATAATTGAAACTCTGTATCAACTCCAGCTCTAAGATCCCGGCCTCGCTGAAAGCAGGTTTCTGGGGTTTTGTTTAGCTTCTATATTCATTACAATGTTTCTTAAACTGCAGGCTCAGAGGCTGGCAAAGCAGGCGGGGAGCGTTGGTTTCCTCCATCACTGAAGCAAGCATGCCTCATGTTAGTTTCAAGCTGCCTGGCTGCCGGCCGCCATCTTGGCTGGCAGTTAATTTGCATATCTCGCTGATTATCCAATGGGAAGGGTAGCAGTCGTACACCAATTACCATGTTTCTCTTTTATTAGATAGGATTTTTGACACTATGCCCTAAATGGCAATGTACTAAATTCTTTGTACACTTGGTTAATCTTCAAAATCTATGAGGTAGATACTATTATGATTACCATTTTTAAAATAAGGGAACTTGGGCTTAAAGAGGTTATATAATTTACCCAAGTTCATAGCAAATAGCAGAACCAAGACTTGAACTCATATCTCTCAGAGACCAAAGCTAATCTCTTAATCACTATGGTGTGTTGTTCATGATAGATTTGAGGTTTTGTTTTTTCCTCAAAGGAATGACTCTTAGTCAGGTTAACTAGTCAATTGTCACTTGCATACTCAGTCTGGTTTAATCAGGAGGAAGTCACTCTAGCTACAGATTATTAATTGATATTTTTAAACCACATATTTTGGTCTTAACAAGTGCTGTAGGGTGGGGGTAGGAAGAGGTTAGCATTTAGAAAAATGAGTAAATAAACTAAGTATGATTTGAAAACCTTTCATTCTTACTCTTAGAAACCTGTTTCCTTCCTTTATTCTTTCCTTCTTTCATCAAACACAGTGTCCACTCTATGCCAGTTACTGCGCTTATGACTGGAAGTGCCACAGGACTCAAAGCCCAGCTCTGCAGGCACAGAACAGGGTGTTAAGTGCTAGTAGGGTTAAGGTTATGTGTTGTGTAAGCACAGAAGAGGCATGTCACACTCAATCTTGCAGGTGGGGGGAGGGGTGGTTGAGGGAGGGGGAAGGGTAGGCTTCCTTAGGACATAATGCCTGAGCAAAGACCTAGAAGGATAAATAGAAGTTAGCCAAGTGTAGGCAGGCAGAAAGGCCACCCTAGCAGAGTCGACAGCAGGGGCAAAGGCCAGAAGCAAGAGAAAGCTTCAGGGAACTGATGAGTAGAACTATAATTTGAGGGTCATGTGTGACAAGAGTCAGCCTGAAGGCTAGGTTCAAATTCTGAAGGTACTGGTACGCCATACTAACCAGTTTGGATTTTATTCTGAGAATAATGGATGCTAAACATAAGAGGATACATCATACTTGTACTTCACTCTAGCTTCAGGGTGGGGAATGGTTTGAAAGCTGCCTTTTAGTGGAGAAACCAGTGAATAGTCTATCTACTTAATGCCGTATTGAGGTAGTGATGGCCAGAAGTAAGTACAACAGGAATGGGCAGAAGTGGATGGACTGAAATGCTACTGACCAGGTGGAGACAACAGAGCCTGGTGCCTGCTTAAGGATGGCAGGTGAGAGAGAAGGAGGAGTCAGGCACAACACCCTGGTTTCTGGCTTGGAAAATTAGGTGAGACCAGAAACAGGAGGAGAGGAGCAGGTTTGGGGACTGGTTGATATCAAATAGAGGTCACAGGAGTATAGAGCTCACCAGAGTAATCTGGCCTAGAAAAAAAGGTGTGTAGTTGTTGGCATAGAGTAATTGGAGCCAGGGAAAGGATGAGATTATCTGGAGAGAGTAAGTTGACCTGCTTCCCTGCACAAATGTTCCAGGCCTTCTTCACCCTTGTGCGACACTCACACCGGCCAGGTCTTCCCACTGTCATGGCCCCCCACCCAGTCTACTCTTTGGCATCTTACCTCATGCTAGGATAGTTGACCTGGTTCCTGTCCAAAATTAGATCTGTATCCCTTTCCCCATGATCTCTATCCTAGCTATTCTGATAAATGATTTGATGCTAAAAATTTATAACCATTAATGAATTATTCCCACAAACATTTCAGAATTTTAATTGAAGAGAACGGATTTGAACCCATAGAAATCTCGGAAGCTTTCTTTCTTTTTTTCTTTCTCCCTTCCTTCCTTCCTTCCTCCCTTCCTTCCTTCCTTCCTTCCTTCCTTCCTTCCTTTCTTTCTTTCTTTCTTTCTTTCTTTCCTCTTCTGTCTTTTGGATAGGTGGTTATTACTGAGGTGAACTCCCCCTCAAGATCACACTCCTGCCACTATAACTCCCATTTCCTCAACCATGGACCGCCCAGATATTAAGTATTTGATTTTTAGCTTTGAACACATAGGGATAAATTGCCTTTCCACATCTTGACCCTTTGTGTCATAGAGAACCTGAACAAGTTACTTAGTGCCTGACATAGACAGAACAGAGTTGGAATATGGGTGTATTTCCTACCAATGCAAGGTCGCTATGTTAGGGACACCTGGAAGTGGGTGACAGAGAAGAAGTCACCATGCTTTGGAAGTCAAATGCAATACTCCAAAAAAGCTTTTCCGCAAGAGTCATGAGGGGCTTCTGCCCCATGTGCTCATACTACACAGTAATTTTTCTGTTTACAAGTCTGTCTTCCCTCCTATATTTTAAGGCACAAGAAGAGAAATACAATAAATCCCTGTTTCTGTGTCTTGACACAATGCTGTTTATACTGGGTGTTTAATAAACATCTGTTGAACAAATGAATGAATCAACCTACAGAGATACATGCCATTCATGAATCATGTAACTTTTTTAAAAAAAAATGTTGTTATTGATTTCAGAGGAAGGAAGTGGGAGAGAGAGATAGAAATATTAATGATGAGAGAGAATCATTGATCAGCTGCCTCCTGCACGCCCCACACTGGGGATCAAGCCTGAAATCCCGGCATGTGCCCTGACTGGGAATCAAATCATGACCTCTTGGTTCATAGGTCGATGCTCAACCATTGAGCCACACTGGCCAGGCTGTCAGGTAACTTCTTGATACATCAAGCCACATGGGCAGATTTTTCAGGGGATATGAGATTTCTAGTGCTCCATCTTCCACCAGGGGAAAAGCATAAAGAATATGTATTAATAACACAGGCTATTTGGCAAATGTCTAATTGTCTTCTGGTAGAGACTGAGAGAGAATTCTGAGTGAACAAAAGTGGAAATTGATAGCAAGAATTAAGATAGGAACAAAACTGAGGTATGATGGCATTGGGAGATGCAAAGGAAATTAAGAAAGCCAAAAAGATGCATGGAACAGAATGAGGGAACCAGGAAAGGAAGGTCAGATGGAGAGCTTGATGGAGAAGTCTTGGAAAGCAACTTTTAATTTAAAAAAAATAAAGAAGGGGAAATCTTGGTAAACTGTAAAACTGATGATGGAGGTAGAAATATGAAAAAAGAAAATGTGCAAAAAGCCTGGAAGTTTCTTGGTTTATAATTTATCATCCCTAGGGGCTTCTACAATCTCATCTTCTCTGCCATTCAAAGTTTTCCTAAAATTCTTCTCTTCCTGGAAGTCTTTATCAGAAGAGAAGAAACATCTTGACTTTATAATATAACTGTAAGAGTAGAAGGAATCCTAGCAATCATTGAGCTCCTTCGTTTTACAGATGAGGAGATTGAAGCCCAGAGGATAAAAGTTACTTCTCTGTAGGCACACTGGTAGGTCATTTTGAAGCCTGGGCCAAAATCACAGTCTCTATATTTCCAGAATCATGCTCATTCTAATAGATACCCATTTCCTACACTCATTTCTCCATACAGATGATGTCTCTGTCATCTAAATAAACTGAAAGCCGAAACTGGTTTGGCTCAGTGGATAGAGCGTCGGCCTGCAGACTGAAGGGTCCTGGGTTCGATTGCGGTCAGGAGCATGTACCTGGGTTGCGGGCATATCCCCAGTGGGAGATGTGCAGGGGGCAGCTGATCGATGTTTCTCTCTCATCGATGTTTCTAACTCTCTATCTCTCTCCCTTCCTCTCTGTAAAAAATCAATAAAATATATTAAAAAATAAAAATAAAAAATAAATAAATAAACTGAAAAATGAAAATCAATATTTTTAAATGCGTCAATAAATATTTTATATAAAGCAAGAGGCCTAAGAGACAGAGGCTGTGCTTTGATTGTTGTCATAGTTCTAGGACCTAGCCCAGTGCCTGGCACAGAGTGATTTTTAATATGGTTTTGTTTGGATGGATGGATGGATGGATGGATGGATGGATGGATGGATGATGGATGGATGGATGGATGGATGGATGGATGGATGGATGGATGGATGATTGGATGGATGGATGATGGATGGATGGATGATTGGATGGATGGATGGATGGATGGATGA
The DNA here is from genome assembly GCF_963259705.1 of Myotis daubentonii. Lineage (NCBI taxonomy): Eukaryota > Metazoa > Chordata > Mammalia > Chiroptera > Vespertilionidae > Myotis > Myotis daubentonii. The sequence goes on from NC_081842.1 coordinate 127,121,660, forward strand.
TTGGATGGATGGATGATGGATGGATGGATGGATGGATGGATGGATGGATGGATAGAAGGTCAGACAAGTGGATGGATGTGCTCTACGAGGGCTGCCACTGCTATCCAGGTATTTATTGAATCAATTTATGCCTTCTGACTTACGTTTAGATGTTTTCTGATAAAAGCTGTTGAATCCAACTTGTATTTGCATATGGACAATGACCCCAGGTTGTTTAAAGAGCACTCAGTAAGTACTGATTAAATGAATAAATAAGATTTTTGACTCTCAAATAAGCTATGATCTCATTGGAAACTTAAGACATGTACACATGTAGAAATAATTAGCAATACAAGACAACAATGTGTTAAATGACTATACACGTTAAATGACTATACAAGCAGTATGGGTGGTAAGTAGAGTGATTCTACGATTTTCTAAACTGAGACTCCTCTGAGAGTGAAAGGGAACCTCATTAATAAGTAAATGTTAATGGCTGGAGAAAGAATAAAAGGAGATTCTGTGCATGCTGTAAGTTTGTTGAGATGAGTTTGCTACCTCATAAAAAGAAATCAGATGTCTTTCTAGATCTTTTAATTAGATATATTTGGCTTTGAGTACAATTCCCTTTTAATGTTCTGATGAGAGTAGCCTAGAAATGTTTTTTAATGATAGAAGTGTTGCCAACAAGGTTAGGTTTACAGTATATCCTTCCTACGTAAAGTGTAGTCCAGGGACCAGCAGCATCAGCATCACCTGGGAATGTGCTAGAAATGCAGACAGCCCTAGTCAGTTTGGCTCAGTGGATAGAGCATCATCCTGTGGACTAAAGGGTCCCAGGTTCGATTCCAGTCAAGGGCACATGCCCGGGTTGCAGGCTCGATCCCCAGTAGGGGACGTGCAGGCAACAGCTGATCAATGATTCTCTCTCATCATTGATGTTTCTACCTCTCTCTCCCTCTCCCTTCCTCTCTAGAATCAATAAAAATATATATTAAAAATTTAACAACAAAACAAAAAAAGAAATGCAGACTGTTGGGCCCCGTAGCAAACCTCCAGAGTCAGAATGTATATTAATGCAGTCCTTGGGGGACTTGTAGGCACGTTAATATTTAAGAAGCGTTGATCTACACTACATTAATTCTTCCAAAAAAGTAAGCATATTTAAATATGCTTTTCCTACTTGCTCTTGCTCCCCTTTATAAAATGCATGCAAGCCCTAACAGGTTTGGCTCAATGGATAGAGCGTCAGCCTGCGGACTGAAAGGTCCCAGGTTCAATTCCGGTCAAGGGCATGTACCTTGGTTGCAGGCACATCCCCAGTGGGGAGTGTGCAGGAGGCAGCTGATCGATGTTTCTCTCTCATCGATGTTTCTAACTCTCTACCTCTCTCCCTTCCTCTCTGTAAAAAAATCAATAAAATATATTTTAAAATAAAATGCATGCAAAGTATGCTTCTTTTTGCTACTAAGTCATTTCAGTGTCTAAAACTTTAATAATGATAATGAGAAATGTTTACAAAACGAACAGTAAAAATGGGGATGAAACACCCTATATTCCACAATACACTCTCCATTCAGGGATAAGGATGGAAAACAAACTCAAAGTCATACGAGAGCTGCTCCATTCTGGTATAGACCAGCTCTAACTCTACCCAACCAATTTTGGTTTTAAAATTTCTCTCAGTGGGACGGAGAAAATTGATAGGAGAAACCATACTTGGACGTGCAAGGTAATCCAGGAAATCTTCACTTTCATTCGTTGTAAATACTTAACAAAAGGCTTTATCTTTCACAGGTTGAAGGAATATTAATTAACATGCTATGGAGGACCTTACTTGTCTTTCCTGTGACTGTTTGCTGGCTCCAGGCCAGCACGAATTTGGTAATACTGGGCAAGGCCACAGCTGCGCGCAGGCCTGCGTGGCATCTCTATTTTTGCAGCCATTAAATAGCTTCTCCAGTCTCCAGCATGTGTTGCTGCACATGTGATCCAATAAATCCCCTGTAGAATGAAGCAACAATAATGGATTGGGCAATTAGAATGAAAACATCAGGTCTTCCCAGCAGCCTCTTGCCCCTGTTAATATTCACAAGATATCCTCCATGGAGAACTCCTGGGAATTCCGCTAAAGCCCCTTACAATCCCTGAGGCCAAAAACCCGGGGATAAAGATCCATTCCCTCCCTTCCCAAGATGAATGCTGTATAAGGGCAATGAGAATTGCAAGTGTCTCCAAATAAAGGTTTTTTTTTTAAATGACTCTTTAAAAAGTTATAAGTCATCAGGTCACAGGCTCTTTTGCCTTCTGGCAGGACAACTTTAAAAATTTACATTTCTGAACTTGTGGATTAGCAGGCTTTCATTCTAACTCCCAGTAAGAAGAATTAGAACAGGAAAATGTAAGTGTACAGTGTGGGCTGAAGTCAGGATAATAATGACTAAGCACCTCATGGTTCTCTCCCAGTATAAATTTTAAATTCCAAAAAGCATAGGTGATAGTTAAAACAATTACGGCTGTGATTTTGAAAGACCACACAGACAAGATATTTCATAAGGAAAATCATGGAATCTTAGTCCTCAACAAGATCTTTAGATCTCCTCTCTTCCTTTTGGGGGTATTGTCTATAAAAGGATGATTATACCTGCTCTGTCTCATCATATTGCAGCAAGAGCTAAATCAGATAAAGTGGGAGAGATTGTATTTGAAACTCTAAAAATCAAAATAATATATATATTTAATGATCTTCATTATCATTTTAAACCGAGAAAGCAGGCTCAAATGGTGTCTTGTCCACAGCTGACTATGAGTTCCCTTAGATGTGACTGACTACATGCAAGCTCAGCTGGATTAGGTCATTGTCACAAATGCACCTTGTCCTTCCTCTTGGTCTGCTGGTGATCAAGGCATGTGTGCCTGTTCTCAATCATACAAAATACCTGCACTTGGGACTCTCACCAGAGATTGCAACCGAGAACACGCTGCTGTCCAATCTTTTAGCAAACACTGATTCTTGAGAAACAATATTTGTGAGAATTCCCTGAAGGTTATGCATACTCATACTATCCATTCGGTTGGATACCCTAAAATTTACCTTTGGATCAAATTTGGTCATCAGAGAACTGTGTGTTTAGATCACAAGTGTTTACCTCCTTGTAGAACAAACTTGACTGAATTGTATATACATAGAGGAATGCTACCAGATCTAACCCTAAAGAAATGCATCATGATTTTTAACACAGCGATTTTATTGATAGTCCAATGTGCCACACTACGGATTCTTCCTTAGGAGGACCCCCGGGAGAAACTCCCCTGGGCTGCAGCTTCAGGAGAACCTGGCTTTTAATAACTTTTTGTCTTATGAACAACAACACTAACCTCATAACCTGGAGTGCTTTCCTCTTGCCCTGGCTACTAGGAAACTTTCTTTGGCAAATGGAATATATTACTCTGTAATAATTTTACTCTTTTTTTTTTAATTAAATCTTTATTGTTCAGATTATTACATTTGTTCCTCTTTTTTTCCCCCCCATAACTCCCCTCCTCCCAGTTCCCGCCCCACCCTCCGCCCTCACTCCCCACCCACTGTCCTCATCCATAGGTGCACGATTTTTGTCCAGTCTCTTCCCACATCTCCCACACCCCTATCCCCCCCAAGAATAGTCAGTCCATTCCCTTTCTATGTCCCTGATTCTATTATAATCAACAGTTCATTCTGTTCATCAGATTATTTATTCACTTGATTCTTAGATTCACTTGTTGATAGATGCATATTTGTTGTTCATAATTTGTATCTTTACCTTTTTCTTCCTCTTCCTCTTCTTAAAGGGTACCTTTCAGCATTTCATATAATCCTGGTTTGGTGGTGATGAACTCCTTTAGCTTTTCCTTATCTGTGAAGCTCTTTATCTGACCTTCAATTCTGAATGATAGCTTTGCTGGATAAAGTAATCTTGGTTGTAGGTTCTTGGTATTCATCCCTTTGAATATTTCTTGCCACTCCCTTCTGGCCTGCAAAGTTTCTGTTGAGAAATCAGCTGACAGTCGTATGGGTATTCCCTTGTAGGTAACTGAGTTTCTTTCTCTTGCTGTTTTTAAGATTCTCTCTTTATCTTTTGCTCTTGGCATTTTAATTATGATGTCTCTTGGTGTGGCCCTCTTTGGATTCCTTTTGTTTGGGGTTCTCCGCTCTTCTTGGACCTGTAAGTCCATTTCTTTCACCAGGTGGGGGAAGTTTTCTGTCATTATTTCTTCAAATAGGTTTTCAATATCTTGCTCTCTCTCATCTTCTGGCACCCCTATAATTCTGATGTTGGTACGCTTGAAGCTGTCCCAGAGGCTCCTTACACTATCCTCGCATTTTTGGATTCTTTTTTCATTTTGCTTTTCCAGTTGGATGTTTTTTGCTTCCTCGCATTTCAAATCATTGACTTGATTCTTGCGCTCCTCTGGTCTGCTGTCGGGCGTCTGTATAATATTCGTTATTTCAGTCCGTGTATGCTTAATTTCTAGTTGGTTCCCCAATATAAGATCGAGGGTCTTATTAGTTTTCGTGTAGATCTCATTAAGTTTATCGGCAGCTTCTAAACAGTTCTTGAGAGACCTTAAAAGTGTGGTTCTGAACTCTATATCTTCCTTTGACAATTTTGTCCTGTTTCTTTGTCTCCGCATTTTGTTATGCTTCCTTGGTGCACCCCCTAGTGGTCTTTGTTCACAGTCTTATAGTTAAATCTTGATTGTTGTAGCTAATTCCAGGGAGGGTTTGACCTCCAGGCCAAGTGGCTATGAGAATCAGCTGTGTCAGCAGTGAGAGAACTTCTGTCCTGTAGGGAGGTGCTAATCTAGCCTTTGCCTGAGACTATCCCGCAAAGGCCTCTGTGCAGGGCTTGGGCGGGGCAGGTCGCACAGGATCAACAGGGTGGGCCGGAGAGAGCAGTTATGGCGGGTCTCAGTCCTGTCCCCAGGGGCTCTGCCTCTCTGAGTCCCAGCACCCGCTGCAAAGCTCGGAGAGAAAGCTGCACTCGCTCTGACCTAAGCCAGACAGTCCCGCTTCTCCCGTTTGAGTCAGGGTCCCTAAAGACTCGCCCGGATCTGGAGCTCAGAGTCTGCGACTCCCTCCCGATTGAAAACGCCAACCGTGCCCTCCACCGCCAGCCCGCTCCGCGCACTCCGCACCTCAGAACTTGACCTCATCACCGCGCCTCCTCTGAGTGTCCGTGTGCGTTTCTCTTTCCTCCTAGTTGTAGGACTTCCACTCAGCCAGCGTTCCTGTGGTTCTGGGTGATGTCCCTTCCGTTTTTTGGTTTTACTTTTGAAGTAGTTGTTCAAAGCAGCAAACTCCGGCGTTAACCTATGCCGCCATCTTGGTTCTCCATAATTTTACTCTTGCTTTAATTTTCTTACCTCTTTTTCTCTTTTTTTAAAAAAATATATTTTATTGATTTTTTACAGAGAGGAAGGGAGAGGGATAGAGAGTTAGAAAAATGGATGAGAGAGAAACATCGATCAGCTGCCTCCTGCACACTCCCCACTGGGGATATGCCCGCAACCAAGGTACATGCCCTTGACCAGAATTGAACCTGGGACCCTTCAGTCCGCAGGCTGACGCTCTATCCACTGAGCCAAACCGGTTAGGGCACCTCTTTTTCTCTTTGACAAATTCTTTTACCTCTTTGTATTCTCATATTTTTTAAATCAACTTGTTTTTATAAATCAACTGTAGTTGAATTGAATTCAGTCCCTAGTAGCATTGGCCAGTACTTGTAGATGCTAGGCCTTGGGGATGATGCTCAGCTATGATTTTCAGAGGCAACGTTAAGTCATGAATGTAAACCAGAGGAAGCAGAGATAAGGCGCTTGATCTTTGACATTCGGTTTTTGGATTCATCAATATGCAAAACAGTAAAATCTTAAAAATCAGTTGAACCATACCATTTGGCTTTTGTAACAATTTGGACAAAGTGTTTAAAGTTTACTCTTTATTCTCTGGGTTTATTAAACAAATAAAGAATATAATTTGTAAGAAGAAATATTTGAATATTAAAGAGTTCTTTCCCAACAACTTTTATTCTTATGTGCATATTAAAATGCCATTAGATTATCATAATCCAGCACTGCTCTGTTGAATACTTTAGCATGCTGATTATAAACTTTTCCTATTTATTAAAGCAATAGGTGATTACTCTAATCAGAAAGTCTGTCTCTGAAGGTGAGAAATATGTACTCCTGAAAAATATCTTATTAGTTAAATTCTTTTTATTATGTGTGTTCCTATAATCCTTTTATTATGTGTGTGGGCATTTCTGAAGTTCAGCACTCAGTCCGGCTGTTTCTCCTTCACGTTTGCTTTACGGTAACTAATTCTTAAAGCATCAACAATCACTCTTATAACAGATAGCTCTAGTATGAATATTTACTTGAGTTCCAACCTCTAGGCTCAGATTACCTACTGGATAATTACATTGACAACTCAAATTCACTGTGTCAGTCATCAATTACTGTCAACTTTATTTTTTAGTGCTATCATAAGACTTAGCAATAAAAAAAAAATTTATCATTGGTTGTACATGCTACGTGCTACAAACAGGTGCTTTTATTTTTTTACTAGAGGCCCAATGCATGAAATTCATGCATGGGGGGTTGGGAAAGGGGGTGGTCCCTCAGCCCGGTCTGCACCCTCTCCAATCCGGGATTCCTTGGGGGATGTCCAACTGCCTCTCGCAACCTGGGACCGCTGGTTCCTAACCACTCGCCTGCCTGCCTGCCTGCCTGGCTGATTGCCCCTAACCACCTCTATTGCCTGCCTACCTGATCGCCCCTAACTGCTCCCCTACCAACTTGATCACCCCAAATTGCTCCCCTGCTGGCCTGATGGCCCCTAACTGCCTCTGCCTCGCCCCACACCCAGGACCCAGAATTTCCTCCTCCAGCCGGTCACAGACATCCGGGACCCTGGCTTCCCTCCCTCTGGTCAGCCGCAGGAACCCAAGCCCCGGGCTGGCTTCACCCAGGCCAGCTGCAGTCGCAGTTAACTGTGGGCAGGTGGCTTAGCCTGGGCCGCAGCCACAAACGCTGGTGCCCGGGACCACAGGGCGGGTGGCTTGTACCTCTCCCGGGCTGCAGCCTGGCTGGTCCCCATTCCTCTCTCCCCAGTGTTGAGTGTCTGAGCTGTTACAGTGTGACAACGTGAGGGCATGAGGGCATGATGACCATTTGCATATTAGCTCTTTATTATATAGGATTTTTGTTAATCCTGACCCAAGGATATATTTTCCATTGATTTTTAGAGAAAGTGGATGGGAGGGAAGAAGGGGGAGACAGAGACACATCAATCGGTTGCCTCCTGCGTGTGCCTGACAAGGGCTGGGTTCGAAACTGCAACCCAGGTAGGTGCTTTAACCAGGAATGGAAACCACAACCTTTCAGTGCATGTGCCAATGCTCCAATCACTGAGAAACACTGGCCAGGCCAAAAAGGTGCTTTTAAAAACAAACCTTATTTAATCCTCTGAGCCATCATATAGGTGGGTTTTGCCACCTTTACTTTACTATTAGAAAACCTGGGAATAAGAGAGGTCCAGAAAATTGCTGTTTTCAGCAATTACAGTGCAAAAATAAAATTTAAACTCATTTGTCATGTTAAGCTGCTTCCCCAAACTTTTATATAAAATTAAATTTTCTTTATTTTCTCCAAAACAAACTTTGTCTATGTCCCCATTTTAGCCTATGTTACCATAATTCTCCTACTAAATATAGAAGCTAAAATCTTCCGATATTTTTGTCCCCCATCTTCCTAATTACCCTTCATATCAAATCTATCACAAAGTCCTGTAATGTTGCTTCTTCTTAATTTTCTTCCTTCCTTCCTCTAGTTCACATGCTTCTTCATTAACCTCTTCAATAAACTGCTGTCCTCTCTTTCCACCTCTGGCTCCTGCACACACCCTCTTCCCTGAATCACCCCTGGCGAACCTTTCAAGGGCAGCAGTTGCTCTGTGGGTCAGCTGATCAGAAGCCTTTAGCTGACTATAGTGTCTTAAGGTCCTTACTCTCCTCATCCTCTCTGGAATAGTTTCCTTCTAAATGCTTGCTTACACAGTCTTTCCTCTTTTGAAATAAACATTCTTCTCTCACCTCTTTCCCTTGAAATGCTCTGAGTTAGTTCTGTGGGTTCTGCCTTCCCCTAAAGTTTGTCTACTGTATTTTTTTATTTGCATTATTTATTCAACCCAATTTATGTTGCCTTGTGTTGTAAAGAAAATCTGTGTGTGTGTGTGTGTGTGTGTGTGTGTGTGTGTGTGTGTGTGTTGCCTCTTTGGTCTGATTTTAAATTTTTAGAGGGCAGGGATAATTTTCAAACATCTTCTATGTCCCTCAGAGGCTGCGAATGGAAATCATCTATAAACAATATAAAATTAAAAGAAAGCAAATTACTTTGATAGAAGAAATTAAAAGAACCTGGGTTTTGAAATTAAGAACTCCTAAATTCCTATCCAATCAACTGTGCAAATTCAGTCACTTTCAAATCTATACGTATAAAAGCCTAAGTGACCATTCCAACATTCGACATGTAAGGGTGACTCACACTGACCACCAGGGGGCAGACGCTCTGACTGGTAGGTTAGCTTGCAGCTGGGGTCTGGCCAATCAGGACTCGGCAAGACAGGCTGGACATGCCCTGGAGTCCCTCCCCGACCCTGATTGTGCTCTGGTGAGAGGGACCCCAGTGGTGCATGAATCCATGCACTGGGCCTCTAGTTTTTTAATAAAACATAGTTACTTTTGTCTACTTTATAGCATATTGTGATTTTCAGTGAGGTATAGAACATGTAGGCAAATACTTGGCATCAATGTGCACTGAAAAAGAATAACTATTATGGTTATCATTAACTGAAGAATCACTTTCTTTTTAAGCTCTGTGGGAGCATAAATGATTGATTTGAGCCACCATTATATCCATAATTGATTGACATGAATAATATAGGCTCTACCTATTTAACATGAGTTTGTTCCATATTTCTGTATTTGGAATCATACTATCTTAGAGTTGAAATGGTCCTCATCTAAGCAAATGATTTCCAAATAAAGTTTGCAAGAAAATGAGAAAAACATTTTTTTAATGAATCTTGGTAAAAATAATACAATTTAAAGGATTATCCCATATTTTACTACTGTGACTCTCCTACTTTGTCTCTGTGTTAAAATTCCTTTGTTTTATGAAAGAATGGTGATAATATATAGTAGAGGGTATGTTACAGGTTTTGTTGTTGCTGTAATAATTTTTCTCAATAAAACAGAAAATTGGCAAACTAAAGTTAATTTCTGCAATTTTTTAAAATTAAATCTTTATTGTTCAGATTATTACAGTTATTCCTCTTTCTTCCCCCCATAGCTCCCCTCCACCCGGTTCCCACCCTACCCTCTGCCCTTACCTGCCCCCACTGTCCTCATCCATAGGTGTACAATTTTTGTCCAGTCTCTTCCCACAACCTCCACACCCCTTTCTCCCCCCACCCCCCGGCCCCAAGAATAGTCAGTCCACTCCCTTTCTATGCCCCTGATTCTATTATATTCACCGGTTTAATATGTTCATCAGATTATTTATTCACTTGATTTTTAGATTCACTTGTTGATAGATGTGTATTTGTAGTTCATAATTTGTATCTTTACTTTTTTCTTCTTCTTCCTCTTCTTAAAGCATACCATTCAGCATTTCATATAATACTGGTTTGGTGGTGATGAACTCCTTTAGCTTTTTCTTATCTGTGAAGCTCTTTATCTGACCTTCAATTCTGAATGATAGCTTTGCTGGGTAAAGTAATCTAGGTTGTAGGTTCTTGCTTTTCATCACTTTGAACATTTCTTGCCACTCCCTTCTGGCCTGCACAGTTTCTGTTGGGAACTCAGCGAACAGTCGAATGGGTATTCCCTTGTAGGTAACTGACTGTCTTTCTCTTGCTGCTTTTAAGATTCTCTCTTTGTCTTTTGCTCTTGGCATTTTAATTATGATGTGTCTTGGTGTGGTCCCTTTGGATTCCTTTTGCTTGGGGTTCTCTGCGCTTCCTGGACTTGGAAGTCTATTTCTTTGACCAGGTGGGGGAAGTTTTCTGTCATGATTTCTTCAAATAGGTTTGCAATATCTTGTTCTCTCTCATCTTCTGGTACTCCCATAATTCGGATGTTGGTACGCTTGAAGTTGTTCCAGAGGCTCCTTACACTATCCTCGCATTTTTGGATTCTTTTTTCTTTTTGTTTTTCCAGTTGGGTGATTTTTGCTTCTTTGTATTTCAAATCTTTGACTTGATTCTTGCAATCCTCTAGTCTGCTGTTGGAACTCTGCATAATATCCTTTATTTCAGTCAGTGTATGCTTAATTTCTAGTTGGTCCTTTTTCATAACATCGAGGGTCTCACTAGATTTCTTGAGGGTCTCACTAAGTTTATCGGCGGTTTCTAGAAAGTTCTTGAAAACCCTTAAAAGTGTGGTTTTGAACTCTATATCCAGTAGTTTGCTTTCCTCCGTTTCTGTCATTTGTGACCTGTTTCTTTGTCTCTGCATTTTTTATGCTTCCCTGTGTTGATAGAGTGGCTTTCTGTGCTAGGTGTCCTATAGGGCCCAGTGGCTCAGCCTCCCCAATTACCTGAGGTGGACACTCTTGGTGCACCCCTTTGTGGGCTTTGTGCACAGTCTTGTTGTAGTTAAGTCTTGATTGTTGTAGGTATCACTGGGAGGAATTGACCTCCAGGTCAATTGGCTGTGAGAATCAACTGTGTCTGCAGTGGGAGAACTTCTGAGCTGGAGACACTCTTCTGGGGCAAGACTTGCTTCAATGAGGCTTTGGTGCTCACTGAGTCTGCCCCCTGAGTGTGTCCCTTACGGATCTGAGGAGTTGTAATCTGGATGGTCCCACTCTGATCACTGGGTACACTACCCAGCAGGAGCTATGGAGAGATTCCTCTTCTTTGTTTGGGGTTTAGAGGTGCCCAGTTGAGGACCAGCTGTGAAACAATGCAAGCTGCTGTGGGGCCTTGGGCCTTCATTTGGAAGTTCTGGGTCTGTCTTATTCAGCTGCAGTTTGTTAGGTAATTTTCAGATTGCAAAGGGCCAGGCCTTTCATATGCAAAAGCCTCTGTGCACAGCTTGGGTGGGGCGGGGTCTCAGGGACTCAACAGGGCAGAGGAAGCAGCTATGGCTGCTCCCCACTCCTACCCTGAGAGGCCCCGCATCTCAGTGTCCCGGTAATTGCTGCAAGCAACTCTGAGAGAAAGACGCCCTTGAGTTCTGCCCACTGCCAGACAGTCCAGTTTCTTCCTGTATGAGTCTGGGTCCCCAGAGACTCACCCAGAACTGGAGTTCAGAGCAGTCAGAGCTTGAGACACCCTCCTGATTGAACAAGACAGCCGCATCCTCAGCCGCCAGCCCTCTTCACATGCGCAGCGTCCTCAGTTGCCAGCCCTTTCCGGGTGCGCCTCCATACCTCTGCACTTTACTTTCGCACCTCCTCTGAGTCTCAGTGTGCTTTTCTCTTTCCTTCTATTTGTAGAATTTCCACTCATCCAGCTTTGCTGTGGTTCTGGATGATGTCCGTTTTGTCTTTTAGTTCTATTTTTGAAGTGGTTATGCGAGGCAGCAATTTCAGGTGTTTACCTATGCCACCATCTTGGTTTCCAATTTCTGCAATTTTTTGTGTTTCTTTTAAAGTATAGCAGATGTCCCCATTTCCCCCATTTTGCACAATATTTTTGAAAATGTTATCTCATGTTACCCCAAATTCTGAGAAGCCTAAAGAACCCCAGGTCTTTGTTTCCAAATTGAAATTATCTGACAGAATTAAAATATTTGTCCAAGTTCACACTGCATACACACCATGAGAATTTAACCCTCCTAATTCTCATAATAAATAATTCTCATTCTTTAAGTGAAATATTATCTTTTCTACTATGGAAAGAGGAATCTATTCTGCATATAACTTTTAAAGAAAAGATATTGTATAAATTTTATTCATTTATATAAACACTAGAGGCCCGATGCGCAAAATTCATGCAAGAGTAGGACTTCCTTCCCCAGGCTGCTGGCACTGGCTTCCCTCTGGCACCTGGGGCCTGGGCTGGCTAGTGGCCTGGGCCTCCCTCTGCGGTACGATCATGGGGCAATGGCCGGGCCTCCGACCAATCGCAGCGCACCCACCTTGGCTGGGTGTCATAGCATGGTCCCAGATGGTTGTCTGGGTGGTTGTTCCCCTATTTGGCCGTTCAGTCAATTTGCATATTATACTTTTATTACATAGGATTAAAATCCTCCCAAAGGATGACTCTATCTCTAACTGAAAAAAAACTTGATTATAATCTGTAAACCTTCAAAGGACTTTTAAAATAGGTTTTCTAAAATTTTATATTTTCCATTTATCTTTAAATAAAATTTGTTTTATTTAATATAACTTTGCTTACATAAAACACTGGAAAATACAGAAATACAGGAAGGAATAAAAACCCTGTAATTCCAGAGGGAATCATGTTGATATTTGATCATAGTTCTGCTAGATATTTTTCTATGTATTTTTGAGTAGTTGAAATTATACTGCACATGCCTTTATATTTCCTGGTTCTTCATTTTACTTATTTATTGTCATTAAAAAAATAAGTAATGCCGAAACCGGTTTGGCTCAGTGGATAGAGCGTCGGCCTGCGGACTGAAAGGTCCCAGGTTCGATTCCGGTCAAGGGCATGTACCTGGGTTGCAGGCACATCCCCAGTAGGAGATGTGCAGAAGGCAGCTGATCGATGTTTCTCTCTCATCGATGTTTCTAACTCTCTATCTCTCTCCCTTCCTCTCTGTAAAAAATCAATAAGATATATTAAAAAAAAAAAGTAATACATTCACATAATTTAAAGTTCAGAAGATACAGATAAAGAATGAAGAGTATCCGCTGTCCTCTGTCCCAGTCATCCAGTTTACCATCTTAATAAGAATGAATATTTTTAGTTTTTATAATGTCTTTTATGTGTCTATCCTTCTAGAGATACTTTATGTATTGTGCTTTGGTCCTTTTGTTTAATATTTAGACATATGCATTTCCCCATCTTTAAAAAAAAATCTTACTATTAAGGGCTACATAATATTTTATTATATAGATGTACCATAATTTACTTTGACATTAAAATTGTTTTCAATTTTTTATTTTTAGTAATTTTGCAGATCTTAGTGCTTAATCCAAAATCATTAATTGATCTTTTTATTTCAGAAAATATAAGACTTTGACAATAACATGCCTTGAACAGATTATAGTTATAGTTTACCTCTATTCCCAAAACAAGTCTATTATTTCTTCTGCTGAACCAAGCCAGTCAACCTGGGATTGAAACAATTGTTTATTCACATGTACTGACTTCTCCTGGATACAGTCATATCCTCTCATATTCAAGAAAAAAAATCTCCCTGCTCTGGCTCCATAACAATTTATTGTAAGAATGCAGCAGTAGCCCTAGCTGGTTTGGCTCAGTGGATAGAGCGTCAGCCTGTGGACTAAAGGATCTCAGGTTCCATTCCATTCAGGGCACATGCCAAGGTTATGGGCTCATTCCCCAGTAGGGGGCCTGCAGGAGGCAGCCGATCAATGATTCTCACCCACATTGGTGTTTCTATCTGTCTCTCCATCTCCCTTCCTCTCTGAAATCAATAAAAAATATTTTTAAAAGAATACAGCAGTAGAACAAGCTTTCCATTATAAGATGAATAAAGTTTGAGGAGCTAATGTAAAAATGGTGACTATAATTGGTAACACTGTATTGTATAATTGAAATTTGATAAGAGAGCAGAATGTAAATGTTCTCACAAAAAAAAGAAAAATGTGTGAAGTGATGGATATGTTAACTAAATGAGGGAAATCCTTTCACAATGTATACGTGAATCAAATCACCACAATGTACACTTTAAACCTCTTACAGTTTTATACATCAATTATACCTCAGTAAAGCTGAATTTTTTTTTTAAGAGAGAGAAGGGTAAGGGGCAGAGGTGAGCTGTCGGGAAAGGGGACATATGTAATACTTTCAACAATAAAGATTAAAAGAAAAAATTAGCACAAAAAGAGAGAGAATGCACTAGTTGAATTGATGGCATTTTGACCTCACCATTATCACTGAACCGTCTATGCTGGGAGTTCATGGGTTCAGAGTACTGCTGGCTGAAACTCTTTTTAGAGGTCTCTCTCTAAAGCAGAGAGTGGAGATGCATTGAAACATACATAGCCCTGACCAGATTGGCTCAGTAGATAGAGGGTCAGCCTGTGGACCGAAGGGTCCCAGGTTCAATTCCTGTCAAGGGCACGCAGGCTCCTCCCTTGGGTCAGGGTGTGTGCAGGAGGTAACCAATAGATGTGTTTCTCTCACATCAATATTTCTATCTGTCTTTCCATCTCTCTTCCACTCTCTCTAAAAATAAATGGAAAAATATCCTCGGGTGAGGATAAAAAACAAAACAAAACATACATAAGGACAAAGAGAACAGAATGGCAATTAAAAAAAAGATAATGATCCAAGTAGTAAACATACCCAAGAATAAATAAATGTGTACACTGCTTTCTGGGGATGTTCAGTGTTGATGGAAGCTTAGTGCTAAATGCTGATGGCATTAGTCCTTTGTGGATTGGTCAGAATAAAAGCTTCATTTAGAGGACTATTTGTGGAGTTAGCAATGAATAGAGAAAGGAGAAGAAGCTTCAGCAAAGTAGGGGACAGGCCATCTATTTCCAGCATAGAGGGAGGTGCATGTGAAATTGAGCTACTCAGAGTGAGAAATCTGAACCTACACTAAGGAAATTAGCATAAAGGGACCAAGATGAAGTCTGGCAGGAAAGGAAAATGGTTGGTTGGAAGATTTATAGTAAAGAGGGAGAAATATGGGCTTAATATAGATTGAACTATCAAATATAAGCCTAACTTTCAGGAAAAACACACAGAGATAAATCACTGAGGCTTCACTTCATGTATTTTTCTGTAATTATATTCCAACCAACCCAACTCCCAGCCCCATCCTACCCCTAATAAATAAAGTCCATTGGCCTTTCTCCTTTCTTTGATATGGAAATTTAACATGTCCTCAATTTAATGTAAAGTGTCATACAACTGCTGGATTTAATCCCCTCCCTCCTTGCCTTCTGACTATATGTCCAAATATAAGTTATAATACTAAGGTAAAACTCCTATAGAATGTTCAAAGTGATCTTGAGAAAAAGCGTAGTTCAGAAGTAAGCACTCCTAGAGACTGGTGCTCAGGTTTGAATGATCTCAATTCATAAGACTGGGTTTAGGTGACCTTTAAGTGTTTGAGCACCGAGGTAGCTAGCAGAAGCAAACATAAATCCTCTTTATTCCAGACTTTAAACATTTCTATAATTTTGCAAACACAGCATCTGGCACAGAAATAGCAGATAATAGAGATAGACCCACAGAGGCTATAAATATTAGATTTTGAGACACCAAGTTCAAAATAACTGTATTATTAAGGTCAAGATTAAGAAAATCAAACAAGTTTGAGGATTTCAACCAACAACAAAGAAACTAATAAATCAAATAGATAGTATGGATTAAAGAACATAACAACAAAAAAAGTATAAGATCAGATCAGACACAACTCCAGAGAGAATTAGTGAACTGAAAGATAAGTCAGAACCAAGTGCCTAGAATAAAGTGGGGAAAAAAGTTAAAAAATCAGAAAAGATCACAAGGCATTTGGGACTACAGTGAAAAGCTCTGCCATATTTTCATTGGATCTCAAGAAGAGAAGAAGAGACTGAGGTAGCAGCAACATTAAGGGACTAGAGGCCTGGCGCACGAATTTGTGAACAGGTGGGGTCCCTCAGCCTGGCCAGCGATCAGGGCCAATCGGGGCTGGACCAGCCAGGGGGAGGGTCCATGGGAGGTTGGCCAGCTGGCTGGAGGGAGGAACCGCAGGACATCAGGGGGCTGGCCAGCACCCCCATTGGGTCAATTGGGGGGGGGGGGGCAGTCGGCAGTGGGGAGGGACCGAGGACATTGGCCAGCTGGGGGAGGTTGACTGTGGGAGTGCACTGTCCACCAGGGGGCAGCTCCTGCATTGAGTGTCTGCCCCCGGTGGTCAGTGCACATCAGAGCAACTGGTCAACTGGTCGTTCCGGTCATTTGGTTATAACAGTTGCTTTGGCTTTTATATATATAGACTAGAGGCCTGGTGCACAAAAATTTGTGCACTCGGAGGGGAGAGGGGGTCCCTCAGCCCGGCCTGTGCCCTCTCGCAGTCTGGGACCCCTCAGGAGATAATGGCCTGCTGGCTTAGGCCTGCTCCCGGGTGGCAGAGGGCAGGCCCAATCCCTAGGTGCAGCCCCTGGTCGGGCTCAGAGCAGGGCCGATTGGGGAGTTGGGGCACTGCCTCCTGTCATGCACAGAGCAGGGCAGATTGGGAGGTTGCGATGCCACCCTCAGTCACGCTCAGGGTAGGGCCGATTGGGGCGTTGGGGCACCGCCCCCTGTCACACTCGAGGCAGGATCGATGGGGAGGTTGCGGCGCCACCCCGTCACCCACAGAGCAGGGCCAATCAGGGGGTTGGGGCACTGCCCCCTGTCATGCACAGAGCAGGGCCGATCAGGGTGTTGGGGAGCTCCCCCCTGTCACTCACAGAGAGGGCTGATAGGGGAGTTGGCGTACCACCCCCTGTCACACACAGAGCAGGGCGGATCAGGGGGTTGGGGCCCTGCCCTCTATCACCCACAGAGCAGGGCTGATCAGCGGTTTGAGGCACCACCACTGTCACACTCAGGGCAGGGCCAATCAGGGGGCTGGGGTGCCACCCCCTGTCACACACAGAGCAGGGCCAATCAGGGGGTTGGGGCACCTTCCCCTGTCATGAACAGAGCAGGGCGGATAGGGAGGTTGTGGCCCCGCCCCCTGTCACACACACAGCCACAGGGCGATCAGGGGGTTTTGGCACTGCCCCCTGTCACGCTGATCCCAGTGCCAGGAGGCCTCATGGCTCCGCTGATCCTGGTGCTGGGAGGCATATTACTCTTTAACTATATAGGATAGAGGCCTGCTGCATGGGTAAGGGCTGGCTGGTTTGCCCTGAAGGGTGTCCTGGATCAGGGTAGGGGTCCCGCTTGGGTGCCTGGCCAGCCTGGATGAGGGGATGATGGCTGTTTGCAGCTGGTCACACACCCTTTCGGGTGGGGGTCCCCACTGGGGTGCCTGCCCAGCCTGGGTGAGGGGATGATGGCTGTTTGCAGCTGGTTACACACCCTTCAGGGTGGGGGTCCCCAATGGGGTGCCTGGCCAGTCTGGGTGAGGGGCTGAGGGCTGTTTTCAGGCTTGCGGGTGACTGAGGCTCCCAACTGCTCCTTTTTTTCTTTTTATTCTGGGCCAGCTTTAGCTCTGGCTCCAGCTCTGAGGCTTCTGCTGCTGAAACCAGGTATCTGGTTTGTTTGGGTTCTATAATTGAAACACTGTATCAACTCCAGCTCTGAGATCCCGGCTCACTGAAAGCAGGTTTCTGGGGTTTTGTTTAGCTTCTATATTTGTAACTATGTTTCAAACTGCAAGCTCAGAGGCCGGCAAGGCAGGCGGGGAACGTTGGAGTCCTCCATCAGTGAAGCAAGCAAGCCTCATGTTTGCTTCAAGCTGCCCGGATGCTGGCTGCCATCTTGGCTGGCAGTTAATTTGCATATCTCGCTGATTAGCCAATGGGAAGGGTAGCGGACATACGCTAATTACCATGTTTCTCTTTTATTAGATAGGATAATGGATGAGCCTGGCTGATGTGGCTCAGTGATTGAGTGTTCACCTATGAACCAGGAGGTCATGTTTTGAATCCTGGTCAGGGCACATGTCTGGTTTGTGGACTCAATCCCCAGTAGGGGATGTGCAGGAGGCAGCCAATCGATGATTCGCTTTCATTATTGATGTTTATATGTCCCTCTCCCTCTCCCTTCCTTTCTGAAATCAAGAAAAAAAATGTAATTAAAGAAGATAATGGGTGATAAATTTTGAAGAATAAATATTGATCAAGATTTAAGATGTAAAAAAAATTATTTTCACAGCTTGTTACTATAGGACCAATAGATGAGTATGTTTTAGTCCAGCACAATAAATAATACAATTCTCTGTTCTTCCAAATGAAAAGAGAGAGCAAGAGCCAGGGCGAGAGCGAGAGTGAGAGAGAGAGAGCGAGAGAGAGAGCAAGAGAAAGAGAAAGAGAAAGAGAATGGGTGAGAAAATTTCCCAAACTGGTCAAAGATATCAATACACAGATTCAATGAGTCCTGTGAATGCAAACAGGATAAATACACAGTTAGACACATCATAGTAAAATTGCTGAAAACCAAGACAAAGAGAAAATATTAAAAATAGCAAGAGGACAGCCCGGCAGGTGTGGCACAGTGGTTGAGCATCAACCTATGAACCAGGAGGTTATAGTTCAATTCCTGGTCAGGGCATGTGCTCAAGTTGCCAGCTTGATTCCCAGTGTGGGGTATGCAGGGGGTAGCCAATCAATGATTCTCTCTCATTGATGTTTCTATCTCTTTCTCCCTCTCCTTTTCTCTGAAATCAATAAAAATATATATTTTTTAAAATAGCAAGAAGACAGAATACCTTCAAAGGAACAAAAATATAGCAGATTTCTCAATGGAAACAATGAAAAGCAGAACACAAAATATATTAAAAATACTGAGAGAAAATAAGAAACAACCTCTCAACCAATCCAAAAGCCAAATATATTTTCTTCAACAATTGTTCTAGAATAGTCAGCATTTGGACTGCCAGATTCCTGTGTTTTGCCCCCCACCTCCAAGACAGAAACAACCAGAAAAAGGCAAATACACTTCCAAACCAATAATATGAGATGCCCTATTTCTAGTTAGCTGATTTCTGGCCTCCCCATGCTAACAACCACTAATCAGAGCATACCTGACTACTTCTCTTTTTCTCACTATAAACTTTCATACTCTTATGACTGTCTTTGAGTCTCTCCCCAGTACAAGTGATTGTGGATGATTCCCTTGCAGCAAGCTCTAAACTGCTCTCATTTCAGTGGTCTTTTAATTCATTCCCATACATCCAAAAATAAAGCCCCCAAAACAATCTGAGAGGTGTGTTTGTGTTTTTGTTATTGTTAATTTGGTTTAAATTAAACAAGTTCCTTAACACATCCTCTTATAATGTATTTATTTATTTTTCAAGTAACAATTTTCTATACTTTTTTTTTCTTTTTTAAAATTAAATTTATTGGGGTGACATTAGTGGACATGATCATATAGGTTCCAGGTGTGGGTTTCTATGTTACAAGATCTGTATATTGCACTGTATGCCCACCATCCAAAGCCAACTCTTCTCCTTTTCCCCTCTGGCAATCACCACATTGCTGTTTGTGCTCACAAGTTTCAGTTTTATATCCCACACTAGAGGCCTGGTGCATGAAATGAGTGCACTGGGACGGGTGTCCCTCAGCCCAGCCTTCACCCTCTCCAATCTGAAATCCCTCAGGGGATGTCCAACTGCAGGTTAGGCCAGATCCCACAGGAGGGCAGTTAGACATCCCTCTCACACTCTAGGACTGCTGGCTCCCAACCATTCACCTGCCTGCCTGCCTGATTGCCCCTAACTGCCCCCCCACCAGCCTGATCGAACCCTAACTGCCCCCCTGCTGGCCCGATTGCCCCCAACTGTCTTACCCTGCTGTCCCAGTTGCCCCCAACTGCCCTCCCCTGCCGGCCATCTTGTGGTGGCTATCTTTGACCACATGGGGGCAGCCATCTTGTGTGAGGGTGTGACAGTCAATTTGCATATTGCCTCTCTATTATATAGGATATGAGTGAAATCATCTCTCATCTGGTTGCCTTTCTCTCTGTTTTGTTGTCTGACTGACCTATTTCATTTACCATAATATTCTCAAGGTTCATTCATGTTGTTGAAAATGGCAGTATTTCATCCTTCCTTATGGCTGAGTATTATTCCATTGTGTATATGTACCACCTCTATTGCAGGACACGTAGGTTGTTTCCATGTCTTGGCCACTGTGAATAATGTTGCAGTGAACATAGGGGTGCATATATCTTTGCAAATACATGATTTTGAGATTTTGGGGGTATATACCCAGGAGAGGGATTGTTGGGTGATATGGTAGATCTCTTCTTAATTTTTTAAGGAACTACTTTCCATAGCGGCTATACCAGTCTACATTCCCAACAGCAGTGGATGAGGGTTCCCTTTTTTCCACAACCTCTCAAACATTTTTTATTGCTTGTCTTGTTGGTAATGGCCATTCTAACAGAGGTGAGGTGATATCTCATTGTAGTTTTAATTTGCATTTCCCTAATTGCTAGTGAGGTTGAATATCTTTTTATATATCTACTAGAGGCCCGGTGCACAAAAATTTGTGGGATTTATTTACCTTCTATAGCTGTCACTGGAGCTGAGAGCCGGCTCCAGCTCTGAGGCCGTGGCTGGCTGAAAGCAGGTATCTGGGTTTGTTTAGCTTCTATAATTGCAACATTGTTGCATCCGGAGCTCAGAGCTGGGCTGCGGCAGGTGGGGAACTTGGCTTCCTCCATCACTGGAGCAAGCAAGCCTCATGTTCACTTCAGCAGCGTGGCTGCCGGCCACCATCTTTGTTGGCAATTAATTTGCATATCCTGCTGATTAGCCAATGGGAAGCATAGCGGAGGTATGGTTAATTACCATGTTTGTCTATTATTAGATAGGATTGGCTGTTTGTATGTCTTCTTGGGAGAGGTGTATTTTCAGGTCCTCTGCCCATTTTTTTATTGGGTTGTTTGTTCATTTGATGTTGAGTTTTATGAGTTCTTTATATATTTTGGAATTTAAACCTTTCTTGGAGTTACTGTTTGCAAAGATCATCACCCATCTGTTTGGCTGCCTTCTTGTTTTGTTGTCAGTTTCTTTTGCTGTGCAGAAGCTTTTTAGTTTGATATAGTCCCATTCATTTACTTTTGCTTTATTTCCCTTGTCTTTGGGGTCAAGGTAATAAAATGTTCTCTATGACCAAGGTCCATAAGTTTGATACCTACATTTTTTTCTGTGTAACTTATTGTTTTGGGTCTTATATTTAGGTCTTTAATTTATTTTGAATTAATTTTTGTACATGGGGACAAGCTGTAATCCAGTTTCATTTGTTCACATGTGGCTTTCCAGTTCTCCCAGCATCATTTATTGAAGAAATTTTCTTTATTCTATTGTGTTTCTGGTTCCATTGTTGAAAATAATCTGTCCATATACATGTAGTTTTATAGCTGATCTAGCTCTCTATTCTGTTCCATTGATCTGTGTTTTTGTTTCTCTGCCAATACCATGCTGTTTTGATTATGATAACACTGTAGTATAATTTAAAGTCAGGTAGCATGGTACCTTGTTCTTTTTTCTCAGGATTGCTTTGGCTATTCAAGGTATTTTGTGGCTCCATACACATCTGATGATTTCTCATCTATTTCTTTAAAAAATGACATTGGACTATGAGATTTGGGAAATGCCCCCTCATAGTCCCTGATTTGCAATAAATGTGACTCTTTAATTCAACTTCTTGAGGGGTCCTTGTGTGATTCACGGGGTACATTACAACATTTGGAGGCCCCAGTGAGATGCAGCCCCCTACGGGTGCTGTTTTGGACACAAAGGGAGGCCGAACCTCCCCTGGGCCAGTCATGGAGACTGAGGTGTCTCTAGGGGGTGTGCACCCTGAGAAGTTCCAGGGCCCCGGAGAACTCCCCTTCGGATCCAGCTAGCAGACAGGGGACATTGGCCTGTCCCTAAAAAAGAAAATTTCTCAGAGTCACCTGAGAAATCCTCTAGAGGTGAGTTTTCGCTTTTTGACCGGTCACTGGGGGGACGCAGCCATAACTTCTCCATCCTTGGAGTACCCCTGAGATATCAGGGGCTACACTTGGCTTTGGTTTTTTGGTTTTGGTTTTGTTTGTGAGCTTTATGTGTCTTTTTGTCATTTCGCTGAAATCCTCTTGGAGGACATTGAGTGGTTTCATCCAGCCTCTTATTCTATTGAAGGATTAGATGAATGGATTACTGATCTAGGTTATCAAGGATCTCTAAGGGACTTGTCCTGTATCTGAAAGAATGACTTTTAGACAGTCGATATTCATCATCTCTGGGACTTCCGGAAGGGAAGTCAAAACTCGAACTGGCTAAGGGTTCGAGTCTGGCCTGTCTTTTAAAAAAGGTAGAAGAGGAGCGTTCCTAGGCAGTTTTCTACTGCCTCTGTTCAGGGACTTGTTCTGTATCTCTGCACAATTGAGACTGATTTGTTGGTATTTTGTAGTGTAAATGTGGTGCACTCCGGGGTAAAATTGTTTTTATGTTTGTTTCTGTTTTGTTTTGTTTTCTTTAAAAAAAAAAAAATCTTCTAAACATCTCCTTCGAGGGGGATGGAGCACACTTCACCGTGGATCCAAGGAACCCAAGCCCAGACCCATCCTCCCCTGGCTGCATTCTTCTAACCTGTCTCTCTCAGAGGAATATCTCTTGCAGGAAAGGGCCAACGTGACTCTGCTTACTTGGGGAAATTCTCCCGGGGTTAGCAAGTCATCAAGCTCCTGTAGTAGTCCAATTGCAAGCCACCACCACTCCAGCTCGTCGGGTAAGGCAATACACCCTGAGTTTAGAAGCAAAGAAAGGAATTGCTATCTTTGCATTTGAGTGGAATGACCCAGAGGGTGGATTCTCAGGACAATTAACCTGGACTAGACTGCCTCAAGGTTTCAAAAACTCTCCCACCCTTTTTTGATGAAGCCTTGAGATGGGACCTACTTGCCTTTAGA
Organism: Myotis daubentonii; assembly: GCF_963259705.1. Lineage (NCBI taxonomy): Eukaryota > Metazoa > Chordata > Mammalia > Chiroptera > Vespertilionidae > Myotis > Myotis daubentonii. The sequence goes on from NC_081842.1 coordinate 127,144,449, forward strand.
CAGGAGCATCCTGAATCTATCCTACTCCAGTATGTAGATGATCTTCTGCTGGCAGCAGATACTGAGGAAAATTGCCGACAAGCCACTGAGGGCCTGTTAGGCACCTTGCAAGCATTAGGCTACCGGGTGTCAGCCAAGGCACAGTTGTGCTCCTCTGATGTCACATTCCTGGGATATGACATTAGCAAAGGCAGATGGACCCTGTCCCTCAGTCAAATAGAAGCAATCTTATGGATCCCCATGCCTACAACCAAGAAGCAGGTTCAGGAATTCTTAGGGGCAGTTGGGTACTGCCGCCTGTGGATACCCGGGTTCAAGGAGATTGCTAAACTGGACCGAGGTGGAACAACGGGCCTTTGAGAAGCTAAAGAAGGCTCTCGCCTCAGCACCTGCCCTAACCTTGCCAGATGTCATGAAGCCCTTCCACCTCTATCTACGTGAGTGAGGTAAAGAGTGGGTAAAGGGCATTGCCAAAGGAGTTCTCACTCAGACTCTAGGTCCCTGGAAGAGACCTGTGATCTATCTGTCTAAGAGACTAGACCCCATGACTTCAGGGTGGCCAGTGTTCAGATTATTACAGTTGTTCCTCTTTTTTCCCCCCATAGCTCCCCCCCCCGAATTCCCACGCCCCCTCTGCCCTTACCACCCCCCCCCCACTGTCCTCATCCATAGGTGTACAATTTTTGTCCAGTCTCTTCCCGCACCCCCAACACCCCTTTACCCCCCCAAACCCCCTGAGAATAGTCAGCCCACTCCCTTTCTATGCCCCTGATTCTATTATATTCACCAGTTTATTCTGTTCATCAGATTATTTATTTACTTGATTTTAGATTCACTTGTTGATAGATGTGTATTTGTTGTTCATAATTTGTATCTTTACCTTTTTCTTCTTCTTCCTCTTCTTAAAAGATACCTTTCAGCATTTCATATAATACTGGTTTGGTGGTGATGAACTCCTTTAGCTTTTTCTTATCTATGAAGCTCTTTATCTGACCTTCAATTCTGAATGATAGCGTTGCTGTATTAAGTAATCTTGGTTGTAGGTTCTTGCTGTACATCACTTTGAATATTTCTTGCCACTCCCTCCTGGCCTGCAAAGTCTCTGTTGAGAAATCAGCTGACAATCATATGGGTACTCCCTTGTAGGTAACTGACTGTCTTTCTCTTGCTGCTTTTAAGATTCTCTCTTTGTCTTTTGCTCTTGTCATTTTAATGATGATGTGTCTTGGTGTGGTCCTCTTTGGATTCCTTTTGTTTGGGGTTCTCTGCGCTTCCTGGACTTGGAAGTCTATTTCTTTGACCAGGTGGGGGAAGTTTTCTGTCATGATTTCTTCAAATAGTTTTGCAATATCTTGCTCTATCTCTTCTTCTGGCCCCCCTATAATTCGGATGTGGGTACGCTTGAAGCTGTCCCAGAGGCTCCTTACACTATCTTCGTATTTTTGGATTCTTTTTCTTTTTGCTTTTCCGGTTGGGTGTTTTTTGCTTCTTTGTATTTCAAATCTTTGACTTGATTCTTGCAATCCTCTAGTCTGCTGTTGGAACTCTGCATAATATTCTTTACTTCAGTCAGTGTATGCTTAATTTCTAGTTGGTCCTTTTTCATAACCTCGAGGGTCTCACTAGATTTCTTGAGGATCTCAGTACATTTATCGTCAGTCTCACCAGACTTTTTGAGGGTCTTACTAAATTTATCGGCAGTTTCTAGAAAGTTCTTGAAAAACCTTAGAAGTGTGGTTTTGAACTCTATATCCAGTAGTTTGCTTTCCTCCATTTCTGTCATTTGTGACCTGTTTCTTTGTCTCTGCATTTTTTATGCTTCCCTGTGTTGGTAGAGTGGCTTTCTGTTCTCGGTGTCCTATAGGGCCCAGTGGCTCAGCCTCCCCAATTACCTGAGGTGGACACTCTTGGTGCACCCCTTTGTGGGCTTTGTGCACAGTCTTGTTGTAGTTAAGTCTTGATTGTTGTAGGTATCACTGGGAGGAATTGACCCCCAGGCCAATTGGCTGTGAGAATCAGCTGTGTCTACAGTGGGAGAACTTCTGTGCTGAAGACACCCTTATGGGGCAAGACTGCTTCAGTGGGGCTTTGGTGCTCACTGAGTCTGCCCCCTGAGTGTGTCCTTTATGGATCTGAGGAATTGTAATTGGATGGTCCCACTCTGACCACTGGGTACACTGACTCTTGGATCTAAGGAGGTGCTAATTTAGCCTCTGCCTGAGGCTACCCAGCAGGAGCTATGAAGAGATCTGCAGATTCCCCTTCCTTGTTTGGGGTTTGGAGGTGCCCAGATGAGGCCCAGCTGTGAAGCAATGCAAGCTGCTGTGGGGCCTTGGGCCTTCTTTTGGAAGTTCTGGGTCTGTCTTATTCAGCTGCAGCTTGTTAGGTAATTTTCAGATTGTAAAGAGCCAGGGCATTCATATGCAAAAGCCTCACAGCTTCGGTGGGGCGGGGTCTCAGGGAATCAACAGGGTGGAGCAAGCAGCTATGGCTGATCCTCAGCCCTGCCATAAGGGGCCCTGTGTCTCAGTGTCTGGGTAATCACTGCAAGCACCTTTGAGAGAAAGCCACCCTCGAGTTCTGAGTTCTGCCTGCTGCCAGAGAGTCCAGTTTCTCCCTGTATGGGTCTAGGTCCCCTGAGACTCACCCAGAACTGGAGTTCAGAGCAGGTGGGGGCTTGTGTCTCCCTCCTGATTCAAAAAGACAGCCGCGTCCTCAGTTGCCAGCCCTTGCCGCATGCGCCTCCGTACCTCTGTACTTCCGCACCTCCTCTGAGTCTCAGTGTGCTTTTCTCTTTCCTTCTAGTTGTAGAATTTCCACTCAGCCAGCCTTCCTGTGGTTCTGGATGATGTCCGTTTTGTCTTTTAGTTGTATTTTTGAATTTGTTGTGGGAGGCAGCAATTTCCAGTGTTTACCTATGTCGCCTTCTTGGTTTCTCTCTTTTATTTTTTTTAAATGCTAAACTGTAAAGCTATTGAATGGAAGTCAAAGTGTTGTTTTCTCCCATAATGGCTATTTAGAAGCTTTTAAAAAAATGTTATTTACTTATTTATTTTCTAAAATATATGTTTTTTTATTTCTTTTTTTAGAGAGAGAGAGAAAGGGAGAGGGAGAGAGAGATAGAAACACTGATGACAGAGAAACATCAATTGCTTTGATTGGCTGCCTCCTGCATGCCCCCCACTGGAGACCAAGCCTGCAACCTGGACAAGTACACTGACCAGGAATCAAATCAGCAACCATTTGGTGCATAGGACAACACTCAACCAAGTGAGCTACACTGGCCAGGTTGGATGCCATTTTTTATAAAGGTATCTGTCGGGGCCCAGCCCCAGCAGGTCCAGGGGTTCCCAAATGTGTGGATGGAGTCAGCAAAGAATGAAGGACACAGAAGCAGCAGCGTTCAGTTGGTCAGCATAGCCAGGTTCTAGCCAGGTTCTCCAGCCAGGTTCTCCAGCTAGGTTCTCCCGCCAGGTTCTCCTGCCAGGTTCCATCTTTATTCTCCTGTTACATCTGTATTTATACCAGTTGATTTTAATCCTATCCATTCTATTCCAAAGGTTAGGGCGTTTGTTTTCTCCATTCCAAGATCACTACTCTATTATTCTGTTAAGCTACAGGGAAGTAACTGAAGGAGATTATCCTAAGTAAAGATTATGTAGCTTAGGCGTGATTGTTCGTAAAGTGATTAACTACCTGCCTGGCACTTAGTTAAGGGGTTTTACTGATTTATTCCCTTCCTTAGTCCTGTTAATCCCTAACTCCAGGGAAAAATCCCCACCCGGGGATACAACCTTTCTCAGAGAGGTGACCTTGGTTAAAATACATAGCGCTAAGAAAGGGAGCAAACATATTAAGAACAGTATGCCATATACACCAGGTCCCTTGAAACATATGCTGTGCAGATGTTTCTTCCCTGCAGCAACTGTGTCAAGCAACAAGGATGGACTGGCTTCCGGCAGGTATCAAATTATTTGAAAATAACTTTTCAATGATCCTACCTTGCTATGCCCAAGCATGTCTAGGGTGTCCATGGGGTGATGAACACTTTTGGGGGGGAAGCAGCAGACCAGACTCACCTCCAGGTTATGTGAGCTCACAGCTTCTTGCAATTAATATTGATTTATAGTCAAGACATTTTTCCTGACAATTCAATGTCTATCTTTCCCAATAGATTATTAGCTGCCTGGGAGAAGGGATGATAGTATGTATATATTGATTAGCCAGGGACCTGTCATATAAAAAGTGGTTAACAAATATTTCTTGAACAAATGACTGAATATAATTTAATGGTTTAAAACTCAGGCCCTAGAGTTACCTGGACCTGAATATGAATTTTAGTTTCCTCACTTACTAGGAATGGAAACAATAGTGCCTATTCCAAAAGGTGCTTTATGGATGGATGTGTTTATTTAGAGTTTTTGTAAATGTTAGTTCTAATTTTTATTAGGTACTTGTTGAATTTAAGAGATTAATATTTGTAAAGTGCTTATAACAGTTCCCAGCACAGGGTAAGTGCTTGTGTGTGTGTGTGTGTGTGTGTGTGTGTGTGTGTGTTTTAATGTTGCTATTGACCAAAGTAAACTGCATTCACTTTGCAGTTTGTTAGGGATACTCTGGAAATGCTTCTACATTCTTTGGAAAGAAAGGCCTAAAATATATACTATAAATCCTTATTAGTTCAAAATATATTACTCTAGTCTAGAATATGTGCTAATTCAGAAAGGAACCTGGTCTGAACATCTTTGTAGTATTTATGGAGAAATAAGACACTTTTATAGTACAAAAAAGAGATCATTAAACCATTTAAGAAAATGGTTTTAGAGCGCTTTGGTAATACCATTTATTTATAATTAGCAGTCCAACTTTGCAGGGTTTTGTTATCCATCTCACAAACACAGACTTTCAAAATTTTTTATCTCAATCAAAATGTAAGAAATATATTTTAAATTATGAACTAGTATATAATATACATGTATATGTATGTGAGTGTATGTCCATGTGTATATATATATATATATATATATATATATATATATATATATATATGATGTGTGCACACTGATTCTTTCCCAAGTCCATTCAATTCTATCCATTCCATCCTGCCTCATTTAAAAAAAAAAATTCAAGTCAAGATCTACTAAAATAATCTAAAGTTTCACTAATGGTTTGAAATCTGTAGCTTGATTTAAAAACAACAACAATGAAACAAACAAAACTGCTAAACCAGTGCTTCTCAAACTTTAGCAGGCATCAGAATCACCTGGAAGAGTTGTAAGTAGTAAACAGATTGCTGGGTACCAGTATGCAGGTAATGGGCAGAGAATTTGTACTTCTATTAAGTTGCAAAGTGAACCTGTTATCTGTCTGGGGACACAAGTCCAGGACCTCTGCACTAGACAATACTAGTGATTGAAAAATCAAGCCCCAAAACATGTTTCCAGCCCGGCCGGTGTGGCTCAGTGGTTGAGCATCGACCTAGGAACCAGGAGGTCAGGGTTCGATTCCTGGTCAAGGGCACATGCCCGGGTAGCAGGCTCCATCCCCAGTTGGGGATGTGCAGGAGGCGACTAGTCCATGATTCTCTCTCATCATGGATGTTTCTTTTTCTCTCCCTCTCCTTTCCTCTCTGAAATCAATCATAAAATATATTTAAAAAAAACCCCACAAACATGTTTCCATATGCTGTGTAGCCATAGCTTTGTTTTCAGATTCATTTATTCATATATTCAACCCCCACCTGCTCTGGTCCAGTGCTAATTCTGGATTCCACTGTTTTTGGTGAACCTGGTGTTCTTATTTTCCTTACCAGCCAGATGGTCCACACTCTTCTCCCTACTTGCTTTCTCTCATTGATTCATTCTCTCTCTCTCTCTCTCTCTCTCTCTCTCTCTCTCTCTCTCTTTCATCTCTCAGGTAATGAGTTTACTGGGATGGGCTCACTAGAGTGACAAACATAAGTGTCCTGTCACAATAACTCAAGAAACATTTACATTAAATGTTTGTTTCAGGAATCCAGGGTGAATTAATTACTGCCCTGGTGTAAAGTCAAGAAGAATGTCATGGCAGTACCTTGAGGCTGATTACTCTGAATGACTTTTAGTTATTTTCTTTTCTCAGAAGGTGGGGTAATATATAAAGTTATAAATGAAAAACTGCCATCTTGATCTTTTACATCAATCAAAAAATGCAACAAAAATATATTACAAACAATTTTTGGTAGAATTAACCAAATTAATTAATAGAATTAACATTAATAGAAAAAAAAGAACCGTAGTTAAACTCTAAATCTAGTTCGAAAGAAAATTGTCCTTAATTGTAGATAGACGAGGCTTGGGCAATGGTGGAACCTCAGCCTAAGAGGAAATTGCTGAAACTAAATGTGAAGAAGTCTCAGAATTGATATCGCTAGGGTAAAGAGATTAAATAAATGGTGGCATTTGGCCAGGAAACAGCAGTGTGGCAGCTGGATTAGGTACTAGCTTCTAAACAAAGAGAGAATAAAGGCTGGGGTCCAAGACAGATGCAGGCAGAGAAAGGCTGCCAGTTGAAATGAGGAAATTGACTAGTTGGCCAGAGAAGGAAGAGGCAGCCGAAACCAGGAATCAGAAGTTGTTGGTTGTCCAGAAAAGAAAAGGGCACTGGTACCCAATTTATGCTCTCCGGGAAGGAAAAGGTGGTTGGCTCCAAGTTCAAAAAAGGCCCTAGAATCTGAATTCATTTTATGATTGGTTCTCTATGTTTCTCTTTTGCTCCTTAGGCTTAACATTTTCTTACTTTCTTTTGAATACGTGGTTGTGGTAGGAGTTTCCTCAAATTTTGTGGAGTGGATACTCTATAACAAGAATGGTATTTGATTTCTCTTTGGCCACAGTGTGCACACACAAAAAACTTAGGTCACTTTTCTTTCATTAAAAACTAAGTTAAATTTTGGGTTTTGCAGAAGGTATCCAAAATAGAGTATGTTTTGGGGGTGCAAAATTGATAAAGGAAATCACTGTCAGCAGCTTTTCCACAGTCATTCAGCCTCAAAATGCCTTTGGCTCTGAGAGTAGTAGTTGCTAGACTTTGGGTCCTTTCCTTTTTCCAGTCCCATCCCCCACCTCCTTTCCTGGGCCTTAGAATTCAAATGTAGATGAAATGCAGATTCTTGGGATAATGGAAGCAGCCACCGATTGGGCTGTAGTCTGAGAAAAGGGGAGAACTTCTAATTTAAGTATTAGTTCTTGTTCTGCCAAGTTGGAAACAGCTTTGACTTCTGATTTGAAAAGTCTTATCTTGAGTGGAACTGATTTTCACCTACCAATCATTCAGATACGTTTGGAAAAGGAATAAACTGGTTTTTGCTGGTCTCCACCACGGGCTTACACAGGTAAGAGTTGAAGCTTACTGCTCATAGATGTGTAGTATTTTAATCACATCATCTTGCTTGTTGACTACTTCGATAATCTTTGAGATTCATGGATTTTACTAGTATATACTATCGTGTTTCATGTATTTTTGTACAATGCAGACTTCTATCTTGATGTGCTTAGGGAATGTGATTTCACTTCTATTCTCAAGTTCCTGAAGAAGTACTCTCACAGCACCCACACATGTGGTTGTGGTAACTACTGCAAAACGTCACTATTTTATAAAAGGGGGCATCAATTCAAAGCCATTAAATAATCTTGGACATACTTCTATTATGAGCACTGATAAAATGTTGTTTATATAAAAAAAAAAGTGGGGGAAGAAAGCAGAATTTGCTTAAAAGACAAATTGAACTACTGAAATAAAGTATAAACATAAGCAAAATTGCATTCAATAAAACTGGGTGTTTCAGGTGGAGGGCAGATGAGAGGAACAAAGGGGACTTGATCAATATCTCAGTCACTAGTTGTGTACCTTAGTACCAGTCTCCTCGACCAGTGTTCTTAATTAACATGGAAACCAACTAATTATTGAAGAGAGGTAGTTGGAGCTGAGCTTGGGAGAATACTTTACTTCTGCTTTGTTATGGAAGTGACCTCTACCCTGTGTATACACTCTTTTAATGTTGAGGAATAATCATAGCATCATAAATAAGCATCAGGATTAAAGGTCCATGTAAATTGATTTTTTTGGAATTAACTTTTTTAGGCTGTAATTCCCTCCCTCACTCCTTTTTTTTTTTTTTTTTTTTTCCACAATGGGAAAGGTCAACTTACCCGAGGATTGCATCTATCTCAAATGTACTAACTTAACAAGTATTGTTATTGTGGGGATCTTTCTACCCTTGTTTCTTCCTCCCTTGGTAACAATGGTAGTATTGGAGATTTTAGAGATTATATATTTAACATTACAGTCCATTAAGCACATAGTGGAGCAACTTGTGGATGCTTAAATTCTATGCTTTTGGTGGCCATGAGAAAAATAATACATGCTTATTTTTATATTTATTTCAGTCTATCCTTGTATATAGGTTTATATGTGAGATGTGTCTGTCCATTTTAGATTGAAGATCCCCCCCTTTTTTTGAGGATCCCTTTTTTAAATATTTTATTACGCTTGTGTAATTTTTTAAAAACCATCTCTGCACTTTATTTTTGAGTAGAGTGCGCTGTTTTGAGACTTGGCTGATAAAGTCATAGTCCTTGCCTTCTAGGAACTTACAACTTACGTTAGTGAATTTGTGTGTAGAGAGACAATTACCAAATGCAGCAAATAATGAAATCAAGAGGAGGGAATTGGCTGGGCCATCAGGAAAAGAGGCAGATCTTGAAAGAGCCTTGACAAAAGTGGTGGGGACTTTGTGATTCTGTTGTTCTGTTGTAAGAGCATTTGATAACGGGAATTGGATGTGTGAGTGGCGGGCTTTATTCAGAGCACTGGAATTCCAACTTATTGAACAAGAACTTACTTTGTATGTAGAGAATGATGCCAGGGCTGGAGAGTCAACTGTGAAGATGAGATCTGTGAAGTCATAGTCTTGAAATGGACGTGGGAGAGAAGAGTGGACAAAAGAGCTAAAACACAGAGGTAAGTGCTGCAGTGAAGCAGCAGCCTGAGTGCTCAGGAGCCGCTGGAGAGGGAGTAGCTCATTTTGCCCTGGAAGTCAGAGGAGACTTTTTTTTTTTTTGAGGTGACGTCGGAGCTAGAGTTTAAGGTTGAAAGGTGGCATTACAAGGCCAAGGGAATTGCAGGTAGAGGCACCGGCATGAAGAAAATGGTGATTCGACTTGAAGTGACTAAAGAACAAGTGTTGTGATCGTTCGTGGGCGTGAGGAGAGCAGAAAGTCAGCGGGGTTGTGGGAAGCCTTGTAGTTCAACTGTATTTTGGGGGCACTATCAAGTGAGGTTTTAGGAAGAAAGCTGGTGGAGGAGCCTTGGTGACCAGGAGGTCGGTCAGGAACTGCAGCTAGGTAGAGCACCAGGAACCGGGTGGCAGGAGAGGATGCACTGGGGGGAATGTAGGATTTGATGATGGTGGTTTCCAGGTGTAGGGGTGGGAGGGGATGTGAACCGTCTCTGCACTGCCCCGGGAAGCTCCGCGGCATTCAGCAGGACGCTTTGGAGTTGCTGTTAGGGGGAGAGTCGGGCCAGGAAGCCCCTTCCTCACTCCGCACGGACAGGGGAACGTCCAGTCTCCCGCCGGGTGTGCCCTGGAGGCTGGCCTCGCGGGCCGCCCCCACTTTGCCCATTTCCCGTGTGAAGCCGAGGAAGGGCCGGCTCATGGCTGTTCTGATAGAGAGCCTGTCGTGTACACACCGACCTTTTTCCCCAAAAGGGAACCACCATCGACAGTTTCCATCCTTTAGAACCCAGACCTCCCTGGAGTCCAGATTCCGACCTCTCCTCTTTGGAGGCGGTGGAAGCTGCGAGAGGAACCGGGAGGCCTGGAGTGGGGGAGACGGAGGGCAGGGTGGATGCAGACGCGCCCGCGCCTCGCCCCGCGCCAGGCTCCCGCCTCCGGCCAGTCGCTGAGCGAGCGTGCCCGGAGTGTGCCGGGCAACTCGGCGGGGCACGTGGTCCGGGCTCCGCGTCTTGGCGGCTGCCGCGAGGAAGGCAGACACGTGCTAGGGTGGGGGGGCTTCACCTGGCCACGAGGCCTGTCAATTGCGGGCGGGCCCGGTCCCCGACGGGCAATCTGGAGGGCGGGCAATCTGAAGGGCGCGCGTAGGCGGGAGCTCTGCGCCTCCCAGGAGGGAAGCCAAGCATTGGTCGCCCGGCCGCTGCCGTCGGAGCGGTGGGCTCCAGACGCCAGCGCCTCGACCCCACGGGCCCCTCTCAACTTCGGGCCCGCAGATGCCAGCCCCCGTGGGCACGGGGCCTGGCACCCGGCACCCACGTCGAGGCGGCCGGGTGGGCGGCGCCCTGGCCGGTCCGACCTCCGCGAGGGGACTTGGGCAAGTCAGAGCCCCGCCCACCGCCCTGGCGGCACCGCCCACGTCTCGCCACGGCCCCGCCCATCGGCCCCAGGCCACACCCCTTCCTGCCGGCTGGCTCCTCCAGCCCACCCGCCCACCTCAGCCGGGAGCGGAGCCCACTGCTCCCCTCAGGCGCCCCGCCCCGCCGGCTTCCCCGCCTCTCCCGCGAGGGCGGTCTGAAAACCCGGAGCGCGGGAGTGCGGCTCCGCCGGCCCAGCGACCGCACGGAGCATGCCCAGTAGCCGGGGCAGGTTTTTTTTTTTTTTTTGGTCGCAAGTAGGAAGATTTTTGCACTACACCGGAGAGGGGGAGCCACGGAGCCAGGCAGCCAGCCGCGCCGCCGCGTACCACCGCTGCGCCTGCCCCAGCCCGGCCCGGCCCCGCGGCGGGCGCGATGAGCCCGAGCCCCAGCCGGCCTGCCGGGGAGTGAGCGCGGGGCGCGAGGGCGCGTTGCGCAGCTGCTCCTGCGCACAACCCCGCCGCGGCCGCCGGCCCGCACCGGCCGTGAGTGTGAGAGGCGCCTCCGGGGCACCGGCGCCGAGCGGAGCAGGAAGCGCAGGCCACGCAGGGACCCAACTGAAACAAAGTGTCGGCCGCCAGGCGGCGGCGCCTCGCCCCAACCCTGCCCCTCCCGCCTGCCCGCAACTCCACTGCCCACCATGGCTTCCGAGGAGCTGTACGAGGTATCTCCCCTCCCCCTCCCGGACCCTCGGGCCGCCCTCGCCCGCCACCCCGCGCCGCCCCTGCCCGGCCGCGTCCACTCCGACGGCCGGCTCTGCCACCGGTGCCCACCTCGCTGCCTGCCCCCTCCCCCCGGCGGCAGTTTGCTGGACGGGAAATGTGTGCGAGGGGAGTCGGAGCCACGCGTCGGGCGTGGGGGGGCCTCCCGGGAGTTGTCAGGCTCCTGGGGGTGAGGGGTCCTGGCCGTGGGGAAGTAGCGCGTGTTCGAGTGACTTGCTCAGACTGAGCCCAAAGTTCTTGGCGAGGGTGATTGGTGTGGAGCCCCCGTCACCGCCTGGTGGGAGCTGGAAGGGGTGCGGGGGTGTTTTTCCTGCCCCTTTAATAAAGCATCTTGGAGAGGGGTTTTGCCTCTGGCTGTGGGGGGCACGGGGAAGCGTGCCACTGTCTCCCAACTCTGCTGCTAGGCAAAGCGATGCAAAATATCGCACCGAAAATGCTAAACGTTGACCACATGCTTTAATTAGGTTAGCATTGTGGCCAGAGTCAGGAAATTTAAATTTAACGCTGATATACCATCATTCATTTGCGTCGCAGCGTTGAAAGTAAGAAAGGGCACAATCAGAACTCTTTAGTTCTGGGCAGTTTTGTCAGCTTCAACTACAAGTTTTGGAGTTATCAGTTTGGATCTTCAGACATACTTTGTATACCTCCATGTAACTTCTTGACGTATTTCAAAGCAGACTTCCTGGGAGTACAGAAGCTTAGAAGACTTTCTGTTCCTTTGGATAAATGTCTTCAGTTTCGTATATATTTGTAAACATATATTCATAAGAGACTTAAAACTTCTGGAACTCTCTGTATTCACCTTTGTGATGTGTTAGGGACCAGAATGTGTAGGGACTTAAGTCAGCGTCTATAACAAGTAGAGCCCCTTGGCCCTTGTGAACCAACCCTTAATAAGTACCAGGTCTTCATAAGACACCCTCCGAGGTGTCTTCTCTTGTGGGCATATAATGTCACAGAATGGAGCTCTGTTGCCAACAGTGATAGCCTTCTAACAACTTTTTGTTTTTTGTTTTTAAAGCAAGTGTGCAAAAGTTTTTAGGAGGGGACTGCCTTCTGTAGAATTAATGGTGAGGTTGTTGCCTCCCCTTAAATTGTGTATGGTCAGTGTACCTTAGCTGGCACCTGAAAATGTTCCATTCTGTTCAACCACTTTATACAGTAGCAATGCCCTACTGTATGCAAGAGACTATCTTGGATCATGTGGGCATGTAAAGGGAAAAAACACTCCTCGTCTCAAGCTTCCCTTCCAGGAAAGAAAGTGTTGTGTATGGGGAAATTCTAGAATTAGAGGCTAAGATGCAGATGATCTTCCAGGTTAAGACATACAGTTGGGAAAGTACACAGTATGAGGATGTGAGGGGTTTTGGTTTCTCCATTAGATTATTCTTTAATAGTTTAGCCTGAGTATTCTTCATTTTGTGATTATAAATGTACACCTAGCTCATTCCATTAGTGTTTGGATGAAAGTGGCACCTTATACATAAGTTGTATCTTATGTGTATAAAAACGATCCTGAAAACAATACATTTACCACGAGTGTATAAGGAATTACATTTCGTTTTTTTCTTTGCTGCTTCTGTATATCTTCTACTCACTACTTTTCTGGCAGAATTCATTTATAAGTAAAATTTGTACAGTTTCTGTTCACTCAGCATGTTTATTAAATGCCTGTCACGAAGGTTTCATAGGAACAGGGGTATGAGAATGGTTTATACCCTCAAAAAACATCTATTGGGGAAGAAATCAGTGCATTGCAAAGGAATGATACACCTGTACAATTGAATTTTTGATTCTGGGTTTTGTTTTAGTTTTGAAAAGTTATAGGAGTATAGTTGAGGTGAAAGTAAGTAATATGGTGGGTAGTATCTTTTCATGGTACATTTTGTAAGTTTTCCTTTACTTGTAGGCAACACTGACCATATTATGATTGGAAGTTGATATTTGAAAGTTCATCGTAGTGGTTGAGAGCCTGGATTTGGAGTCAGAACATAGTTACTGAATCCCAACCCTGTCACGTTGGGTAAATTAACCTTGAAGGTTTAGTTTCCTCATCTGTAAAATTGGAATCCATGTTTATCTCCCAGAGCTGTGAAGTTTAAATGAAAAAAATATGTAAAGCATGCCCCGCAGTTCCCATAGGAAATACTCAATAAGTGATGGTTATTATTTTAACTGATGTAACATGTATCCCTGAGTCCTGGTTTTTGTTTTCTGAAGATAGAATTGTATATTTTTAAATCAAGGCAGTATTATTTGTGAGGCAGAACTGATATGCAGTTGTAAATGAACACTACAGGCTGACAAGCTGTTTGACAAGGCTGGGGAGAGCACAAGGTACTTGAGTATCCAGTCATGGGACATTAGTTGCCTAGTTTTGTCCAATTTTGCCTAAATCGAATAGAAGTTTCGCGTTTGGCCTCAGACTCCACCATTCTAGAGGAATATATTGAGACAAAAGAGGAAGTTCAAAGTCTTGCTTTTTCAAGTAATGTGGTATGGTAAGAGCAGATCTGCAGTAGCTATGTGAACTTGGGCAAGTTAGTTACCTGATTGCTAAGCCTCTGTTTTCTCACCTAAAAAGAAATGAGATCTCTAACACTTAGAATGGTGCCTGGTATATGGTAATAGATTCTTAGTAAAGGCTATTGTAATTTAATGGTAATTGTAATTATGCTTTTTGAATAAAAAATAAGGGATCAGACCTAGATAAGATAGGGTGGAACATCAGCCGTCAGCCTTCCAAAATTGGAAGAGCTACTGTTAGTTGAAGGATACAGTAAATTTACTTCCTGTATCACCAGCAGCTAGGATTAGGGAAGGTAGAGTTTTGACTGACTCATGTTAAGAACTTAAGTAGCTTTCACAAAAAGACAAGCATCCTTTAGTTCTGGGGTCCACAAACGTTATGTAAAGGGCCAGATAGTTAATGTTTTAAACCTTGCAGGCCAGGCAGTCTTTGTTTTAACTACTCAGCAAGTAGAAACAACACCTAAATGGATGAGCACTGTGTTCCAATAAAACTTAATGGACGGTAAAATTCGAATTTCATGTAATTTTTACATGTCATGAAATATTCTTTTAAAAAATAATTTAAAAATGTAAACATTCTAAGTGCATGGGTTCTACAGAAACAGGCAATGGACTAGATTTGGCCTCCATGTCTTAGTCTGACTTCTGCTTTAGATGATCTGTTCTGGAGCTCAGGTTTACTCTGGGGTTGGGACATATGGAGGGTGAAGTGTGGAGTATGTAAAGACTTTCTGCTCCAAGCCCAGCTCTAGATTTAGAGCCAGAAGTTTTGAGTTGCTCTCTTTCCTTCAATATGTGGACCAAATAAGGAGTTGACCCTTTATAACATGAAGAAGCGTTCTCTTTATTGTGTATCTTAATTCCTTTTTTCTCAGTGGTTGTGGGGTTTTCCTTGAGAACTATTATAATAGCTAATTTAAATTTCAGGACAATCTCAGTGATCTAGTCTTGGCCTTTTGAGAAAACATTTATCCAACACGTGAATGTTTCAGTCAATCAAAAATGGAAATAACCTTTTAAGAATGAAATTATACCTGCCTTATTTAAAAATTGTCTTAAAGCTGATTAGTGTGGAAAAATAATCAGGATTTGGGGGAAAGGGAAGTCTTTTGAACCTCCTAAGTTTGGGATAAGATTGCTCCTTTTATATACATTGACAAAAAGCACAATTATAAATAAAATCTGCATGTGTAGTTCAAATGAAAGTGACAAAGATCAGGAGACCTATGATGTTGGTTAAGATAAACCAGCATCTGTTGTGTGTGGTGTAAGCTAGCTCTTAAAAGATTGAGATGGCCAAAATTAGAAAAGGAAGAGAGTTATTTGACTTCTGAAATTGATTGAGGGGCAGTAAAGGCAAATGTGTGTGTATTTTGAAAGTTAACACACTATCTTAGCCCAGCCAGTGTGGCTCAGCGGTTGAGTGTTGTCCTATGCACCAGGCAGTCACAGTTTGATTCTGATTGAAGGACATGCCCAGGTTGCAGGTTCAGTGGAGGCCTTGCAGGAAGCAGCCGATCAATGGTTCTCTCTCATCATTGGTGTTTCTCTCTCTGTCTCCCACTCCCTTCCTCTATGATGTATACGTATCTATAATAATAAAAGCGTAATACGCTTATTAGACTGGACAACGCCAGGCTGTGAGGGAAGCCCTGGTCCCAGGTGCTGGAGGGAAGCTGGTGCCGGCAGCTGGAGGAAGGAAGACCTACTCTTGCATGAATTTCGTGCATCAGGCCTCTAGTATATATATAAAAGAAAGAAAATTAACACACTATCTTAAATGTGAACTATTGAGAATATTTATTCATTTGCCTAAACACATCTCCTGTGCTTTTCCTTTGAATTTGCTTTTAATTCTTGTATTCTAAAATGGTAAGTCTTTTTCTGTTCTTGCTGTGATATCTAAGAATCATTGAATTTTTCCATATGCTCTATAATGATTTTAACCACTGAATATATTTTCATGGTATATAGGAAATACTTTATTTGCAGCATTTTGATTTACAGTTTTGGATATCAATGATGCACAAAGCCAATATGAGTTAAATTTCAGTGAATAAGGAGTAATAGTTTTATATTGTGTGTGTTTGCAGATATAACAGTGCTATCTGGGATACTTTTAAAATACAGATTCTTTGGGTCAGACCATGAGATCGTAGTTTTCAGTGTTTGGATGGAGACAGGAATCTATGTTCCATAAGCTTCTTTCTGGAATGCAGGTAGATTTAGGAGCCTCTGGATTGCAATGGTCTCTATTTCTGACACTGAGGCTGCAAGTTGAGGTCAGGAGGTATTGGGATCTGCCTTTGCAGAAGAGGCGCTTTAGGTGCACCAGACTAATCCTTTTTGTAGGTCCTTTAATCATTGTCCGTTATTAATTGAGTCACTCCAGGAAGGGAGTATTAAAAACACTAGGTAGCCCTGCCTGCTGTGGCTCAAGTTGGTTGGAGCGTAATCTTGTAATACCAGAAAATGGTGTGTTCAAATCCCGTCAGGGCACATACCCAGGTTGCGAGTTTGATTCCCCAGTCAGGGTGCGTGCGGGGAGGCAACCAGTGATGTTTTTCTCTTACATGGATGTTTCTTTCTCTCTCCCTTCCTCTTTCTAAACAAATGAGGCAAATAAAACACTAGGTAGTTAACTGTTGCAATTTCTGTTTTCTGTCTTTCATTGTGTATGGCATACTTGCCCACCAGATTGTAAGATTGGTGTTTACAATCTTTAAAACTAGGATTTTATTTCTAGCCATTATTTTCCACAGTTCAGATACTGCTATAGTTGCGTAATTGTTTAATTACATTTTAATGAAAGCCTGAATTATAGGAATGACTCCATTCTTGATTCCTTACCTCCAGGTTCCTCCTTTCTGAAACATTATGCCCTGTGCTGTTCCTTTTACATTTCATATGAGGTTTTAACTCTAGGATAGGGAGAACTTCTAACTTTACTGTTTCCCACATAAACTTAACTCTCTTCAGCTTTCTTAGTTGGCCAAGGCCTTGGGGATTCTTTTTCTCTGGGAAGTCTGGGAAAGGTCTTTTGTGTTTCTTTGAAAATTTGTACAAGTACATATGAGCATTTTTCTGGGGGAGAGGACTAACAGTTTTTCAAAGGAATCTGTGACCCCAAATAAATATTAGAATTGTTCTTGACATCTCTGAGCTAGACTTTGACTTTTTTTTTTTTTTTTGCCAAACTCAGCTCTGCTCCAGCCAGATCCTACAGTAAAACCATATTAAAACCTCACTGATTTTGGTTTGGAAGTTGTATGCTCTTTCCAATCTTTCAGCGGCTATTCTTGAAGTTGTACATACATAATGTCTAAAGTTAATTATTATTTGAGCTCCACTTCTGACAATAAAAGGACCTTAAAATCCTTTAACTCTGATCCACCATAAACTTACATGCTATTATCTTCCAATGTTTATTATTGTCCATGAATAAAAAACACCTCATGAAATAGAATATTATTATTCTATGCAGACAATATTTGTTTAGCTTTACCTATATCTTTACTAGTTTGTTTGAGCATTAGTCATACTACAGAACTTTCTTTTGGGATGATTTTTCCCTCCTTTCTCGAGTATATCCTTTTAGAAATTTCTTTAATGAGGGTTATGTCTGAAAAAGTCGCTAGTTTTTTTTTTATTATCTGGAAATATATTTTGGCCTTATTTTTGAAAGATAGAATTGATTCCAAATAAAACCAGCTAATTGGTTATTTCTTATAGCATTTTGAAGATATTACTCCATTGTCTTCTGGCTTCCCCAGTATTCTTGGGGAGGTTATTGTCAATTTGCCAAGGATTAGTTAATTTGCCAGAGATCTGTCTTCTTTCTCTGGTTTCTTTTGAGATTCTCACTTTGGCTTTGGTCTTCTCTAGTTTTACATTTGTGGACATTGTATTTCCCCTCCTTTTTTTAGCTAAATGTATTGGGGTGACATTAGTTAATATGATCACATAGGTTTCAGGTGTGGGCATTGTGATTTTATTAATGAGTTTGGTATATCTTGTGTTTCGTTAGTGGATTTGTACCTAATTAGTGCTGAAAAATTATTGGCCATTTTATCATATACTGTTGCTCTTTTATGGACTTCTGGAAATTCCAAGTTGTCATTTATTAGATCTTCTTATTCTGTCATCTGTTTCTTACCCTCTCATTTCCATCTCCTTGTTTTTGTTTTGTTTGCATTCTGGGTCTTTCCTTGGACCTAACTTCTGGTTTACTAATGAGCTGTGTCTAATCTTCTATTTAGCTCACCCATTGAATTTTTAATTTCAACAAATATATTTTTACTTTTAAATATTCCACCCCATCCGCCCCCCACCCCAATCTATGGATTGCTTTCTTCATCTTTGATGTTTGTCTGCTTTTATGATTGAATCATTATTTATGGTTGTGTTGGGGGAGTTACTAGGGCACTTAGATATTTTCCTTGCTTCTTGGAAGCTCACTAAAGTATTAAGAATTAAATTCTATTGAAGATCTAGTTATTTTGTAGTAAGAGTCCCCTTTGGAACATGTTTGCTTTTGTTTTTGCTAGAATTCATAGCAACCTCATTGATTTGGAATCTGTGGTACCATGAACATAGGGATTAAAGGTTTGAGTCAACACTTGAGATTTACCTAAAGATGTTGAAAATGAAAATAAAGTATAAACTAGATTTTAAGAGAACTGTTTATGGAAATGGATATAATAGTTAAAAAACGAATGCTTCTGAGGCAAAGTGTTCAACATCTTTGTTCTGCCTATTTTGGTATACGGGATTGTGAGTATGCCGCACACAGTTTATCTTGTACTAGCGGCCCGGTGCATGAAATTTGTGCATGGGTGTGGTCCCTAGGCCTGGCCGACGATTGAAGCACAAGTGTCTGGAGTGGAAAGGCAGGTCCTAGCTGACCTCTGGGCCCTGGGCCCCCACACATCCCCCTCCGCCAGAGTCATGGTGCCTGAGGCCCCAAGTGGAGATTCGGTGAACGTGGCCAGACACTGAGGACCAGGGCGCAGCATGGGCCTCTGGACTGCCCAGCAGCACCACATGGAAGCCAGGCGGGCAGTGCGCTCTCTCCCGGCCGGCCTCGCAGACCAGCTCCTGAGTGAACCCATGGGGAGCCTGACGGGCCCCTGCGGTCCCAGCGGCCGTGGCCCAGCTCACCCGGAAGAGGTTGTGCGGGTGCAGGGTGGCGCCCGGCACCTGAGCACGGAGGCTTCCCTGGTGTGTGAGCCCTGGTGTCCCGGGGGAGGTTAGCAGGGGGAATGAGAGGGAGCTCGGCAGAAATCCTGCATTCTCACCGCACCTCCGTCCCTGTCACCCCTGTCCCCAGGGAATCAGTGAGAGGTCGCAGCCCCCTGCCCGGGCACCATGGGAGGTAGGTCGTTGCCACCCACCCCCAGTTCACTGTCCCAGCCTAGGGCCCAGCTCTTGATTGGGCAATCATGGCCTGCCGGCCCCTGGTCACTGTCTGCGGGATGATTAATTGGGGCCGAGTCTCCTGCCTGGCTCCCTCAGTGCTTGGGAGCGGGGTGGCGGCCCCGCTCCCCGCCGCTGCCACTGGCGCGGGGCCCTGCTTGCACCCACCTTGGCCTGGTGCTGTCTGCTCACCTGCTCTACCATCCTGCTGTGGTCCCGCTCTGGTCAGGGATCGTGGCGGCTGGCAGCACCTCCACTGCCGCCCACTGCCAGTGCCATGTCACCAACGCCCGCCATGTTCCGCACCACCCCCTGGTGGTCAGCGCATGTCTTAGCGAGCGGTCAAACTCCCAGTTGAACTCTCAGTTGAACAATTTGCATATTAGGCTTTTATGATATAGGATTATTATTTATTAAATATTTTATATTTTCAATATGAACAACTGTAAGTCTACATTTGCCACACCTTGTATAAGCATATCTTCAGTTGGTCAGAGCTAGTGAAGCATAGTTATTGGCTTACTTGGTCCACATCTATGCAGCCCATCCCCTTTGCATTGCTATTTTTCCAATGAGTGGTGGATCCCCAACTACTTGTTAGCCTCAGTGTCAATCTCAGTGTCAGGACCTTATTTGAGTTCACTACTAGCAGGAATCCTCCCCTTCAAATTTGTGTGACTAATTTACTTTTTGTTTTGTACTATTAATTATTGTGCACTGCTTATGCATTGCTTTCTGTAGGTATTAAATAATATGTTTTCTTCTGGAATGGTTGGCTGCATGTCTGTTTTTGGGTTTATCACAGTGCTTATCAGAGGACATGAATATGGTGAGCAGTCAGTAATCCTGACTTTTAGCTGAGATACAATTATAGTGACTGGATTTACAGTGTTTGGAATTATATCATACTAGAGGCCTGGTGCATGAAAATTCATGCACTGGAGGGGGCGTTCTCTCAGTCTGGCCTGTCCCCTCTCACAGGAGCCCTCAGGGGTGGGAGGTGACCTGGCCATCAGAGGAAGGCGACGCCCCCATCACACCTCTGCTGCTGCCACTGCCAGCAGCGCAAGCCTCGGCCTGCCCTGGTTACCTGAGCCTTGGGCGGCTGGGCAGCCACCATCTGATGCTTCCCTACGCCTTGGGCATTGGCTGGGCAGCTACCATCCAAGGCTTGCTTGCTCCTCGGGCTGGCTCTAAGCAGCTGGGGGCCTGAGGGCGGGTCTGGCCACACTGCATGCCTGCCAACCCCCCCCCCCCCCCAAGGTGGGGCTGAAAGGACTGGGGGACTCTGGCGGGGCTGAGGGGTCTGGGCGCCACCATCTTTGTGATGGTGTGATGGTCAATTTGCATATTCCCTCTTTATTAGGTAGGCTATGTAGAGAACTGTGTACTTAGCTCTCTTGTTTGACAAAACCCTACATGATGTCTTGGAGGAAAGTATTTCTAAATTTGATACAAATAATTTGGAGGAAAACTGTTCCTAGAAAGAGTATTTGAAACGTTGGTAACAGTATTTATATTTAGCTATTGGTGAAAAGTGTGGATGGATGTCTAACAGTAGTATTCTCAAATTGGAGAAGTTAGCCACAATATATTTAGGAAATGCCTTTACTTTTTGCCTCATTTCCATTTATAATTAGCTCTGCCATGTGAAGTTTTCAAGAGGTTGGTAGTTCCCTAGCATTTGTTGATGAAGTCCAACAATGTTCATTGTACATAATGAATATCTTTGGTTAAAATGTACCAATTTTTCATCAGTATTTTACTGTTTAGGATTTCAGGGCATGACAGAGTTGGATACACTAGCATTTCTTGTGTTAGCATGTAACCAATCTGGAAGCCTCAGTTATTTAGAATATGTGAGAACAAAGACCCCCCCCCCCCCCCCAAAAAAAAAGCCTTGTTCTGTACACTGAACAATTCTGGGTCTTTCTTGAAGACTGTTTACCTTTATTATATAGGCATGATATGATTGGATTTTACTGGCTTCCTTAGTGTGTTAGAAACAGAGATTTGGTAAAGGAAATGGAGTTGCCAAAGGCAGTGAGTAGACAGTAACTTTGCTTTTGAGATGAGCTGTAGAGGGGATCTGGTAATTGTACCTCTGGGTCATGGATTACAGGGGCTCCTGAGCCTCATAGAGCATCTGAAGAGCATGTTTACAAAAAGAAAAGATCATGTTGGAAAGAGCTATCAAAAATTGTTTTCAAAAAGTTTTGGCATGTGACAAAATTAACTTTTTTTTTTATGATACTGCTTTCCAAAGTTTCCACCTAAGTGTTTCTAACAGTAGAAGAAAGAGAGCAAGTGTCCTAATTAGGAAATAGAGGTGGGAAGGGGGATTGTACGCGTGGCCTGTTACTGAATTCTCATGTTATCTAAAGCCTTTGTGAATATTTTTTGGTTTGCTATTGAATGTTTTAAAAGTACTTATCAGCTAATTCTTCATAAATTTTTGGGGGTTGATGCTTTAAGAAGATGAACCTTGAGTTAGTGTCTTTGTACAGCCCTTCATCTCCTGCTATATATGTGTAACCTGGTTTAAGAACAGGGACTTACTGTGTTATCTTCCGTGATGATGCTAGGCTAGGTAAGGGAAATATTAACTGGCATTGGTGAGCATGAGAATACTTGAATTGAATAATCAAAAAATTTTAAAAATATATTTTTATTGCTTTCAGAGAGGAAGGGAGAGATAGAGATAGAAACATCAGTTATGAAAGAGAATTATTAATTGGCTGATCCTGCATGCATCCCACTGGGAATCCAGCCCTCATTTGGGATATGTGTCCTGACCAGGAATCGAACTGTGACCTCCTCAGCTCAACCACTGAGTGACACCCAGCTGGGCTCAAAAAAAATTTTTTTAAGTCTGTTTCAGTAACTGTAACATTCAACTTAAAAGATATTTATTTATTTATTTACTTACTTATTTATTTATTTAAAGCTTTATTGTTCAGATTATTACAGTTGTTCCTCTTTTTTCCCCCCATAGCTCCCCTCCACCCGGTTCCTACCCCACCCTCCGCCCTTACCCCCCCCCCCCACTGTCCTCCTCCATAGGTGCACGATTTTTGTTCAGTCTCTTCCCGCATCCCCCACACCCCTTTCCCCAACGAGAATAGTCAGTCCATTCCCTTTCTATGCTCCTGATTCTATTATAATCACCAGTTTATTCTGTTCATCAGATTATTTATTCACTTGATTTTTAGATTCACTTGTTCATGCGTATTTGTTGTTCATAATTTGTATCTTTGCCTTTTTCTTCTTCTTCCTCTTCTTAAAGGATACCTTTCAGCATTTCATATAATACTGGCTTGGTGATGATGAACTTCTTTAGCTTTTCCTTATCTGTGAAGCTCTTTATCTGACCTTCAATTCTGAATGATAGCTTTGCTGGATAAAGTAATCTTGGTTGTAGATTCTTGGCATTCATCACTTTGAATATTTCTTGCCACTCCCTTCTGGCCTACATGGCTTCTGTTGAGAAATCAGCTGACAGTCGTATGGGTACTCCCTTGTATGTAACTGACTGTCTTTCTCTTGCTGCTTTTAAGATTCTCTCTGTCTTTTGCTCTTGGTATTTTAATTATGATGTGTCTTGGTGTGGTCCTCTTTGGATTCCTTTTGCTTGGGGTTCTCTGCGCTTCCTGGAGTTGTAAGTCTATTTCTTTGACCAGGTAGGGGAAGTTTTCTGTCATTATTTCTTCAAATAGGTTTTCAATATCTTGCTCTCTCTCTCTTCTTCTGGCACCCCCATAATTTTGATGATGGTACGCTTGAAGTTGTCCCAGAGGCTCCTTACACTACCTTCATATTTTTGGATTCTTTTTTCTTTTTGTATTTCCGGTTGGGTGATTTTTGCTTCTTTGTATTTCAAATCTTTGACTTGATTCTTGGCGATCCTCTAGTCTGCTGTTGGAACTCTGCATAATATCCTTTATTTCAGTCAGTGTATGCTTAATTTCTAGTTGGTCCTTTTTCATAACCTCGAGGGTCTCACTAGATTTCTTGAGGATCTCAGTACATTTATCGTCGGTCTCACCAGACTTTTTGAGGGTCTTACTAAATTTATCGGCAGTTTCTAGAAAGTTCTTGAAAAACCTTAGAAGTGTGGTTTTGAACTCTATATCCAGTAGTTTGCTTTCCTCCATTTCTGTCATTTGTGACCTGTTTCTTTATCTCCGCATTTTTTATGCTTCTCTGTGTTGATAGAGTGGCTTTGTGTGCTCGGTGTCCTATAGGGCCCAGTGGCTCAGCCTCCCCAATTACCTGAGGTAGACACTCTTGGTGCACCCCCTTGTGGGCTTTGTGCACAGTCTTGTTGTAGTTAAGCCTTGATTATTGTAGGTATCACTGGGAGGAATTGACCTCCAGGCCAACTGGCTGTGAGAATCAGCTGTGTCTACGGTGGGAGAACTTCTGTGCTGGAAACACCCCTCCAGGGCAAGACTTGCTTCAGTGGGGCTTTGGTGCTCACTGAGTCTGCCCCGTGAGTGTGTCCTTTATCGATCCAAGAAGCTGCAATCTGGATTGTCCCACTCTGACCACCGGGCACACTGGCTCCTGGATCTCTAAGGAGGTGCTAATCTAGCCTCTCCCTTAGGCTACCCAGCAGGAGCTCAGCTGTGAAGCAATGCAAGTTGCCGTGGGGCCTTGGACCAGCTGCAAGTTTGTTAGGTAATTTTCAGATTGCAAAGGGCCAGGCCTTTCATATGCAAAAGTCGGCTCACAGCTTGGGTGGGACGGGGGTCCCAGGATATCAACAGGACAGAGCAAGCAGCTATGACTGCCCTCAGAGGCCCCGTTTCTCAGTGTCCCGGAAATCCCTGCAAGCACCTCTGAGAGAAAGCTGCACTCGAGGTCTGACCCATGCCAGACAGTCCAGTTTCTCCCGTATGAGTCTGGGTCCCCAGAGACTTGTCCCGAACTGGAGCTCAGAGCTTGAGACTCCCTCCTGATTGAAAAAGACAACTGTGTCCTCAGCTGCCAGCCCTCTCTGCATGTGCCTCCGTACCTCTGTACTTTACTTCCGCACCACAGCTCCTCTGAGTCTCGATATACTTTTCTCTTTCTTTCTAGTTGTAGAATTTCCACTCAGCCAGCCTTCCTGTGGTTCTGGATGATGTCCGTTCTGTATTTTAGTTGTATTCTTGAAGTGGTTGTGCTAAGCAGCAATCTCCGGTGTTTACCTCTGCCACCATCTTGGTTTTCTCCAAAAGATATTTATTTCTATCTAAAGTCATCTTATTGCTGAATGTTCAAGCAAATTGTACTAGATGCTTCTCTACTTAAAAGAGCAATTTTGCTGTTCCTTGGAGTCAGTCATGGGAACATTTGTAAGTTCCCTATTGGCTTGGGGGCCTGTCTGTTTCATAACTCCTTCCTGCCCATGGGCTAGGCCAAAGCCCTCTTAGAACATTTTCTGTTTTTCAGGGCATTTTCGTCCTTCAGCTCCTCTCTCCCTGCTGAATTTGCTCATCTAGATGTCCAGTTCTGATACCTCCAACTTGACTTTCATCCCTCTACCAGGTCCCTTTGAGTCAAATCTTCATTAATACTGTTTTTTGACTCCTGACCAAATTTGGTACTTGGCTTATTGCTTTGTTCCAAGCCTCTGGTCTGGGAAGTAGGGGTCACACTGCCTACTTTTGCTTACCTTGCTTTTATCTGTGCAATACAGAGGAAGTCCTCTATTGTCCTATACTTCAGATACCTTAAATGGAGTTTAGTCAACTCTCTGTTGGCATAAGTTGTCCCCAGTCTTAGTCCTCTAACTTCCTTCTTATGTACAAACTAGAGGCCCGGTGCACGAATTCGTGCATGAGAAGAATCCCTCGGGGTGGCCTGCAGAGATCAGGCCCCAGCTTGCGTCCCCAGCCTCGCAGCCCCAGAGCCCCACCTGGCACCCCGCCTTGGCCTGGTGCTGCCCCCTCACTTGCTCCACTATCCCGCCTGCAGGGTGATCAACTGGGGCTAGGTCCCCTGCCTGGCTCCCTCAGTGCCTGGGAGCCGGGAGGCAGCCCTGCCCCCTGCCACTGCCACTGGTTGCTGTCTGCGGGGCGATTGGGCCCCAGCTTGCATCTGCCTTGCCCTGGCGCCGCCTGTTTACCTGTCCCACCATCCTCCCATGGTCCTGCTCTCATTGGGGCCCACTGGGGCCGGCAGTGCCTCCACTGCTGCCCGTTGCCAGCGCTGCATTGCTAACACCTGCCATGTTCCGTGCTGCCCCTTGGTGGTCAGCGCACGTCATAGTGAGCGGTTGAACTCCCGGTCTCCCTGTTAAACTCCCAGTCGAATGATCGCCTAAGTGGACAATTTGCATATTAAGCATTTATTAAATAGGACCAGAGGCCCAGTGCAAGAATTCATGCATGGGTGGGGTTCCTCTGCCTGGCCGGTGATCGAGGCTCATTGGGACTGTCTCACCCAATCCCCATTGGTGCCGGCCGGCTCTGGGGAGGGACCACGGGAGGTTGGCTGTGGGAGTGCACTGACCACCAGGGGCCAGCTCCTGTGTTGAGTGTCTGCTCCCTGGTGGTCAGTGTACATCATAGCTACCGTCTGGTTGTAACAGTCGCTTAGGCATATATATATATATATATATACACATACACACACACACTAGAGGCCTGGTGCACAAAAATTTGTGCACTCGGCAGGGAGGGGGGTCCCTCAGCCCGGCCTGTGCCCTCTCGCAGTCTGGGAGCCCTCAGGAGATAACGACCTACTGGTTTAGGCCTGCTCCTGGGTGGCTGAGGGCAGGCCCAATCCCTAGGTGCAGCCCCTGGTCGGGCTCAGAGCAGGGCCGATTAGGGAGTTGGGGCGCCGCCCCCGTCATGCACAGAGCAGGGCGGATTGGGAGGTTGCGATGCCACCCTCAGTCACGCTCAGGGTAGGGCCGATTGGGGGGTTGGGGCACCGCCCCTTCACACTCAAAGCAGGGTCGATGGGGAGGTTGCGGCGCCACCCCTTGTCACGCACAGAGCAGGGCCAATCAGAGGGTTGGGGCGCTGCCCCCTGTCACTCACAGAGCAGGGTCGATCAGGGGGTTGGGTGCTCCCCCCTGTCACTCACAGAGTAGGGCTGATAGGGGAGTTGGGGCACCACCCCCTGTCACACACAGAGCAGGGTGGATCAGGTGTTTGGGGCGCCGCACCCTGTCACACTCAGGGCAGGGCCGATGGGGAAGTTATGGCTCTACCCCGTCACACACAAAGCAGGGCCCGTGTGGGGGGGGGGGGGATTGGGGCACTGCCCTCTATCACCCACAGAGCAGGGCCGATCAGGGGGTTGGGGTGCTGCCACTGTCACACTCAGGGCAGGGTCGATGGGGAGGTTATGGCTCAACCCTGTCACACACAGAGCAGGGCCCATCAGGGGGTTGGGGCGCCGCACCCTGTCACACACAGAGCCGCAGGGCGATCAGGGGGTTGGGGAGCTCCCCCCTATCAGGCACAGAGCAGGGCTTATCAGAGGGTTGGGCCACCTTCCCCTGTCACGAACAGAGCAGGGCGGATAGGGAGATTGTGGCCCCGCCCCCTGTCACACACAGAGATGCAGGGCGGTCAGGGTGTTTGGGAGCTGCCCCCTGTCACGCTGATCCTGGTGCTGGGAGGCTTCACGGCTCCGCTGATCCCGGTCCTGGGAGGCATATTACCCTTTTACTATATAGGATAGAGGCCTGGTGCACGGGTGGGGTCCGGCTGGTTTGCCCTGAAGGGTGTCCTGGATCAGGGTGGGGGTCCCCACTGGGGTGCCTGGCCATTCTGGGTGAGGGGCTGAGGGCTGTTTTCAGGCTGGTGGGTGACTGAAGCTCCCAACTGCTCTTTTTTTTCTTTTTTATTCTGGGCCAGCTTTAGCTCTGAGGATTGGCTCCAGCTCTTAGGCCCCGGCTGCTGAAATCAGGTATCTGGTTTGTTTGGGTTCTATAATCGAAACACTGTTTCAACTCCAGCTCTGAGATCCTGGCTGGCTGAAAGCTGGTTTCTGGGGTGTTGTTTAGCTTCTATATTGTAACAATGTTTCAAACTGCAAGCTCAGAGGCCGGGGCGGCAGGCAGGGAACGTTGGAGTCCTCCGTCACTGAAGCAAGCAAGCCTCATTTTCGCTTCAAGCTGCTTGGCTGCTGGCCGCCATCTTGGCTGACAGTTAATTTGCATATCACCCTGATTAGCCAATGGGAAGGGTAGCGGAGGTGTGGGTAATTACCATGTTTCTCTTTTATTAGATAGCAGATATATATATATATATATATATATATATATGAGTTTCTGAGCTTAAAAATTGGTAAATAGTTATTTTGTTACTTTCAAGGATAGAGGTGTGTGTGTGTGTGTGTGTGTGTGTGTGTGTGTGTGTGTGTGCTAGAAAATGATTTGTAGTGCTCTTCTTTTGGAGTATACGTTTGAGTGAAATTTCCTCTAGAATTATTTTATATACCATCATCAGTTGGTACCACTAGCTTCAGCTCACAAGTGAATTTTTGAGAATGTCTTGATTAAATTGGTAGGTACCTATCTGAAAGTGAAAGTGTATTTGGCCTAGGGGAAACAATGCTTTCTAAGTAGCTCCTGTTTGGGACTGCTTAAAAATGATGAGGTTGCAGTGATTATGTGGAATTAGCTTAAAAGATTGTGGAAATGAGATGTGTATAAAATGTTAAGACCTGACACATTCTGCTTACCCAGGAATCTGATAAAAATCAACAGAAAAAAGATTGTGATTATGAGTGGGGAGCTTTACAGTAATGCCACACTTCCATGTTTGTCAAGAAGAAGACTGGGAGAGAAAAAGACCAAAACCATGTGGTGGGGAGTGGGGGAGGATTGGCCAAAAAATCAAGTTAAATCCACTGAATGGAAAATGAAAACCTGAGGTTCTTGTCTTGGCTGAATTCTGTTGCAGTAGAGGGACCTGCCTTGGAGTTTGGGCAACTGTTTTAAAAGTTTTTTCTGTAGTGGAACAGGTCTCTCTTTAAAGAAGAGTGCTTCCCTTAAGAGTTTGAGAAGCAAGTAAAGACATCAACTCTTGTTTTTCCTCTGTGTAAGGAAGATTGGATTGTCATGCTGTATTCCCACAGCCCTGACTTTGCTGGGTGATTGGGATGGGAGCTAAAAGTAAGATGGAAATTCCCACCCTTCCTGTGCTTTACCAGCACTTCCCACCACTCAAAAGTATGATCTGAGTTTCTTTGGAATCATCTGCTGACCTCACAGGGAGTGCCACCTGTTAGGACCACTGCTGACTTTCTCTACTCTGCTGCCTTGGGAGGAGGGATGTCTGTGATGTCCTACATTAAATGGGTTGGAACTTCCTTCTGCAGGTGATATGAGGCCAACTTGAGCCCTTATGTTCTCTGAAGTTCCATGGGGGCTGAGCAGAAGTTAAGGCATGCTTCTCACTTTTGTTACAGGAATAACAAAGCAGTTGGTACTGCTTCTTCAGAAGCTCTTTTGGTTTTCAGTTGTGCTTCTATCCCAGGAAGGGGAAAGAAAAATCCAGGGGTCAAGATCTGGCAGTGCTCACAATCAGCACATCCACCAGGCTTTATTGCTGGACCAGATACATTTCTGGTTCCTCAGCCCTGGCAAGCCTCCTGGCTCCAAGCATCTCTCTCAATCCCAGTGGGCAGGATCTCTAGTGATTCAAACTAATGCAGCTACCTTAGTAGAACAAATGGCTTAAGAGCCATGTGCAGCAGTTTATTAGGTTTTGAGGAGGTATATATCAGAAGCTCCTGTCACTGAAAATTGTTGTAGGATTAATTATTGTCAAATTCCTTTTGTTTTCTCTAGCTTTCTTAATTTTTGGCCTTTCCTAAGTCTGGGTCAAGGGAAATGAAGTTGAGTGGGTTGATGTCTTTTCCACCTACTTGCTTTCTCTGTCATTCTTATCAACCCACCTCCTGTTTTAGAGCCCTACCCCCTGCTGCACTTCATCATAGAATATGGAATTGAACTATTTAGAAAGTTTAGTTTCCTGTTTATGAAAAAATCAGGTAATAGAATCATTATGTCTTTCTAAAATAAACTTTCAAACTAAGATAAGCTAGTTTTTTATTTGCTCCATCTTCTTTCCTTTTCCTTTTATCCTTAGTAGAAAATGAATTTCTCCCTTCTGTACATCATTATCAATTTAGGACAGGTCACCCAGTCAGGGTTTTGCTTATTTATTATGTGTATGAGATTGATAATGATACAAAGTAGCAATAAACATATAAAAATATTTACTTTTCTCCCTCATTATCTATTTTGGATGTATGTTGGCAAGAAGCTATTTAGTAAACACCCTTATGAGAAACCAAGATGGCAGCATAGGTTAACGCCGGAGATTCCTGCCTCAAACAACCACTTCAAAAAACAACTCAAGATGGAACGGACATCATCCAGAACCACAGGAAGGCTGGCTGAGTGGAAATTCTACAACTAGGAGGAAAGAGAATATCATACCCAGACTCAGAGGAGGCGCAGTGCAGAAGTGAGATACTCAGGTGCGGAGTGCGCGTGAGCGGGCTGGCGGCGGAGGGCGCGGTTGTTGTTTTCAATCGGGAGGGAGTTTCAGACTCTGAGCTCCAGATCCGGGCGAGTCTCTAGGGACCCAGACTCAAACGGGAGAAGCGGGACTGTCTGGCTTCGGTCGGAACTCGAAGGCAGCTTTCTCTCTGAGGTTTGCAGCGGTTGCTGGGACTCTGTGATGCAGAGCCCCTAGGGATGGAACTGAGAGCAGCCATAACTGCTCGCTCTGGCCTGCCCTGTAGATCCCCTGGGATTCGCCCCGCCCAAGCCCTGCACAGAGCCATTTGCCGGATAGCCTCAGGCAAATGCTAGATTAGCACCGCCCTAGAGATCCAGCACAGAAGCTCCCCCACTGCAGACACAGCGGACTCTCATAGCCAGTTAGCCTGGAGGTCAAATCACCCCCGGTATTTCTGTCAACAATCAAGGCTTAACTACAACAAGACTGCGAACAAAGACCACTAGGGGGTGTACCAAGAAAGCATAAAAAATGCGGAGACAAAGAAACAGGACAAAACTGTCAATGGAGGATATTGAGTTCAGAACCACACTTTTAAGGTCTCTTAAGAACTGTCTAGAAGCCGCCGATAAATGTAGTGAGATCCTCAAGAAAACTAATGAGACCCTCGAAGTTATGATAAAGAACCAACTAGAAATTAAGCATACAGGGACTGAAATAACGAATACTATACAGACTCCCAACAGCAGACCAGAGGAGTGCAAGAATTAAGGCAAAGATTTGAAATGCGAAGAAGCAAAAAACACCCAACCAGAAAAGCAAAATGAAAAAAGAATCCGAAAATACGAAGATAGTGTAAGGAGCCTCTGGGACAGCTTCAAGCGTACCAACATCAGAATTATAGGGGTGCCAGAAGATGAGAGAGAGCAAGATATTGAAAACCTATTTGAAGAAATAATGACAGAAAACTTCCCCCACCTGGTGAAAGAAATAGACCTACAGGTCCAGGAAGCGCAGAGAACCCCAAACAAAAGGAATCCAAAGAGGACCACACCAAGACACATAATTAAAATGCCAAGAGCAAAAGACAAAGAGAGAATCTTAAAAGCAGCAAGAGAAAGAAACTCAGTTACCTACAAGGGAATACCCATACGACTGTCAGCTGATTTCTCAACAGAAACTTTGCAGGCCAGAAGGGAATGGCAAGAAATATTCAAAGTGATGAATACCAAGAACCTACAACCAAGATTACTTTATCCAGCAAATCTATCATTCAGAACTGAAGGTCAGATAAAGAGCTTCACAGACAAGGAAAAGCTAAAGGAGTTCATCACCACCAAACCAGTATTATATGAAATGCTGAAAGGTATCCTTTAAGAAGAGGAAGAAGAAGAAAAAGGTAAAGATACAAATTATGAACAACAAACATGCATCTATCAACAACTGAATCTAAGAATCAAGTGAATAAATAATCTGGTGATTATAATAGAATCAGGGACATAGAAAGGGAATGGACTGACTCTTCTTGGGGGGGAAAGGAGTGTGGGAGATGTGGGAAGAGACTGGACAAAAAATCGTGCACCTATGGATGAGGACAGTGGGTGGGGAGTGAGGGCGGAGGGTGGGGCGGGAACTGGGAGGAGGGGACTTTTTTGGGGGAAAAAAAGAGGAACAAATAATCTGAACAATAAAGATTTAATTAAAAAAAAAACACACCCTTATGATTTATGTTTGTTAAAAGTGGTATTTGAAAGATTTCTTAAAGGGTTTATAATTACTACTGATTAAACCATTTAAAAGTGAAGATTGCTTCAAGTCTTATAAATAAAGTTTAATTAATAATTAATAATTGACTTAGTACTATATTTAAGTATATGTAGATGACCTTTTGCATGCTACATAAAAACTCAAGAGTTTAGGGTTTAGGGTTTACTTTGTGGTTTTAGGATTTACTTTAAGGTGTTGGAGATGTTGTTTTCTAAGACACATACATTCCTGGGTATTCATGGAGAATTGGTTCCAGGACACCCTGCCGATAACTAAAATTCAGGGATGTTCAAGTCCCTTATATTAGACTAGGGGCCCAGTACATGAATTTGTGCATTTTGAAAGGAGCTGTGGACCGCGACGCTGTGGGTGGCACAGGAGCAGGTCTTGACCCATCCTCCGCGCCCCTGCCCAGCCTCTCCTGCCCTGGCCCCTGGTCTCCTGTCTGCTGGCAGCCCCACTCCTGCCACCGCTGCCGCTGCCACGCGCCTACAGTGCTGGCCCCGCTGACAGCGCAGAGTGATTGGGGTCAGTGCCATCAGCGGGTGTCAGCGGCGGATGCTGCCCTGATCCTTGCCGCCCCTCAGGAGCCGGGGGAGGTGGAGAAGCCCTCAGGGGTGATTGGGGCCAGCAGCTGCTGCTTACACCCGCTGACGGTGCTGAGCAATCAGGACCCATGCCGCGTGGTGGCTGGGGGTGTGAGTGGGGCTGTCGCCGGCAGCGGGTGCAAGCACTGGGCGGAACTGTGGCACACAGGAGCAAAGAATTTTCAGTAACAACCAGAGGCTTGCCCCGATGACAGTGACTGGCCGCTGCTGTGGTCTGGCGTCCCCGCTCACCTGCTCCACCATCCCACTGTGGCCAATGCCCGCCATAATCCGCGTGTACCCCCCTTGTGGTCAGTGCACATCATAGCGACTGGTTGTTCGGTTGTTCCACCGTTTGTTCTATTTGCGTATTCGGGTTTTATATATATACTAGGGGCCCGGTGCACGAAATTCGTGCACTGGGTGTGTGGGGGGAGGGGATTGTCCCTCAGCCCAGCCTGCCCCCTCTCTCATACTGGGAGCCCTCAGGCGTTGACCCCCATCACCCTCCAATCGCAGGATCGGCCCCTTGCCCAGGCCTGACGCCTCCGCCAGAGGTGTCAGGCTTGGACAGGGGACCCCCATCTCCCCCTGATCACTGGCTCTGGCCCCCGCTCAGGCCTGAGGCCTCTGGCCCAGGAATCATGCCTGGGCAGGGGACCCCCATCTCCCTCTGATCGCTTGCTCCACCCCCCGCCCAAGCCTGACGCCTCTGACCCAGGCTTCAGGCCTGGGCAAGGGGACCATCATATCCCCCCAATCCCCGGCTCAGCCCCCTGCCCAGGCCTGATGCCTTGGCCAGAGGAGTTGACCCTCATCACCCTCCGATCACCAATCACCGGATCGGCCCCTTGACCAGGCCTGACACCTCTGGCTGAGGCGTCCGGCCTGGGCAGCGGGGACCCGCAGCTGCAGCGGCCCCACGATTGTGGGCTCCGCTTTAGGCCCAGGCAAGGGACCTCTAGCTCCCAGGACTGCCAGCTTCAACCGTGTCCAGCTCCCATCGCTGGCTCCACCCCTACTTCCTGCTATCACTGGCCAGGGCGGCAAAGGCACCTGATTCTCCGATCATGGCTGGGGGACAGCTCTTAGCTCCCCCCCTGGGTTTCCAATCACTGTCAGTGGCAGGGGGCTTCTTCCTGCTTTCCCTTTTGCCTCCCTGCATTGTGCCTTCATATGCAAATTAACCGCCATCTTGTTGGCAGTTAACTGCCAATCATAGTTGGCAGTTAATTTGCATATAGCCCTGATTAGCCAATGAAAAGGGTATCGTCGTACGCCAATTACCATTTTTCTCTTTTATTAGATAGGATATAGAAAATGGTGTAGTATTTGCATGTAACCTGTGCATATCCTCTGGTATAATATAGTATTATAAAGATACAGTGTAAGTGCTATGTAAATAATTGTTATACTGTATTGTTTAGGGAATATTGACAAGGAAAGAAGTTTACATATTCAGTACAAATGCAACCAGCAATCTCTGTAGATACCTAACTACATAGTACACATCAACAGCAATGTAACTTTTTTTTTAATATATTTTTATTGATTAAGATATTACATATGTGTCCTTGTCCCCATGTTACCCTCGACCCCCCCCCCCCCCCCCCCGCTCGTGCCCTCACCCCCCCCCCCCCCCCCCAGCAATATAACTTTTTAAAAAACATTTTCAATCTGGTTGGTTGAATTTGTGAATGTGAACCTGCACATAAGAAGGGCTGACAGTATTAATACCTTAACCAAAAAAGACTTTTCATTTTCTTAAGACATATTTTTATTGGTTTCAGAGAGAGGAAAGGAGAGGGAGACAGAGATGGAAACATAAATGATGAATCATTGATCGGCTGCCTCCTGCATGCCCCCTGCTGGGGATTGATCCTGCAACCCGGGCATATGCCTTTGACTGAAATCGAACCTGGGACCCTTCAGTCCACAGACTGGTGCTCTATCCACTGAGCCAAACTAGCTAGGGCTCATTTTTTTAAAAATATACTTTTACTGATTTCAGAGAGGATGGGAGAGGGAGAGAGAGATAGAAACATCAATGATGAGAATCATTGATGGGCTGCTTCCTGCATGCTCCCTACTGGGGATTGAGCCTGCGACCCAGGAATGTGCCCTTGACTGGAATTGAACCTGGAACCCTTCAGTCCACAGGCCTATGCTCTATCCACTGAGCCAAATCAGCTAGGGTCCTACTCATTTTTATTGCTATGAGGACTAACTAGTGTTACACGGGTTTCTTAAACCTTAAACCCTTTGTAGCATAAGTTAACAGATGATAGGTTGTTCACTGTACTTGGGGTCATTAAGCAGAATATAGAGCAGGTGTGACCACAGCAGTGACATTTTCTAATGTAGCTTGTGGAAGCAGAATAGGAAATCTCAACTAGTGACCTCTAATTTCAAAGATAGCCAGTAGGTTTCCTGTGCACAGCAGCATGAAAATCTTTTGTGTGGACCTAAAAATGAGTGGCTAATTGTAAGGGTAGAAAATGAATAAGCTTTGTATGAGATGAAGCAGATTTGCAAGGAGAATTAACTTAATGCATCATTATGGGTAGCAATTTTTACTATCTTTAAAGATTTTAAGTTAAACAGGTATCTATAATGAGGCACAAAACATTGATGAAAACAGAAAAGATAAGAGATTCCATACGTCCAAAATTTTGTCCAAAGAACATAAGCAAGTGCTCATGTGAAAGAGAATTTTTAAGTTTCTACAAAGAGAATGAATATGAACAATGATGATTTGATATTTATAATGATTAAAAAAAAATAAAGTAACATGTTCGGAAAATACATTAAAGGAAAAGATATGTTCAGTATAAACATTAGAAGACTCATGTACAGTGGCAAGCATTAACCAACATTCCTAAGAACCAAGAAAACATCAAATAAATCAGCATGTGCTTTTTATTTTTATTTTATGTAAAGAATTTTTGTTGATCAGCTACTTCCTGCACACCCCTTACCAGGGATTGAGCCCACAAACCGGGGCATGTGCCCTGACCAGGAATTGAACTGGCAACCTTTTGGTGCACTGAATGATGGCCAGCTAACTGAGCCACACTAGCCAGGGCCAGCATGTGATTTTTAATCACCAGTGGCATTGTTCATTGTATAACTAATTCCATCAGATCAAATAGCTTTAGGTAGTGTTTGAAAATGAGGAATTTTGAGAATCACTGAGATGCAGAGGAACCCTGGTGCCTAGTGATAGGTTTCTATTAGGTCACTTCATTTTGAGTGAGAGAAACCCACTTTTGACTTACAACATGTCAACTTAACTCACTAGATTTACAGTTATGAATTACTTTAGTTCATTCCAAAATTCATTTCTTCTATAGGGAGTGAAGATTTGGCACCATGGAAGAAGGCAATCCTAAAAGAGGAAAAAGTTCTGAGAATGTTTTTGTTGTCAACAGCCTTTTTGAAATAAGAGCTTGACCTTTGATGGTCACCATTTGAACCAGATAACATTCACACGGCAGTCTGGTCCTTTGAATATCCAGAATTTATGTAGTCTCATCACCTTACTTGTGGTTTGTATATACTAGTAAAGGCCGAGTTAGTGTATGTTCATTGAGTAAAGAGGGTATAAGTCAAAAAAGAAAGAAAAAAAATTATCCAATCTCTATAATCCGAGATTAACTACCACAAACCATAGAAATAATTCCAGAAATATCTACACATCCTGGTACATTCAGATAGAATGGATGTACATAAATAAGTTAGTTAATAAAAATAGAAGTATATGCATGCTATTTAACAAGACAAATAGAAGTTAACATGAAGGAATTGTTAAAATTTTATATAAAACCTTATTATTTCATTGGCCCCTTTTTTTAACCTTCACCGGAGGATACTTTTCCTTTGAATTTTTTTTTATTAGTATTTTTAAATTTTTATTTATTTATTTATTTATTTATTTATTTATTTATTTATTTATAGAGGGAAAGACAGAGAGAAATACTGATGTGAGAGAAACACATCGATTGGTTGCCTCCTGCATGCGCCCTGACCAGGGCCTGGGCCAGGGAGGAGCCTGCAACTGAGGTATGTGCCCCTGACCTGAATTGAACCCGGGACCCTTTGGTCTGAAGTCCGACACTCTATGCACTGAGCCCAACTTTATTTTTTGTTTTTAAAGTAAGCCCCATTCACAAAGCATATTGATAAGCAACAGTATGTGTGGCCCTTTAGCTGGGGCCACAGCCCCTATTTCTAGTTTCACCAGCTCCCGTGCAGGCAGGTTACCTAGATCCTGTAGTTCTCGTCCCTCGTCTCGCAATCCTGATACTTGGGGGCTATCCCAGTCTGCATGTTACACCAGGTTCTTCTGCAGTCATGGTGACTTTTCACTTTGCTTTCCCCGGCTCTGTTTTGGCTTTCAACTATAGGTCCTGTACTGGTGACTTGTGCCTTAATTCTTAATTAAAACTTTTAAAATCTGTAATTTAAAAATTTCAAGTTGATCCTTGAACAACAGGGCTTTTGAACTTTGCAAGTCCACTTATAGGCAGATTTCCCCCACCCATCCCCCACCCCCCTATAACTACAGTAGGCCCTTCCGATACCCGGGTTTGGCATCTGTGGATTCATCCAGCAGGTATGGAAGAGTATTTTCGCATTCCCAACTGGGGATCAAAAATACTGTTATCGATTCCTGGTTGGTTGAATCTGGGGGTGCGAATGGCTGACTATAGTTAAGTTTTGGGGGAGTTAAAAGTTTTCTGTGGATTTTCGGGGATGGTGGGTTGGCACCCCTAACTTCAAAATTGTTCAAGGATCAACTGTAGTTACATATTTCATCTGCCAAATAGATGAAATTTTATATTTTAATGTAGTCAAACTTATCTTAATTTTGTTTCTTGTTTAGGGAATCCTTCCTTCTCCAAGATCATTTGTCTTCTCTCTTTTCATCTAAAAGCTTTGCTTCGTACAGTATGGACTTTAATCTTCCTTCAGTTTGTTTTTGCGTATGGTATGAAGTTGGGGTCTGATTTGTTTTTTAAATGTCTATAATCTGTACTGTTTGTTCAATAGTCTGTCCCTCTCCCATTTACTTGCCACTTGTGCCACATATGAAGTTTTCATTTATGTGTGGGACAGTTTCTTCTGTTGGTGTTTGTCTTGATCACAACATACTGTTTTATAATAGCTTTTAGAAACTTAAGAGGCATCTTTGGTTTTATTATGCGGAGGGCTGGTGGGTGGGTAAATAGGGGTTGGATTATAGGCATGTTGAGCTTGAGATGCCTTTTAGACATCTCGGTGGAGGTGTGTTGAACAGCAACAAGCTACATGTTTGGAATTTAGCACATATGCTTAGGCCGGAGATAATTTTTGGAGATGTAGATGTATTATATACATAGTTTTTAAAGCCATGAGAGAACTGAATCATCCTGCGGGGAAAGTGTTAGGGAGAGAAGAGATGTGAAGATTGAATCTTGGGAGCAATTTTAGAGCTTGGGGAAGATAAAGACACAGTAAAGGAGACTGAGAAGATATGTAGGCAGGAAAGTACAACAAACAAGGCATAGTGATGCCCTGGAAGTCAGGTGAAGACGTTTTCAAGAAGAAGGAATGGTCCACTGTGTTTTGGGCTATTGCTGAGAACTAAAAATTGACTTGGGTTTGGTAGCACAGAGGCCCCTTAGCAACAGCTGTTTTGGTGGAGTTCGGGGACTACCTGGTACAGTCTTATGAGAGAATGGGAAAAGAGGAACTGGAGGTGATGATGATTATAGGCACCTATCAAGAGCAGTGCTGTGAAACGGGAACCAAGATGGTGAGGTAGTTGCTTTAAGATAGGAGAAATAACAGTATGCTGTGTGATGATAGGAAAGAACTATTGGAAGGGGAAACTAGTAAATCAGGAGAGGGAGGAAGGGCAGTAGCTGGAATGATTTACCCAACTTAAGTTGGCAAGAGGGAAGTGGATCCAAGGTCATGGCATGGGGCAAATGTTCCCTTACTCAGGTCTCTTTCTCTCTTCTCTGTCTCTCCCTCTCCATCAGTAATATCTTGTTAGGAAGTTTTGTGTAACCTGTCTTAGATTTATTCCTAGACACTGTCGTTTTTGGTTGCTCTTGTTAATGGAATCTCTTTAAAGTTACATTTTCTAATTGGTTAACACAACCTTATTATTTGAAAATTGGTAGATTCGTTTAGATAATATGTAGACAATCATATCTTGTGCAAATAGGTATAATTCTATTTTTTTCCTCCAATTATTTCTGTTCTTTTTATTACATTGGCTGGGAATATCCAGTACAGTGTTTAATATGTTATAGCAACTATTTCTAATTCTAAAAGTTTCATAACATTTTACTATTAAGTAAAAGCTGTAGCCGGGATCGGTTTGGCTCAGTGGATAGAGCGTAGGCCTGCAGACTGAAAGGTCCCAGGTTCGATTCTGGTCAAGGGCATGTACCTTGGTTGTGGGCACATCCCCAGTGGGAGGTGTGCAGGAGGCAGCTAATCGATGTTTCTCTCTCATCGATGTTTCTAACTCTCTATTCCTCTCCCTTCCTCTCTGTAAAAAATCAATAAAATATATATTTTTTAAAAAAGCTGTAGATATTTGTTCTATACCTTAAAATATCTGGGTAAAGTTCCCTCTTATTTTTACCTTGTGAGGGATTTTAAAATCAGGAAACATTCAATTGTACTGAATGTGTTTTCTGCGTTTCTTAGAGTGTCGTTTACTTCCTCTTTAATTTTTAAATGTATATTTTCTGATGTCGAGCCCTCCTTGTATTTCTGGGATAAATTGAGCTTAGTCACAGTAGTTTCTGTACATTCCTCAATTCTTTTCATAATCAGTATTATAATAGTCATTTGAAGGAGAAGAAACTAACAGTATTTTTTCCTAGTCTCAAACAGTTTGCCAAATCTTTGGATTTTTGTTGTTGTTGAAGAGTTTGTTTTACTTGCCTATAAAATCATTAGCCTCTGTTGCCTCTTAAGATAGGAGAGGAGCTATTTGATTATTCATTAAAGAACTAGCTCTTGTTGGTTTAATAGTGCTTTTTATTTTTTAAGTCAGTTATGACCTGAAGTTTTTTATATTAGGACTAGAGGCCTGATGCACGAAATTCATGCAAGAGTAGGCCTTTGCAGCCACAGTGGCTGCCTTGATCCCTCCCTCGCAGCCGCAGCGGCTGCCTCGATCCGATCCCTCCCTCTAAGCTGTGGCAGCTGCCTCGATCCCGTGGCTGAAGTCCCGGCTTCGGCTAGAACAGGGGTGGGCAAACTTTGTGAAAGAGGGCCACATTGGGTTCTTAAACTGGACCGGAGGGCCGGAACAAAAGCATGGATGGAGTGTTTGTGTGAACTAATATAAATTCAAAGTAAACATCATTACATAAAAGGGTACGGTCTTTTTTTTTTTTTTTTTTTTTTTACTTTTATTCATTTCAAACGGGCTGGATCCGGCCCGTGGGCCGTAGTTTGCCCACGGCTGGTCTAGAAGGTCATCCAGAGGATGTCCGGACGGCTGTTCAGTTGATTTGCATATTGCAGTTTTATTATTATAGATATTCTTAGGATATTAAAAAATCTATATCTATGATTATATACCTTTAATATGCCTCATGTTTTATGTACCTTTTTTTTTTTTGCAGATATTTTCTCTTTAAACTTTTAAAGAACCAGTTTTTTAATATATGGATTCTATTGTATCTTTGTCTTCTACTTGTTATTGCTGGCTCTTTATTTCCTCTGCCTTCTTTAGGGTACTTAGTTCTTTTCCTAGCTTACTGAGTTGATCGTAAAACGACCAGAACTGGCCAGAAGACACGGCAAAGTAATTTTGCTTCATGATGACGCACCATCACACACTTCAAAACCAGTTAAAGACATGTTAAAAGATCTTGCCTGGGAAGTATTAACCCACCCGCCCTATTTGCCAGACCTTGCTCCTTCAGATTACTGTTTGTTCCGATTGCTCAGCGCCGTGAGCATCTGCCGGCCCAGATTGCCCCTCAGGGCTTCTCCACCTCCCCCTGCTCCTGAGGGGCGATCGGGGCAGCAGCTGCTGCTTGCACCCACTGACAGCACTGGCCCTGCTCACACACACTTCTGGCACCGGCCCCAATTGCTTCATGCCAGCAGTGGGTGTGAGTAGGGCCGGTGCCATCAGTGTGTGGGAGTGGTGGTGGCGGGAGTGGGGCTGCTGGCAGACGGGGGACCAGGGGCTGCGGCGGGAGGGGCTGGGGGGTGCGGAGGATGGGCCGAGACCCGCCTCTGTGGCCACTGCAGCCTCGCGACCCACAGTTCCTTTCAAGGTGCACAAATTTGTGCACTGGGTCCCTAGTCCTATATAATAAAAGCCTAGGTGGCGTCACGCATGACGTCATCACAAGATGGCCGCCACATGATGGCTGCTCTCA
Organism: Myotis daubentonii; assembly: GCF_963259705.1. Classification (NCBI taxonomy): domain Eukaryota; kingdom Metazoa; phylum Chordata; class Mammalia; order Chiroptera; family Vespertilionidae; genus Myotis; species Myotis daubentonii. Next base: position 127,184,759 of record NC_081842.1, read on the forward strand.
CATCATCACAAGATGGCGCCACAATTTGGCTGCCACAAAGATGGCCGGCAGGGGAAGGCAGTTAGGGGTGACCAGGCCTGCAGGGGAGGAAGGGCAGTTGGGAGGGACCAGACCTGCAGGGAAGGGCAGTTAGGGGCCAATCCGGCCGGCAGGGGAGGGCAGTTGGGGGCGATCCGGCCAGCAGGGGAGGGCAGTTGGGGGCCATCGGGCCAGCAGGGGAGGGCAGTTGGGGGCCATCGGGCCAGCAGGGGAGGGCAGTTGGGGGCCATCGGGCCAGCAGGGGAGGGCAGTTGGGGGCCATCGGGCCAGCAGGGGAGGGCAGTTGGGGGTGACCAGGCCAGCAGGGGAGGGCAGTTGGGGGCGATCAGGCTGGCAGGGGAGCAGTTAGGCATCAATCAGGCCAGCAGGGGAGTGGTTAGGGCAGGGGTGGGCAAACTTTTTGACTCGAGGGCCACAATGGGTTCTTAAACTGGACCAGAGGGCCGGAACAAAAGCATGGATGGAGTGTTTGTGTGAATTAATATAAATTCAAAGTAAACATCATTTCATAAAAGGGTACGGTCTTTTTTTTTTTTTTTTAGTTTTATTCATTTCAAACGGGCCGGATCCAGCCCGCGGGCTGTAGTTTGCCCACGGATGGGTTAGGGGCAGTCAGGCAGGCAGTCAGGCGAGTGGTTAGGAGCCAGCAGTCTTGGATTGTGAAAGGGATGTCCGACTGCCTAAACCAGCAGTCGGATATCCCCTAAGTGGTCCCAGATTGGAGAGGGTGCAGGCTGGGCTGAGGGACAACCCGCGCCCTCCTTCCCCCCCAAACCCCTGCACCAATCTCTTGCACCGGGCCTCTAGCATAATACATAATGGCCCTGACTGAAGGGTCCCAGGTTTGATTCTGGTCAAAGGCAGATGCCCAGGTTGTGGGCTTGATCCCCAGTAGGGGATGTGCAGGAGGCAGCTGCTCAATGATTCTCTTTCATCATTGCTGTTTCTATCTCTCTCACTCTCTCCCTTACTCTCTAATCAATAAAAATATATTAAAAAGTAAATAGGTAATATATAATGGCTTTAGCTGGGTATAAATTTTATTGGTTGACAAATTTTATTAGCTTTGTAGCTAATGAAAAATCTGCCCCTCATTATAGGTAATCTGAGTTTCTGGTAGTTTTAAGATTTCTTACCCTTGATAGTTTTGTGATTTTATTACATTGGATCCAAGAGGGGATATGATATACTTTTGGTCTGAGTATGAATGATATGAGGATGTTTGGTCCTTAGCATATATTAATATCTTGAGGAATTGTGTATATTTATAAGTTATATGAGTCTGTAATTTTCTCTCCTTGTTTCATGGTCTCATTAAAAGGAGTTAGGAAACATTCTTACTTTCTGAAATTGGTTGGGTTAATTTAAGAAATTGTTTTTGATTCTTTCATGAATGTTTACTAAAGTTTATCAATGAAACCACCTGGTACGTGTGTGTGTGTGTGTGTGTGTGTGTGTGTGTGTGTGTGTGTGTAGTTGGATTATGAACTCAGTAGTTTTGGCATAAAGCTATTCAAACTTTATATTTCTTCTAGAACTTTGGTGTTGTGTCTTTAAAGGAATTTACCTAAAGTATTGAATTTACTGGCAGATAATTGTTATTCATCTTCCACCTTTGGTTTAATTTACTTTTCTTTTTAGTTTTGTAAGGGGAAGTTTGGGTCACTGGTTTAAGACTTTTCTTGTTTTCTAATATAAATATTTAATGTGATAAATTTTCTTCAAGCCCTGCTTAGTGTATCCTGAGAAGTTTGATATGCTCTAATCTTAAGGTAGTTCAAAATATTTTCTAATTTCCCTTGTGGCTCCCCCCCTTCCCCCCCATAGGTTATTTAGAATTAGGCTGTTTAATTTTTAGGTATTTGAAGTTTTATTAGATGTTTTAGTTTTTATTTTCTAAATTCCATTGTAATCAGAGAGAATTTTGTAAGATTTTAGGTTTTATGGAATCTATTTAGACTTCTTTGATGACTCAGTATATGTTCTATGTTGGTGAATTTCTGTGTGCACTTAAAAAGGTTATATAATTTTTTACCCCTTTTCCTTTCCTCTTGCTCTAAAGAAGATACACATACACACACACACACACACACACACACACACACACACACATATATATTTTCCCTGACTGGGTAGTTAAGTTGGTTAGGACATTGTCCCCATATGCCAAGGTTGTGGGGGTTCAATATCAAGTTAGGGCACATATAAGAAGCAATCAATGAATGCACAAATAAATAAGTCGAACAAATTAATGTCTCTCCCTTCCTCTCTCTCAAATCAATAAATAAAAATATTTTTAAAAACCTGGCTGGTGTGGTTCATTGGTTGAGTGTCAACCCATGACCCAGGAGGTCACGGTCGATTTCGTGAGGGCATATGCCCAGGTTGTGAGCTTCTTCCCCAGTAGAGGGTGTGCAGGAGGCAGGCAGTTGATGATTTGCTCTCATCGTTGATGTTTCTTTTTTTAAAAATATATTTTTATTGATTTTCCACAGAGAGGAAGGGAGAGGGCCAGAGAGCCAGAAACATTGATGAGAGAGAGAGAAACATCGATCAGCTGCCTCATGCCCACCTCCCACTGGGGTTGTGCCCGCAACCAAGTTACATGCCCTTGACTGGAATCGAACCTGGGACCCTTCAGTCCGCAGGCCGATAATCTATCCACTGAGCCAAACTGGCCAGGGCTCGTTGATGTTTCTATCTCTCCCTTTTCCTTCCTCTCTCTGAAATGAAGAAGACATATATTTTTAAAAGGTTATATAATTTTTTAGATGTAGAGTGTTTTACAAGTAACGGCTAAATTAAAATTGCTATTGTTAATTAGATCTCATGTTTTTACTCTGTTTTCGTCCAGTTTTATCAATTATTGAGTTGTTAGAATCTCTAACTATGAAAGTCATTTGTCTATTTCTGCCGTCTGTTCTTCCTTCATATATTTTAATGATGTCATTGGGTGCATATATAAAAGGATGTCCCCAAAACATGTATACACATTTTAATAGCTCAATTGATGTTTCTTTCTTTTCAGCCAGACTAAGCTTTGGACAAAGGAAATTCATCCTAAAATGCTACTGGAAGTTTGAAGAAGCAGTTGAAGTACAAACACTGCCTTTATAATTATTCAAAGTACCCCCCAAAATATACACACTTTAACAGCTGATAACTTCACTCCTTTTCAAGTTTAACTGCTTTGAAATAATGGGTGAGCCAGACTAAGCTTTGAACAGAAAATTTATCCATTAGACTTTTTTATGAGGATACATAAGGGTAAAGTTTAGGGTATAAAACCAGCAAAAGTTGATGAATTGAGGGTGCACAAATACCTAATGAAATGATCTTGATGTTTGAGATTCCATTACTTCACTTTATCAGCAGTGCCTGGTCATCAGTTTGAAAACAGGTGTTGACAAAAACATTATTCATTTCTGTAGCTTCTTTTTTTTTTTAATTTAAAAAAATATTTTTATTGATTTCAGAGAGGAAGGGAGAGGGAGAGAGAGATAGAAACATCAGTGATGAGAGAGAATCATTGATTGGCTGCCTCCTGCACGCCTCCCACTGGGGATCAAGCCTGCAACCCGGGCAAATGCCCTTGACCGTAATCAAACCCTGGACCCTTTAGTCCTTAGGTTAACGCTCAATCCACTGAACCAAACCAGCTAGGGCTGTAGCTTCTTTTAACATTTGAAAATGAACTATATGTTAATAAACACTAACTTTATAATCATTCAAAGTATGTGTATATTTTTTTGAGGGGACACCCTATATATGCATATATATCTTATCCTGTTTACTTCTTAAAATTATTATGAAATATCCCTTTTTGTCTGTAGTAATGTTCCTTGAAATCTACTGTTTTATATTAATACTAGAGGCCCGGTGCACAAAAATTTGTGCACTCGGGGGGAGGGGGAGGGTCCCTCAGCCCGGCCTGTGCCCTCTCGCAGTCTGGGACCCCTCGAGAGATAACGACCTGCTGACTTAGGCCTGCTCCCGGGTGGCAGAGGGCTCAGAGCAGGGCCGATTGGGGAGTTGGGGCGCCGCCCCCTGTCATGCACTGAGCAAGGCAGATCGGGAGGTTGCGATGCCACCCTCAGTAATGCTCAGGGTAGGGCTGATTGGGGGGTTGGGGCACTGCCCCCGGTCACACCCAAGGCAGGGTCGATGGGGAGGTTGCGGTGCTACCCCCTGTCACGCACAGAGCAGGGCCAATCAGGGGATGGGGGCACTGCCCCCTGTCACTCACAGAGTAGGGCCGATAGGGGAGTTGGGGCACTGCCCCCTGTCACGCACAGAACAGTGCCCATCAGGGGGGTTGGGGCTCTGTACCCTGTCATGCACAGAGCAGGGCCCATCAGGGGGTTGAGGAGCTCCCCCTGTCACTCACAGAGTAGGGCCGATAGGGGAGTTAGGGCACCGCCCCCTGTCACACACAGAGCAGGACCCATCAGGGGGTTGGGGAGCTGCCTTCTATCACCCACAGAGCAGGGCCGATCAGGGGGTTGGGGCACCTCCACTCTCACACTCAGGCAGGGCTGATGGGGAGGTTATGGCTCTACCCCATCACACACAGAGCAGGGCCCGTTGGGGGGGGGGCGCCGCCCTCTATCACCCACAGAGCAGGGCCGATCAAGGGGTTGGGTCGCCGCCACTTTCACACTCAGGGCAGGGCCGATGGGGAGGTTATGGCTCTACCCCGTCACACACAGAGCAGGGCCCGTGGGGTGGGGGTGGGGAGTTGGGGCGCCACACCTTGTCACACACACAGCGGCAGGGCAATCAGGGGGTTGGGGAGATCTCCCCATCAGGCACAGAGCAGGGCTGATCAGGGGTTTGGGGCCCCTTCCCCTGTCAGGAACAGAGCAGGGCTGATAGGGAGGTTGTGGCCCCGCCCCCTGTAACACACAGAGCCACAGGGCGATCAGGGGGTTTGGGCGCTGCCCCCTGTCATGCTGATCCCGGTGCCGGGAGGCCTCTCAGCTCCGCTGATCCCAGTGCTGGGAGGCATATTACCCTTTTACTATATAGAATAGAGGCCTGGTGCATGGGTGGGGCTGGCTGGTTTGCCCTGAAGGGTGTCCTGGATCAGGGTTGGGGTCCCCACTGGGGTGCCTGGCCTGTCTGGATGAGGGGATGATGGCTGTTTGCAGCTGATCACACACCCTTCAGGGTGGGGGTCCCCACTGGGGTGCCTGGCCAGCCTGGGTGAGGGGATGATGGCTGTTTGCAGCTGGTCACACACTCTTCAGGGTGGGTGTCCCCACTGGGGTTCCTGGCCAGTCTGGATGAAGGGCTGAGGGCTGTTTTCAGGCTGGGACTGAAGCTCCCAACTACTCCTTTTTTTATTTTTTTTATTTTTTATTCTGGGCCAGTTTTAGCCTGGCTCCAGCCCTGAGGCTTCCGCTTCTGAAAGCAGGTATCTGGTTTCTTTCGGTTCTACAATCGAAACTCTGTATCAACTCCAACTCTGAGATCCCAGCTCCCTGAAAGCTGGTTTCTGGGTGTTTTTTTTTAGCTTCTATTTGTTACTATGTTTCTTAAACTGCAGGCTGAGAGGCCGGCAAGGCAGGCGGGGAACGTTGCAGTCCTCCGTCACTGAAGCAAGCAAGCCTCATGTTCAGTTTAAGCTTCCTGGCTGCCTACCGCCATCTTGGCTGACAGTTAATTTGCATATCGTCCCTGATTAGCCAATGGGAAGGGTAGCAGTCGTACGCCAATTACCATGTTTCTCTTTTATTAGATAAGGATATCCTTTCTAGCCTTGATATATATTTACTCGGCTTTTTCGTTTGTTTCTGTATTTATATTTAAAGTGCTTCTGTTCCATTGGTCTGTGTATCTGTTTTTCTGCTAATACTGTTTTGATTATTGTAGCACTGTAGTACAGTTTAAAGTCAGGGAGTGCGATGCCTCTGACTTTGTTTTTTCCCCTCAAGATCGCTTTGGCTATTAGGGAGTTTTATGTGCTTCCATACAAATGAGGGTTTTTTTTGTTGTTCTTTTTCTGTGAAATATGTCATCACGGTTTTGATGGAGATTACATTATATCTGTATATTGCTTTAGGTAATATGATCCTTTTAACGATGTTAACTTTTCCAATCCTTGAACATGAGCCACCTTTTTATTTTTTGTGTCTTCAATTTCTTTAATGATGTCTTGAAGTTTTTAGTGTACAAATCCTTTGCTTTTTTGGTCCAGTTTATTCCTAGATATTTTATTCCTTTTGTTGCAGTTGTAAATGAGATTATCTTAATTTCTTCTTCTTATATGTCATTGTTTGTATATAGTTAGGAAAACACGGGAGTTTTATATATTGCAACTTTACTATACTTGTTTATTGTTTCTAATAGTCTTTTGGTAGAGTCATCAGGGTTTTCAATACATAGAATCATGTCATCTGCAAATAGTGACAGTTTTACTTCTTCATTCCCAATTTAGATGCCTGTATTGCATTTTCTTGCCTAATTGCTCTGGCTAGGACTTCCAGTACGATCTATATACTAGAGGCCCAGTGGACAACATTTGTGCACTTTGGGGGTGGAGGGGTCCCCTCAGCCCGCCCTGCACCCTCTTGCAGTCCCGGACCCCTCGGGGGATGTCCGACTGCCGTCTTAGGCCCGCTCTCCGCACGACCTCTGGGGCAGCTCCTAAGTTCAGCATCTGCCCCTGGTGGTCAGTGTGTGTCCTAGCAACCGGTCGTTCCCCCGTCTGGTCGATTTGCATAATAGAGTTTTATTATCCTATCTAATAAAAGAGAAACATGGTAATTAGCATATGTCCGCTATCCTTCCCATTGGCTAATCAGGGCAATATGCAAATTAACTGCCAGCCAAGATGGCGGCCGGCAGCCAGGCAACTTGAAGCTTACATGAGACTTGCTTGCTTCAGTGACGGAGGAAACCAACGTTCCCTGCCTGCCTTGCCGGCCTCTGAGCCTGCAGTTTGAAACATTGTTACAAATATATAAGCTAAACAAAACCACAGAAACCTGCTTTCAGCCAGCCGGGATCTCAGAGCTAGAGTTGAAACAGTGTTTCGATTATAGAACCCAAACAAACCAGATACCTGCTTTCAGCAGCAGAGGCCTCAGAGCTGGAGCCAGAGCTAAAGCTGGCCCAGAATAAAAAAAGAAAAGAAAAAAAGGAGCAGTTGGGAGCTTCAGTCATCCGCCAGCCTGAAAACAGCCCTCAGCCCCTCACCCAGACTGGCCAGGCACCCCAGTGGGGACCCCAACCCTGATCCAGGACACCCTTCAGGGCAAACCAATTGGCCCCCACCCATGCACCATGCCTCTATCCTATATAGTAAAAGGGTAATATGCCTCCCACCACTGGGATCAGCGGAGCCGTGAGGCCTCCCGGCACCGGGATCAGCGAGACGGGGCAGCGCCCAAACCCCCTGATCGCCCTGCGGCTCTGTGTGTGACAGGGGGCGGGGCCACAACCTCCCTGTCCGCCCTGCTCTGTTCGTGACAGGGGAAGGCGTCCCAACCCCCTGATGGGCCCTGCTCTGTGCGTGACAGGGGGCAGCTCCCCAAACCCCTGATTGGCCCTGCTTTGTGCGTGACGGGGTGGCGCCGCAACCTCCCCATCGACGCTGCCTTGAGTGTGACGGGGCGGTGCCCCAACCCCCAATCGGCCCTACCCTGAGCGTGACTGAGGGTGGCATCGCAACCTCCCAATCCGCCCTGCTCTGTGCATGACAGGGGGCGGCGCCCCAACTCCCCAATCGGCCCTGCTCTGAGCCCGACCAGGGGCTGCACCTAGGGATTGGGCCTGCCCTCTGCCACCTGGGAGCAGGCCTAAGTCAGCAGGTCGTTATCTCTCGAGGGGTCCCAGACTGCGAGAGGGCTCAGGCCAGGCTGAGGGACCCCCCTCTCCCCCTCGAGTGCACAAATTTTTGTGCACCGGGCCTCTAGTATAGGATATAAATCCTAAGCCACCATTACGATTGAATGACTGGTTGACCGGTTGGTATGATGTACACTGACCATTAGGGGCAGATGCTCAACGTAGGAGCTGCCCCCTGGTGGTCAGTGCGCTACCACTGCCAACTTCCCCTGGCCATCCTCCTGCCGCCCTGACAGCCGCAATTGCTGGCCAGGCCGAGGTACCCCACCCATGCACCAATTCGTGCACTGGGCCTCTAGTGTTTAATCCGTAGAGTGCCGGGGAGCCCGATTGTGCTCCTCCTGTCTTTTGCCAAAAGTGCCGGGATCGTAATCAAAGCTTTGAAATGGCGTCCAGTTCTAAGTCTATTTTATTAGTGATGATGATATTGCTAAATATGTCAATGTAGTAAAGGTTTCCTTAAGTTTTTGAATATGTAACTTCATTTACTTGCGATTCATAATTTTTTTCCTAAACTGTTGTAAAATCAGCAAAAATGCCTTGGCAATTTTAGCATAGTTCCTAGGATATTGGTTGGCACTCGAGGATTAATAATGGCGAGAGTGGGCATTCTTGTCTTGTTCCTGATCTTAGAGGAAAAACTTTCTGTTTCTCATTGTTGAGTATGATTTAGCCAAGGGTTTGTCATATATGGCCTTTATTATGTTGAGGCAGTTTTCTTCTATACTTATTTTATTGAGTATTTTCATCACAAGGAGATGTATTTTGTCAATGTTTTTCCTCTTCATCTATTGACATTATCAGATGATTTTTATCTTTTAATGTGGTGTATTACATTGATTGATTTTCACATCAACCATCCCGTGTCCTTGAAATGAACCTCACTTGATTGTGATATAGTTAATATATTGGTATATTTGATTTGCTAGTATTTTGTTTAGGATTTTTGCATCTGTGTTCATTAGACATATGATCTGTAATTTTCTTTTATTTGAGTTGTCTTTCCCTGGTTTTGGTATCAAGTAATGTTGGCCTCATAAATTGAGTTAGCATGTATTTCCCTTTTAAATTTTTTGGAAGAATTTAAGAAGGATTGGTGTTAAATCTTCTTGAATGTTTGTTAGTATTCATCAGTGAAGCCATCTGGTCCTGGATATTGTTTTTTTGGGAGGTTTTTTTTTTTATTATTGTTGCAATTTCCTTACTAGTGATCAGTCTATTTAAGTTATTCAGTTGTTCATGGTTCAGTCTATGAAGGTTGTATATTTCCAAGAATTTGTTCATTTCTTCTAGATTACAAATTTGGTGGCATATAGCCTTTTATAGTCTTCTTGAATAATCCTTTGTATATCTGTGGTATCCATTGTAAATTTTTCTCTTTCACTTTTAATTTTGAGTCTTTTGTTTTTCCATAGTGAGTCTAGACAGAGGTTTGTCAATTGTTTTTGTCTCTCAGAATAAGCTCTTTGTTTCATTAATTTTTCTATTGTCTTTCTATTGTTATCTAATTCATTTATTTCTGTTATTTTTTAATTAAGATTTTCTTACTGATTTTTAGAGAAAGAGAAAGGGAGAGGGAAAGAGAAATATCAATGTGAGAGCGAAATATCAATCGGCTGCCTCCTGCATGCCCCCTGCCAGGGATCAAGCCCACAACCCAGGCATGTGACCTCACGGAGAATCCAGTTGACAACCTATCGGTGCACAGGATGATACCCAACCACTGAGCCACACCACCCAAGGCTCTGCTCTAATTTTTATTATTTCCTTCCATCTACTAACTTTGCTCTTCATTTGTTCTTCCTTTTCTAGTTCTCTAATGTGTAATTTTAGGTTGTTTATTTGAGATTTTTTCTTGTTTGTTGAGGTAGGCCTATAATGCTATAAATTTCCCTCTTAGTATTGCTTTTGCTGCATCCATAAAATTTTGGTATGTTGTATTTTTATTTTCATTGTTTCTATGTATCTTTTGATTTCTTCTGTTTTTCTTTTTTATACCTCATCCTTTTTTTAGTAGCATGTTCTTTAATCTCCATACATTTGTGGTTTTTCCTGCTTCTTGTAGTTAATTTTGTTTCATACTGTTGTGGTTGGAAAAGATGCTTGGTATAATTTTAATCCTCTTAAATTTAGTGAAACTAGGTGAGCACTTGGGAAGAAAAAAGATTTATTTTGTTTTGAGATGGGAAGTTTTATAAATATTGATTTTGATTATGTTCTTTTTTTTCCTAATGTTTCATTTAAGGTCAGTACTTTATTTTTTTAAAAATATATTTTATTGATTTTTTACAGAGAGGAAGGGAGAGAGATAGAGAATTAGAAACATCGATGAGAGAGAAACATCGATCAGCTGCCTCCTGTACATCTCCCACTGGGGATGTGCCCACAACCAAGGTACATGCCCTTGACCGGAATCGAACCTGGGACCTTTCAGTCTGCAGGCCGACGCTCCATCCACTGAGCCAAACCGGTTTCAGCAGTACTTTCTTATTGACTTTATGTTTGGATGATCTATCCGTTGCATCAATGGGGCATTCAGGTTCCCTACTATAATTGTATTTTAGTCATTTTGTCCCTTTAGATTGGTTGATAATTACTTTATATATCTTGGTTTTCTGAGATTGGGTGAATGTCTATTGATACGTGTTATGTTTTCTTGATGAATTGTCCCTTCAATTATTATAAAATGGCTGTATTTGTCTCTTGTTACCTTTTTTTTAAAATCTGGAAACCTATTTTGTGTGATATAAGTTCTGCTATACCAGTTCTCTGGATGCCATTTCCTTCGAGTATAATCTTGCACCCCTTTAGTTTAAGCCGATGTTTGTCTTTGTAGAAGAGATGGGCCTCTTGAAGGCAACATATAGTTGGGTTTTGTTTTATAATCCATCGTTACATTGTGCCTTTTGTCTGGCGAATTCAATCTATTTACATTTAATGTAGGGTGATAACTGATATATGAGAACTTATTATAGCCATTTTATCTGTTGTTTTCCAGTGGCTCTGTATCTTCATTGTTTCTTTTCCATTATGATTCTGTCTGCTATTTTTAGTTTGGTGGTTTTCTATGATGTTTTTTTCAGTTTTTTTTGTTGTTGTTGTGTCCGCTCTGTATTTTGTGTGTGTATGTGGTTACCATTAGGTTTATGTAAAAAAGTAGTTTTATACATACAGTAGTCCTTTTTCTTTTGATTGCATATTGTCTTCAAAATGCAACCAAATTTGCACAAATTCAGTCCATTTTCTCCCCCTTTTTTAATGTTTTTGTTGTCACAAATTATCCTTTTTTATGCTGTGCTGTCATTTCCAAATTGCAAGTTACAGTTTTTATAAAATGATTTTTCCTCCCTTTAATCTTTATAATTAGTGTTGTAATTAATTACTTACTACCGTATTCTGAAATACAGTTGCAGTTTCCTGTTTCTGTCATCTTACTCAAAGCTTTGTGTACTTTTGTCATTTTATTTCAGGTAGAAGAGCTCCTTTCAATATTTATTATAACTCAGGTCTGTGGTAAATTCCTGCAGCTTTTGTTTTTCTGTAAATGCCTTTATTTCTCCTTTGTAGCTAAATGATAATTTTGGTGGATATAGTATTCTTGGATGGTGGGTTTTTTCTTTCAGTATTTTGAATATTTCATTCCAGTCTCTCCTGGCTTGTAAGGTTTCTCCTGAATTATCTGATGATAATCTAATGGCATTTCCTTGGTAGGTTACTGTCTTTTTTCTCCTGGCTGCCTTGAGAATTCTTATTTTGGTGTTAACTTTTGTGTCTTGGACAATGTTTTTTGCTTTGAGATGATTTGGCATTTTATTAACTTCTTGAATAGAAGGCTCTAGCTCTTTCCATAGGTTTGGGAAGTTCTCATTGATTATTTGTTTGAATATGCTCTCTGTTCCCATCTCCCTCTTTCTCCTTCTGGTATATCCAGTATTCTCCTGTTGCTCTTTCTAATGGAGTCAGATACCTCTTAGTTTTCTCACTTAAGTCATTTCTAGATTTCCATCTTCAAGCTTGCTAATTCTCTTTCCATCTGGTCTGCTCTCTTTTAAATGCTTTCTAATGCATTCTTCATTTCATTTATTGAGCTTTTCAGCTACAGAATTTCTGTTTGGTTCGTTGTTATGTTTTCAATCTCTTTTGTAAAGTACTCCTTTTGTTCGTTGATTTTTATTCCTGAGCTTATTGACCTGCCTTTCTGAGTTTTCTTGTATCTCATAGAGCAGTGGTCCTCAACCTTCCTAATGCCACGACCCTTTAATACAGTTCCTCATGTTGTGGTGACCCCCAACCATAAAATTATTTTCATTGCTACTTCATAACTGTAATTTTGCTACTGTTATGAATCGTAATGTAAATATCTGATATGCAGGATGTATTTTCATTGTTACAAATTGAACATAATGAAAGCATAGTGATTAATCACAAAAACAATATGTAATTATATATGTGTTTTCCGATGGTCTTAGGCAACCCCTGTGAAAGGGTTGTTCGACCCCCAAAGGGGTCGCGACACACAGGTTGAAAACCGCTGTCATAGAGTATTTTAAATAGCTGCAATCTTGAATTCTCTGTCATCTAAACCAGTCTTACATTTCACTGAGTTTGGTTTCTGGAGACTTCATTTTCTTTCTCAGTTACTTCATTACCTTGGTTATTCATGGTACTTGATGGGTTGTTTCTCTTTCTGGACATTTGAGGTAGCAAATTCCTTCACTGCTATTGTGTCAGCTGGGGCCAGGGCAGGTGCCAGACTTGGTTCTGTCTCTCTCATGTCCCGTCTCACCTTCCCTGTTCATTCCAGTATGCCCACCTTCAGATGTTTCTATGTGTGGATCTCAAGATGTGTTTGTGTTTAGCAGGGGATATTTTGTTGAATTATAGTTTCCTGACTTGTAAATTTAAGGAGAGAAACAAAGGAGCCTTCTCATGCCACCATGATGTTGACATCTTGGGGATTTTTTTAGATGTTAGGTCTTAAGAGGTTTTTTTTTCCTCCCCCTTTTGATTAGACTATTTAGTCCATTTACATTAAAATAATTACTGCTATGGTTGTATTTAGGTCTGTCATTTTGTATTTTCCTTTAGGAGAGATTTTTATTTGTCTTTATTTCTCTTGGTTTTTATATTAGTCAAAAATTTTTAATTTTATTTTAATTTTTCTGTTGTCGACCTCCCCGCCCCCCCCCCCCCTGCTGTATTTCTTTGCTTTTTTGGTGTGGTGATGGTGGTAGTGGTCGCTCTCTAGAAATTACAAGGTGGTGCATTTTAGCTTTATCACAATCTACTTAGCATTCATTTATCCCAGGTATAACACAGTATTTTTTCAATAGTGTATTTCCATTTCCCCTTTTTATCCCTATAAGCACTATTGTAATATATATTATGTCTGTATACTTTTTCAGTAATATACTTCCATTTCCCCCTTTATTCTCAGTATTGTCATATGTTACATCCTGTATACTTCATAAATCCATGTTGTTGTAATTTTTTTCTTTAACTGGTTATTATTTATAGAAACTAAGACAAAAATTTTATATTACATATAGCCACATAATTTCCATTTCTGGCTTTTCTTTATTTCTTATTGTTCATCCAGGTTCCCAGTTAATGTAATTTCCATTTGGTCTAGAAAGCTTTCTCTAGCATTTCTTGTACCACATATCTGTGAATGATAAATTGTTTTTTATTGAAAATTTTCTTATTTTGTCTTTATTTTATTTTTTAAATATATTTTTATTGATTTTAGAAAGGAAGGGAAAGGGAGAGAGAGATAGAAACATCAGTGATGAAAGAGAATCATTGGTCGGCTGCCTCCTGCACATCCCCTACTGGGGATCGAGACCGAAACCCAGGCATGCATGTCCCCTTGACCAGAATCGAATCTGGGATAATTTAGTCTGCGGGCCGACACTCTATCCATTGAGCCAAATCAGCTGGGGCACCTTTATTTTTTAAGGACAATTTTACTGGATACTAGACTTCTTGGTTGACAAGATTTTCACCACTCTTGAGCAAATTGAGTTTTTGGTCCCAATGTCTTCAGACTTTGCATAGTTTCTAATGAGAAATCAGTGTATTTTCTTGTAATTGTTTTTGTGTATATAACATGTCATTTTTCGTAGGCTGTTTTTAAGATTTTCTTTAGTTTTGGCTTACCGTAGTATGAATAAGCTGTGTCTTAGTAGTTTTATTTGTGTTTATTTTGTGTGAAATACATTGAGCTTTGGGGGGAATTTTTTTCAGTTTTGGGGTTTCAGACTTTTTTTCTCCTTTCTCTTTTGGTTTTCCAATTAGTGTGCTGCTTTTTTTCAAACATGTCTTTGTATTCTACTCATTTTTTTGTCCTCTTTTTCTTTTCTTCAATTTATTTTTTTATTCAAGTTCTTTTTTATTCAAGAAGAAAGCATCAGTTTATGGTTTAGCCAGTCTAGAGTTATTTGTTTCTCTGTTGACATTGTCTTATCTATTTACTCATTGATACCATATTTTTCTTTAATTCTTTGAGCATATTTTTCAAATTCTTTGAAATGTTTATGGTAGCTGCTGTAAAGTGTTACATTGAACATCCTTATGACTTGATTCCAACCTGACTCAGAGTCAGTTTTCTATTGACTGTCTTTTTATCTGCATATAGGAAGCACTTTACTGTTATTTTGCTTGTCTAGATGAAAATTCGACATATTGTAGTGACTGAACTCTTGTGTTCTTCGGAGGATTATTGGGTTTTTATTATAATAAGCAGTTAAATTGCTTAGAGTCAAACTATAAATTTTGTTTTCCCTGTGATAAGTAACAGCTTATATCTGTGTTCTGTTCTTATATCTTCCTACTGATGTTTGGTACCTCATGGATCTCCATTGTGCCTGTAAGATTTGGAAGTTGGCTAAGCATCTTGGTAGAAATAGACATACTCTCTCTGTGGCTTTCTTTTTTAGGATTTTCCTGGGTTGTAGCTATTCTACCAACTTTGGACTCTACTCTGACATTTCAAGCATTCTGCCACCCTAGCTGAATGCAGTTGGGAAAGAACATAAAATTTACAGATTTGGCTCCATGTTATTCTTTCAAAATATTTCTTTCATGTCCCTAACTGCATTTTTTCATGCTTCCTGTATTTTCTCTGAACATATGTAGTTCAGCTGTCAGCCAGGGATTTCAGCATTATATGCCCTGAATTTGTCACTCTTACAGTTCTTGTGCTGTCAGAAAGCTCTGAGTTTCTACTTGCTTCCTCAGCTCTGAACTCTAATACCTGACACTTTTCGCTGGCTTTTCTGCTACCATTTTTCCCCCCCATAGCTTTAAGAGCTAGACACTACGTTCAAGCCAAGAAGCCACATTTTCAGAATTCTTAACCCCCTTAGGGTTATAGTTTTTGAGAATTAATCCTTTTACTGGCTTTTGTAAACACTGTCATTAGGTTTTGTTTTTAAATTCTGTTTTCATAAATGCTGACTGTGGGTGTTCATTGACTCTTCTTACTATTACAGACTAGAGACCCAATACACGAAGATTCGTGCAAGAATGGGCCTTCCTTCCCCTGGCTGCCAGCACGTCTTCGCTCCGCCCGGAGCCGCCTTTCTGCCTTGGCTCTGGCCAGGAGCCGCCTTTCCGCCTTCCCATGCTGCCCAGAGGCCTGGAGCGGCTGGGGCAGTGCGGAACGCCTACGTTGTTGCCATGGCAATGACCAAGCGTCCCAACCCACCCCTGGCTGCTCTGCGCCTGCGTATGCAAATTAACCCATCATCTTTGTTGGATTAATTTGCATACCCACTCCTGATTGGCTGGTGGGTGTCATGAAGGTGCGGTCAATTTGCATCTTTCTCTTTTATTAGTGTAGATAATTTACTTGGTTTGTTTTGAAATATAGGGTACAATTCAACTATTTCGTGAGCATGCCTTTCTGTTGTGCTTTCATTTCTTGTAAAGTTAATCTATCATTCTTTTTTCCTTGTAAAATATTTGTATGAAATCCAGCTTCCATCCTTTTTCTATTCATTTTTATTTGAAATCATTGTTTCTGCACTTTAGGGGTGGGGGAATGGGTCAGAAGAGGTTTTCTAAAGTCACAACTCCAGATCTTCCTCTTCTGTCATATTTGAAAATATGCCCTGGTACTTTCCAAGATCTGTGATACATATCCTTCCACTTTGATTTGGATCTCCTCTTCCCATTGCTCCTACTGTTCCTATCCTGCTCAATTTGTATTCTGTCCCCAGGAGTTTTTCTTAGTAGAAAGCAGCTTTAGCTGGTTAGTTTTGAGAGCCCTTAAGGCCTAGGCAGCTCCAGTCCTTTTAGACTTTACTTTGGATTTCTTGTGCTCACCTGTGAATCAAGTGTGCAAAAGTTACTTCTACTTTTGGCCGCTGTTTTCACAGTAACTCACTTTTCCAGTTTTTCATTTGAGTACCTGTTTGATAGTGATGCAGTTCTTCTGTTTTCTTCCATCAGAGACTGCTCCTGATATATCTGAGTTCTGTAGCTTTTTGTCATTTGTCCCTTCTCAATAGTATTTTGTGGTTTTGAAGTGCCTAGTTTTCTTTTGGCTGTGAACTGAGGATTTTTTTTTTCCTTTTATTGGGGAGTGGGGGAGATGGAAAAACTCTTGCTGTCCTTATTCTCCCATAGTTTCTCCTAAAATGAAGCATGGCTCTTACACTGCTTTGAAGGCTGGAATGTAGGTGAGAATTCTCTCCCCATTTTCTCACCAACTTCCTATAACCAAGATTAATGAAGATCAGTGCATTTCCTTACTCTTTTCCCTAGTTACCCTTTTACTTGAGTGTAGCCTGGATCTTGCCTGTATATGTGGGTCTCTGATCTAACTTCACACCTCCACACAGACTTTGTCTCCTGACCTCTAGATTACCAAGCACCAGTAGGTGCCGTAGAGTATTATTTGGCTTCAGATTTTGCTTACCTTGATTTTTGGACTTTCATCTTTATGTTCTTTTCCTTTTCCTTTTTTTTTTTTTTTTTTTTGGTAATGAATTTTTAAAATAGTATTTTTCAATTATAGTTTGCATTCAACATTTTGTATTAGTTTCACGTGTGCAGCATAGTAGGTAGACAGTCATCTGTTTTACAAAATGTTTCTCCATTAAATGTTATCTTAAGTATAATTAAGTGGCTGAAAACATTGCACAAATGACAAACTGTATAGCTTATAGACCTGCTTGGAGGTTTCATCTAGTACAGTGGGTCGCGACCCCTTTGGTGGTCGAATGACCCTTTCACAGGGGTCGCCTAAGACCATCCTGCATATCAGATACTTACATTACGATTCATAACAGTAGCAACATTACAGTTATGAAGTAGCAACGAAAATAATTTTATGGTTGGGTCACAACATGAGGAACTGTATTTAAAGGGCCAGAAGGTTGAGAACCACTGATCTAGTAGCACTTGTTTTTGCATTTACTCCTTAATCGTTATTCAGCCACTTAATGGCAAACATCTGTGCATATTACTGCTGTGCGTTTTTTAAAATCATTTTCTAATTTTTCCATTACAGTTGACATACAATATTATATTAGTTTCAGATGTACACTCCAGTGATTAGGCATTATAAAATTTAAGTGACCATCCCAAATAATCTCATACCCCTCTGACACCATACATAGTTATTAGAATATTATTGACGACTAGAGGCCCAGTGCATGATTAAATCGTGTGCATGTAGGGTCCCCTAGGCCTAGCCTGCCATCAGGGCCATGTCCGCCACCTTGCAACGCCTCACACGCTCCACGGACACTGCCGGCACCCCGCCCCGTGACACCTTGCACGCTCCGCAGATGATGCTGGTGCCCTGCGATGCTCCGTGGACACTGCAAATGCCATGCAATGCTCCGCGGCACCCCAGGACACTCCACTGACGCTGCCGGTGCCTGGAGGTAGGGGGGTTGCGGGAGGGTCTGAGAGGTGCTCCAGCACCTCCTGGTGACCAGTTGTTTGGTTGTTCTGCCGTTATGGTGTCATGACCACAGGCCTGTTATGATATAGATCTTTCCTGGGTTGTACTTTGCACCCCCATGACTATGCTATAACTACTAATTTGTCCTTCTCAATCACTTCACCTTTTTCACCCAACCCCCCTCCCAACAGGTAACTGTCCAAATGGCCTCTATATCTACCATATGAGTCTGTTTCTGTTGTGCTTGCTCACTTAATACTGGTTGGTGGTGATGAACTCCTCTAACTTTCTTATCTGGGAAGCTCTTTATCTAACCTTCAATTCGAAATGATAGCTTTCCTGGGTACAGTAACCTTGATTAAAGGTCCTTGCTTTTCATTACTTTGAATATTTCTCGCTATTCCCTTCTGGCCTGCAAAGCTTTTGTTGAGAAGTCAGCTGACAGTTATATGGGTGCCTTCTTGTAGGTAATTAACTGCTTTTCTCTTGCTAATTTTAAGGTTTTCCTCCTTGTCTTTAACCTTTGGCATTTTAATTATGATGTGTCTTGGTGTGGGCTTCTTTGGGTTCATCTTGTTTGGGTGTTTTTTGCTTCCTTATATTCCATATCTTTGATTTGATTCTCAGCATTCTTGCTATACTGTTGATTCCTCCTATAAATTCTTCATTTCAGTTAGTGTATCTGACTGGTCCTTTTTATGATGTCGATGTTCTCACTAAGTTCCTTGAAGCTCTCAATAACTTCCTTGTGCATCCTTATAACCATTATTTTGAACACTGTATATGGTAGTGTTCTTGCTTCCATTTAATTTAGTGTTGTTTTTTTTTCTGGAGATTTCTCCTGTTCTTTCATTTGCAACATGTTTCTTTCTCTCCGCATTGGGCTGCTTCCTTGTGTTTGTTTTTATGTATTAGATCAGCTATGTCTCACAGACTTGGCAGAATGGCCTTGTGTAGTAGGTGTCCTATAGGGCCCAGTGGCTCAGCCTCTCCAGTCACCTGAGCTGGGCATTCCAGGTACATCCCTATGTGAACTGTGTGCACTGTCTTATTGTATTTGAGCCTTGATTGATATTGGCATCACTGGAAGTGATTGGCCCCCAGGCCAATCAGTTGTGAGGATCTGCTATGACCACAGCGGAGGAGCTGCTGTGCAGGAGACAACCCTTTGAAGCAGGACTTGGCTTCAGTGCAGCTTTGGTGCTCACAGAGTCTGTCCCTTGAGTGTGTTGCTCGTGGAGATTGTAGGGTTGTAATCCTGCATGGTCTGAAGCTGACCACTGGTGCCCTGGCTCTGGGGTTCCTGGGAGGTGCAAAGTTACCCACTGCCTGGGGCCACCCATCACAAACTGCAGAGCGATCTGCAGATGTCTGCTGCTTATTTTGGGCTTGGAGGTGCTCAGGAGAGGCCAAGCTTTGAAACAAGGCAGGCGGCCACTAGTGCTGGGCTTGGGGCCACTTATTGAGAGTTATGGGGACACTGAGGCCAGCTGCTGCTTTTTTGAGAAATTGTAGAAGTCTGAATCATGAGGAAAGAAAGGCCAGTTATATAGAAAAGCCACTGGAAATAGCTTTTGTGGCTTCTTCTTTAATTCCCTAGCTATAGGACTTCCATTCAGCCAGATTTTAGGCAGTTCTGAATGATGGTTGTTCTATAGGTTAGTTGTAATTTTGATGTGGTTGTGGGAGAAGGCAATTACTGTGTTTACCTCTACTGCCACCTTGACCGGAAACCCTTCATCTTTCTATTCTTCTTTTTTTTAAAAAAATATTTTTATTGAATTCAGAGAGGAAAGAAGAGGGAGCGATAGATAGAAATATCAAATGATGAGAGAGAATCATTGTTTGGCTGCCTCCCGCATGCCCCCTATTGGGGATCAAAACAGCAGCCTAGGCATGTACCCTTTACCGAAATTGAACTTAGGACCCTTCAGTCCGCAGGCCAGTGCTCTATCCACTGAGCCAAACCAGCCAGCGCTCATCTTTATATTCTTAAAGATTTTCTTTCTTGCCTGCTTGTGAGTAATACATTTTTAAGAGTATTTTAGAAATATCTTAACATAGCTTTGTGTGTGTATATTTATTGTACTGGAGGTACTTGCTAAGCTATTTTGTTTACCATACTGGTCAAAATGAAAATTTCATTTTTGTTGAAATTTGTTTCTTTTATGATTTATGTCATATTACTTATGCTCTTAACTTTTTTGACTTTTTAAAAAAAACATATTTTTATTGATTTTAGAGAAGAAGGGAGAGGGAGAAAGAAACATCAATGATGAGAGAGAGAATCATTGATTGGCTGCCTCCTGCACATCCCCTACTGGGGATTAAGCCTGCAACCCAGGCATGTGCCATTGATTGGAATCGAACTTGGGACCCTTCAGTCCACAGGCCGACACTCTATCCATTGAGCCAAAGTGGTAGGGCTTAACTTTTTTGATTTTTAAAATACCTTTATTTTCTGTGCATGTTCTAAAAATTTGCTATCTTTTCCTTAAGAAACCAATGCAAGATCCACAGTTTTTTTGAGACTTGCGTTTTTATCACTTGGAGACTAAATCAGTAGAGATAAAAGGGAGAGAAAAATTGTAACACTCATATTATTAGACCCAGGAAAACACAGGTCACTCCCCACATTTAATACATTCATGGAATATTATTGCAAGAAAGGCCCTTGGCAATAATCTTGACTAATCCGCCTGCTTCCAATTGTACATACAAGGATACTGAAACTAAGGCTAAGAGAAGCTAATTATTGAATTATCATAGAGTGACTACCAAGCGTTTAACTCATGTTCCTTACATCACTGCAAGACAGGTGTTTATCACCTCCTTTTAGAGCTGAAGAAAAGTGTTAACAAAGTAGTGAAATCGAATTATAATTCATATCTCAAAACAAAGACCCATGTCACCCTTATTGTGCTATTCCAGTCAGTGGTTTGCGAGCCAGAGAAAACCCAGTTCTGATCCCTAATACGTATCCTTCTCCACCAGTAGGATATGATGGCTCAAGCTGTTTGACTTGCTCAGATTTTTAGTAAAATTAAAAATGTTTTCTCCCATGATTAATCTTAGCAGTACCTACTCATCACTCTCTATAAACAACAGAACAGCCCTCCCTTGGATCTTTTTTCTAGCCCTGTTTCTCAGATTTGGCTAACATGTAAGTGGCTGTTAAAAGACAAAAAATACTTATGCTCCTTTGATATATTCTCTCTATCCCATACCAGTTGTAGAATTTCCTAGTTTTTTGAGAAAATGGTTTTCAGTGGCAAATTAATCTTTAAGAGGTTTTAGACTTAATAATTGGATTTTTTAAGTTCATCACTTAAATGAAAACAGAAAATTGAAAAATACTATTGGCCCATTTAGCATAAATATTTGTTGTAATTCTGTACCTCTATCTGTGTGCTCCAGGTTACTTTGTATATTCTCACATTTTTCTTGTTTGGTTTTCTTTTAGAAAGAGAGGTTACAGAGATTTTCTTTGACATTTTGTTTCTGGAGGTAGTTTCTGCACATCTGACATTATATTGCATATTAAGTTTAGTTCTATTTGTTTTGAATATGACAAGAGGGATACATTGTTAATAGAAACCTCATAGTTAACACAAATTTATTTTATCTTAGAACAAAGAATTGAATCAAATTTTCAAAACTAGACAGAAAACTAGACTAGAAGATGCTTTTCAATGGGAATAATGCATATAAAGCAACTTATATCTTAATATGGTAAAACCTATTAATATACTGTCAGTGAGTGAATTAGCTTTTTCAAAAAACAAATGAGTTAATTTTGCTTTGCTTTATAAACTTCTAAAATTGAGTGTGATAACTCATGTTAGCTATCTTGTCAATGAAGAGATATATTCTGTTCCCATAGTACAAAGATATTTGGTTGGTTAAAGAAGAAAGGGCTTAATTGGTGTAAACAACTAGGAAGGTGTTGCTGGGACTTGTATTAGGCCAAGTTTAGTTAGGAGTCAGAAGCCACTCTGGTAATCTGAGGGGGGGGGAGTGGAATTTTAATAATGAGTTATTTAGTTGTAAGAACTGGCTAAGCAGCACTTGCAAAAAGCAGATACCACTCAGATTGAACTAGAGGAACAAGGAAGGAATTTAGAGGTGGGGTAGCCAACCCAGTGCTGACCTCTGAGGAGTGTTTGCCAAAGACTTGCCAGGGATGTTGACCCTCCCATTAGGAAAATGACACAGGAGGAGGAGGATGGACAGGGAAGGATGCCTTTTGGCAGTGTCCCTCCAGCACCCTCTGTTGGCAAAGGCTAACATCAAGTTAGCAGGCAGAGGAGGAATGTGTGTTGTATTGAGCTCCAGTGTCACAAAACAAAGCAGGAAAAAGAAAGATAGTTTGAAACAGAGAGACAGTTAATGCCTCCTTCATGTTGCTTCCAGGGTGATCCTTCTAAAATTTAAAATGGGTTTTAACCTTTTCCTACAAAAATATCTTAAGGGTTCTCAAAATTAAAAAAGAAAATGTTTTTAACATTTTATTTTGGAATAATTTTGGGCTAAAAAAAAAGTTGTGAAATGGTAAAGAGTTCTTGTTACACTTCACTCAGCTCTCGAATTCCAACTTCCTGAATTTTAACATCTTTCATAATTATGGTACAGTTATCAAAATCAAAAAATTAACATTGGGACAACTATAGATGTTATTCAGATTTTTCCCAGTTTTTCCATTAATGTCATTTTTCTATTTGGTTGTCATGTCTGTTCAGTCCTTTCTAATCTGTGACAGACAGTGTCTCGGTCTTTCTGTGACCTTCCTTGACACTTTCATTTTTTCAAAGATTTTATTTTACTAATTTTTAGAGAGAGAAGATAGCAGAATGAGAGAAACATCAATGTACGAGCATAATATCTATCACCTGCCTCCTGCATGCCTCCTACTGGAATCGAGCCCAAAACTTGGGCATGTGCCCTGACCTGGAATCAAATTGGCCACCTTTCAGTGCATGGGACGATGCTCAACCAAGCGGACCCACCCAGGTCAGGGTGCCCTTAACACTTTTGAAGAGAATTTGTAAGTTATTTTGTAGAGTCCCTATATTTGAATTTTCTATGTTTTTTCATGATTAAATTCAGGTTCATACCTCTTTTTGGCAAGAAT
The DNA here is from genome assembly GCF_963259705.1 of Myotis daubentonii. NCBI lineage: Eukaryota > Metazoa > Chordata > Mammalia > Chiroptera > Vespertilionidae > Myotis > Myotis daubentonii. Next base: position 127,207,696 of record NC_081842.1, read on the forward strand.
TCCATAGAATTGGTGTTGTATCTATATTAGTTTGTTAGGGCTGTCATAACAAAGTACCACAGATGGTGGCTTTAACAGTAAACAGTTATTTCCTCATAGTTCTTGAGGCTGTAAATCTGAGATCAAGATATTGGCAGGTTTGCTTTCCTCTGAGGCCCCTGTCCTTGGTTTGCAGATGGCCACCTTCTCTCTGTGTCCTTACATGGTCTTTCCTCTGTGCATTAGGACTCACCCTAACAAACTCATTTTAACTTAATTACCTTTTAAAGGCTCTGCCTGCAAATACAGTCACTTTCTGAGGTCATGGGGATTAGGACTTCAACATACAAATTTGGGGGTGGGGGCAGGCACAATTCATCCCATAATACCTTCTCAATGCATCACACCAAGAAGAGGGGGACATAACTTATTGCTGGTGATATTAACCTTGATGACTTGGTTAAGGTGACAGTTATATGGGTGCTCCCTTGTAGGTAATTAACTGCTTTTCTCTTGCTAATTTTAAGATTTTCCTCCTTGTCTTTAACCTTTGGCATTTTAATTATGACGTTTCTTGGTGTGGGCCTCTTTGGGTTCACCTTTCTCCACTATAAGATTAATATTTTTCACTTTATAAGTAATACATATCCTGGGGGTGGGGGGGGGTAACTTTGAGATTATATTGATATACTTTCTCCTCGAACTTTCATCATTCCATTGATGAATCTTGCCTGCTGTAGTTCTTCTTGTGATGTTTACCTAATGGTGATTTTTCTATTTCCTTTGCTTCTACCTTCTTTCCAATTTAGTAATTTGAGTTTTTCTGTGAGAAAAAGTTGTCACTTCTCCCCTTATATATTCATTCAATTACTTATGTCTTTACAGAGTCATAGATTTCTACAATTCTATGGGTTATAATCTAATACTCTTATTTTTGTTAATCAGATTGCTCTACTTCTGGCCACTGGAAACTCCTAGTGTGACTCCTAGGTTCGGCTCCTGTGTTCTTCTGTCATGCTCCCTCCCTCCTTACTTTTTGAGCCCTTCCTTATTTTCAGCCACCACAGGTGCTTAGGGTTCACCTTGCATTTTCTTTGAAGCAGAATCAACCACTTTTGCAGAAAGCTCTGTTTAGTTTTATTGGAGAGTGGCAATTAGAAACTCAGGTCTAATAAGGTGTGCTTGTTGCAACCGAGGTATCATTGCTTCTGGACCTTCCTAGTTGACAGAGCTATGGAAATATATGTATAATAGAGGCCTGGTGCACAAAAATTTGTGCACTCGGGCGGGGGGGGGGGTCCCTCAGCCTGGCCTGTGCCCTCTCGCAGTCTGGGACCCTTTGGGAGATGGCCACCTGCTGGTTTAGGCCTGCTCCCTGGGGAATTGGGCCTAAGCTGGCAGTCAGACATCACTCTGGCAGCTCGGGAGTCCTCGGGGGATGTCCACTTGTGGGGAGCAGGCCTAAGTTGCAGTCGGACATCCTTAGCGCTGCTGAGGAGGTGGGAGAGGCTCCTACCAACACCACTGTACTGACAGCCGTCAGCCTGGCTTGTGGCTGAGCAGAGCTCCCCCTGTGGGAACGCACTGACCACCAGGGGGCAGCTCCTGCATTGAGTGTCTGCCCTCTGGTGGTCAGTGTGTGTCATAGTGACCAGTCATTCCCAGTCTTTCTGCTGTTAGGGTCAGTTTGCATATTACCCTTTTATTATATAGGATAGAGGCCTCTTGCATGGGTGGGGTTGCCTGGTTTGCCCTGAAGGGTGTTCTGGATCAGGGTGGGGGCCCCATTGGGGTGCCTGGCCAGCCTGGGTGAGGGGCTGATGGCTGTTTGCAGCTGGTCAAGCCCCCTTTAGGGTGGGGGTCCCCACTGGGGTGCCTGGCCAGTTTGGGTGAGGGGCTGAGGGCCGTTTTCAGGCTGGCCAAGCCCCCCCAGCGATGGAAGCTCCCAGCCTCCCCTTTTTTTCTTTTGGGATTTATTTACCTTCTATAATTTAAACTTTGTTGCCTTGAGAGAAGCTCAGAGCCAGCCAGGGCGGGTGGGAGGGAAGCCTCCTGCTCACTCCAGTTCCGTGGCCATGGCCGGTGAAAGCAGGTATCTGGGGTTTATTTACCTTCTATAATTGAAACTTTGTTGCTTTGAGTGGAGCTCAGAGCCGGCCAGGAAGCTTGGCTTCCTCCATCAGTGGAGCAACCAAGCCTCCTGGTCGCTTTCAGCTCCGTGGCTGCTGGTCGCCATCTTGGTTGGGTTAATTTGCATATAGCCACTCTGATTGGCTGGTGGGCGTGGCTTAAGGTGTAGCAAAGGTATGGTCAATTTGCATTCTTTTATTAGTATAAATTTGTACACTGGCCCGCACAAACCTACACATCTTTATATGTGTCTGTTGTGTGTATGTATAAAAGTTTATATTTTTATAATTTTAATCCAACAGCGTGGTAATTATTCTATCCTTTTTTCTTTATTTGTAACTTCTTTTTCCAACAGTGAGAAACCTGGTTCTCACTATCATAATGCATTTACTCAACTCTAGTATGCACATAAAAGTAGTATGCTAACTGGAAGCCTGTGAGAAACTTTACTAACTAGATCAGGCATCAGTGGCCTATGGCCCATGGGCCAAATCCAACCCATTTTTTGTTGTTGTTTTTTTAAATAAAGTTTTATTGGAACACAGCCTACCCATTTGTTTATATATTGTCTGGGGTTTCTTCCTCACTACCATGGCAGAGCAAGAAGTTGTGGTAGACCATGTAGCCTCAAAACTGAAAATATTTATTGGCTGACTTTTTATAGAAAAAGTTTGCAAACTCCTAAACTCTAGAGCAGCGATTTTCAAGTGGTGTGCCACAAGAATTTCTATTTTTATTTTTATTTTTTAGCACTAAGTCTATATAACGGTTTGTCTCATAGAGGAGACCACCGGAATAGGTTAGACTTTGTTGCTGTAAAGAATTTTTAAAACATGCAATACCTGACTGTTTAGTCACGGGCACTGACCTCTTTTCCCTTAGATTATCAAATAAAAAAATGACAACAACCAACACAACAATAGCCGCCTGGTATAAATGAATCAAAACCTATGTTTTTTATTTTTGTCAGATCGGCAAGAAAAATCATATACCATTTTTTGGTATTCTTCAGAATTCTGATTAGTTTATGTGTGCCATGAGATGAAAAAGGTTGAAAATCACTGTTTTAGAGCATAGATTTGTATACGGTTCTTTTTATCTTTAGCCTTAGTGCCCTAGTAAAAATACTATGTTCCAAAGTTAATTTTGCCTTCCACGTACTTCTGTGTAGTTACTCATTTGTAATAGTTAGGTTCATTTGTTACTGCTTGAGCTTTATTTTGGGTTTCCCTACATCCCAGTTGATTGTGATTGTTTGTATTTGGGGTAAGTAAAACATTACTATGGCTATGTGAGTGGGAGCTTTATAAAGAGGTATACTCGAAAATATCCCTCCCTCCTCATTCCTACCATCCCATTGCTGGTCTGCCATGTTATCTACTCCCTTTCTATCCCCCTGTGGGTGACCAGTCTCCACCTTCTGGTTCCTTCATGAATATCTCTTGTACAAATCAGCAGGGACATGTGTATTTTGTTATATTCTGTTTTTTCTTACAAGAAAAGTAGCATGTTATTGATACTCTTTTGCATTTTGCTTTTTTCAGTTAGTGTCAGTATAATTTAGAAATCACTCCCAAATGAGTTCATAGAGACAGATCATCTTCTTTTAAAAAAAGAGCTCCATGCCCTGGCCCTTGTTGCTTAGTGGTTAGAGCATTGGCCCGAATGGTTGAGGGTTCAATTCCCAGTTAAGGGCACATACCTGGATTACAGGTTCAATCCCTGGCCCTGGTCTGGACTCATGTGGAAGGCAGCCAATCGATGTGTCTCTCTCATATAGATGTTTCTCTCTCACATAGATGTTTCTTTCTCTTTCTCTCCCCCCTCCCTTCCTTCTGTCCATTCTTTCTAAAAATAAATGGGGGAAAAATAGCTGCATGGAACTTCACTGTGAAGATGTACAGTAGTTTATTCAACTACTCCCCTATGTATGTCATTTAGAATGTTTCCAGTATTTTGCAATTATAAACAGTGTTGCAGTGGAATAACTTTATGTATGTATAGTTTTATACTGTCTTCAGTATTGGTTTCTGAAAGTGTAATTGCTGGGTCAAAAGTTGTGTGCAGATGTAATTTTGTTAGCTGTTCCAGTTTACATTTTCAGTGTTATAATGTGAGAGGGTACATGTTTCCCCACAGTCTCACCAGCAGAATGTGTATTGTCATACTTTTCCCTAATTTAATAGGTGTTATACCAGTGTTTTAAACTTGAAATTTCCCAAATAATGAGTTTCAGTAGTTTTTCATGTTTGATATGTTTTTATCTTTTGGTGACATTTTTTTAAAAAAATATATATTTTATTTATTTTTCACAGAGAAGAAGGGAGAGAAATAGAGAGTTAGAAACATCGATGAGAGAGAAACATCGATCAGCTGCCTCCTGCACACCCCCCACTGGGTATGTGCCCGCAACCAAGGTACATGCCCTTGGCTGGAATTGAACCTGGGACCCCTGAGTCCGCAGGCCAATGCTCTATCCACTGAGCCAAATCAGCTAGGGCTGGTGACATTTTAATATATACATTAATATACTTTTAACATGTTTTTATTTATTTCAGAGAGGATGGTGAGGGAGAGAAAGATAGAAATATCAATGATGAGAGAGAATCATTGATTGGCACACCCTGCATTGGGGATTAAGCCCGCAACCTGGGTGTATGCCCTGACCAGGACTCAAACCGTGACTTCCAGGTTCATAGGTTGAAGCTCAACCACTGAGCCATGCTGGCGGGGCAATATGTACATTAATATTTTTTATATTTTTTGTGTGAATTGCCTGTTTGTGTATTCCTCACCCCCCCCCGCCCCCCCGGGTATTTTTAGAGTTTTTTGTTTTTTTTTTAAATAGGTAGAGATATCAGTCCTTAGTGATATTTGTTGCCCTCTCCCCTTATATCTTTTGACTTTGATTATGGCTTGTTTTTACCTTAATGACTCCCTGTTGCTAAAGGATAGCTCCCTAATTAATGCACAGTTCTTAAACACTCAGCTGCTCACCCTACACTGCTCCCTGTTTGCAGTATACTTCTAACATCTACTCTTGCTACTCAGCTCAGAAGTCAGTTCCCAAATGATTTCTCAACTAGAATAGTTTGTTTCTTGTTTCAAGAAAGAAATTCCACCTTTTCAGAGAGTACTGCATTTAAAAGTTGTTTGACTCTCACTGTATACTTTAATGACTGATTATGTGGCTAGTAGCACTTAGCTAAGTCAGTTTCTTTTGAATTTCATCATTGCTATATCTGTATGGAATGATTCATCACTAGACTTAAGACTTTTTCTCCCAATTAATTTATTATGATTTCATGATCGAATTTCCAGTCCCAATGTTAACATGAGTGGCCATTTCTGTATATTAAATTACTAAAGGCCCAGTGCACGAATTCATCATGGGTGGGGTCCCTTGGCCTGGCCAGTGATCGGGGCGATCAGGGATGTCTTGCCCAATCCAGCCCAGTCCCACAGGAGGTTGGCCTGTGGGGGGTGGGGGAGGGACTGTGGGAGGTTGGTCAGCCAGGGGGTGGGGGAGGGACCGCGGGAGGTTGGCTTGCTGGCAGGGGTGGAGAACCTGGGGAAGTTGGCCCGATGGGGTAAGGGACTGCGGGAGGTTGGCCGGCAGAGGCCGGAGGGTGGTGTGGGAGGTTGGCCAGCTGGGAAGGGAGGGAGTGGGGGAGTTTGGCTGTGGGGACTACTGACCACCAGAGGGTAGCTCCTGCATTGAGCATCTTCCTCCTGGTGGTCAGTGCGCATCATAGTAACTGGTTGACTGGTCGTTTGGTTGCTCAGTAGCTTAGGCTTTTATATATATAGACTAGAGGCCTGGTGCACAAAAATTTGTGCACTCAGAGGGGAGGGGGGGTCCCTCAGCCCGGCCTGTGCCCTCTTGCAGTCTGGGACCCCTTGGGAGATAACGCCCTTCTGGCTTAGGCCTGCTCCCGGGTGGCAGAGGGCAGGCCCAATCCCTAGGTGCAGCCCCTGGTCGGGCTCAGAGCAGGGCCGATTGGGGAGTTGGGGCGCCGCCCCCCGTCATGCACAGAGCAGGGCAGATCGGGAGGTTGCGATGCCACCCTCAGTTACGCTCAGGGTAGGGCCAATTGGGGGGGTTGGGTCACAACCCCCTGTCACACTCAAGGCAGGGTCGATGGGGAGATTGCAGCGCCACCCCCTGTCACGCACAGAGCAGAGCCAATCAGGGGGTTGGGGCGCCACCACTGTCACACTCAGGGCAGGGCCGATGGGGAGGTTATGGCTCTACCCCATCACACACAGAGCCGGGCTCGGGGGGGGGGGGGGTTGTTGGGGCGCCGCCCTTTATCACCCACAGAGCAGGGCCGATCAGGGGGTTGGGCGCCGCCATTCTCACACTCAGGGCAGGGCTGATGGGGAGGTTATGGCTCTACCCCGTCATACACAGAGCAGGGTCCGTGGGGTGGGGCAGGGTTGAGGCGCCGCACCCTGTCACACACACAGAGCAGGGCCGATCAGGGGCGTTGGGGCGCCGCAGCCTGTCACACACAGAGCCGCACGGTGATCAGGGGGTTGTGGAACTCCCCCCTATCAGGCACAGAGCAGGGCTGATCAGGGGGTTGGGGCGCCTTCCCCTGTAATGAACAGAGCAGGGCAGATAGGGAGGTTGTGGCCCCGCCCCCTGTCACACACAGAGATGCAGGGCGATCAGGGGGTTTGGGCGCTGCCCACTGTCACGCTGATTGCAGTGCCAGGAGGCCTCTCGGCTCTGCTGATACCAGTGCTGGGAGGCCTCGCGGCTCCTCTGATCCCGGTGCTGGGAGGCATATTACCCTTTTACTATATAGGATATTGGCCTGGTGCACGGGTGGGGGCCAGCTGGTTTGCCCTGAAGGGTGTCCTGAATCAGGGTAGGGGTCCCCACTGTGGTGCCTGGCCAGTCTGGGTGAGGGGCTGAGGGCTGTTTTCAGGCTGGCGGGTGACTGAAGCTCCCAACTGCTCCTTTTTTTCTTTTTCTTTTTTTTCTGGGCCAGCTTTAGCTCTGGCTCCAGCTCTGAGGCCTCTGCTGCTGAAAGCAGGTATCTAGTTTGTTTGGGTTCTATAATCGAAACACTGTATCAACTCCAGCTCTGAGATCCCAGCTAACTGAAAGCAGGTCTCTGGGGGTTTGTTTAGCTTCTATATTTGTAACAATGTTTCAAACTGCAAGCTCAGAGGCCAGCAAGGCAGGCGGGGAACGTTGGAGTCCTCCGTCACTGAAGCAAGCAAGCCACATGTTAGCTTCAAGCTGCCTGGCTGCCGGCTGCCATCTTGGCTGGCAGTTAATTTGCATACCTCCCTGATTAGCCAATGGGAAGGGTAGTGGACGTATGGCTAATTACCGTGTTTCTCTTTTATTAGATAGGATTGATTTCAGAGAGGAAAATGAGAGGGGGAGAGAGAGAAACATAAATGATGAGAGACGTCGGCCTGCGGACTGAAGATTCCCAGGTTCGATTCCGGTCAGGGGCATGTACCTTGGTTGCGGCCACATCCCCAGTCGGGGGTGTGCAGGAGGCAGCTGATCGATGTTTCTCTCTCATCATCGATGTTTCTGACTCTATCCCTCTCCCTTTCTCTCTGTAAAAAATCAATAAAATATATAAAAAAAAGTGATGAGAGGAAATCATTGATCAGCTTCCTTTCTGCACGCCCCACACTGAGAATTGAGCCCCCAACTGGGGCATGTGCCTTGATTCGGAATCAAACTGTGACCCCCTGGTTCATAGGTAGATATCAACCACTGAGCCACCACTGGCTGGTCTGGGTACTAATAGTTTTAATTATCAATTTGATCTCTAGAACTTTCTGAGTAGGCAATCATATGCCTTTTAATTAATTATGATTTTATACTTTTATTCTAGTATTTATATGTCAATTTTTTTCATCTTATATAGGCTGAGAACTTCCAAGATAGTGTTGAATAGTAGCATGACAGATATCACTGCTGCTGTCTTCTTTATTTACAGGGAATGATTCTGATGTTAAGATACTTTCTAAAAATACCTTATAGTAGATATTCTATCCAAATTTTAATTTTCGTTTTTTTATTGATTAAAGTATTACATATGTGTCCTTTTCCCCCCACTGCCTCCTCCCCCCCTCCCCACTCATTCCTTCATCCCCTTGTTGCCTGTGTCCATTGGTTATGCTTATATGCATGCATACAAGTCCTTTGGTTGATCTCACCCCCTTACCCCAACCTGCCCGTACCTTCTCTCTGAGGTTTGATGGTCTGATCCATGCTTCGCTGTCTCTGGATCTGTTTTTGTTTATCAGTTTATGTTGTTAATTAATATTCCACAAATGAGTGAGATCATGTGATATCTATCTTTCACCAACTGAATTATTTTGCTTAGCATAATGCTCTCCAGCTCCATCCATGCTGGTACAAATGGAAAGAATTCCTTCCTTTTTACAGCAGCGTAGTATTACATTGTGTAGATGTGCCACAGTTTTTTATTTTTTATTTATTTTATTTTTTAATATTATTTTTTTAAAATATATTTTATTGATTTTTTGCAGAGAGGACGGGAGAGAGGTAGAGAGTTAGAAACATCAATGAGAGAAAAACATCGATCAGCTGCCTCCTGCACAATCCCTACTGGGGATATGCCCACAACCAAGGTACATGCTCTTGACCGGAATCGAACCTGGGACCCTTCAGTCCACAGGCCTACGCTCTATCCACTGAGCCAAACCGGTTAGGGCTGTGCCACAGTTTTTTAATCCACTTAAGGCTGTTTCCAAATCTTAGCTATTGTAAATAGTGCTGCTATGAACATAAGGGTGCATATACCCTTTCTGATTGGTGTTTCTAGTTTCTTGCGCTATATTCCTAGAAGTGGGATTGCTGGGTCGAATGGGAGCTCCATTTTTAGTTTTTTGAGGAAACTCCATACTGTTTTCCACAGTGGCTGCACCAGTCTGCATTCCCACCAGCAGTGCACGAGGGTTCCTTTTTCTCTGCATCCTCGCCAGCACTTGTCCTTTGTTGATTTGTTGATGATAGCCATTCTGACAGGTGTGAGGTGGTACCTCATTGTCGTTTTGATTTGCATCTCTTGGATGATTACTGACTTTGAGCATGTTTTCATGTGTCTCTTGGCTTTCCCTATGACCTCTTTGAAAAAGTATCTATTTAGGTCTGTTACCCATATTTTTCAAATTAATCTTTATTGTTCAGATTAATACAGATGTTCCTCTTTTTCCCCCCCATAGCTCCCCCCGCCCCGGTTCCCACCCCACCCCAGGCCCTCATGTCCCCCCCCCCACTGTCATCCATAGGTGTAAGATCTTTGTCCAATCTCTTCCTGTACCACCCACACCCCCTTTCCCCCCAAGAATTGTCAGTCCACTCCATTTCCATGCACCTGATTCTGTTACATTCACCAGTTCTGTTCATCAGATTTTTAATTCATTTGATTTTTTGATTCACTTGTTGATACATATGTATTTGTTGTCACTTTGTTGTTCATAATTTATCTTTACCCTTTTCTTCTCCCTCTTCTTAAAGAATACCCTTCAGCATTTCATATAGTACTGGTTTGGTGGTGATGAACTCCTTTAGCTTTTTCTTGTCTGGGAAGCTCTTTATCAGACCTTCAATTCTAAATGATAGCTTTGCTGGGTAGAGTAATCTTGGTTGTTGGTTCTTGCTATTCATCACTTTGAGTATTACTTGCCACTCACTTCTGGCCTGCATAGTTTCTGTTGAAAAATCAGCTGACAGTCGTATGGGTACTCCCTTGTAGGTAAGTAACTGTTTTTCTCTTGCTGCTTTTAAGATTCTCTCTTTGTCTTTTGCCCTTGGCATTTTAATTATGATCTATCTATAGATTGCTTTGGGTAGTATGGACATTTTAATGATGTAGATTCTACAAATCCATGAACACGGTATGTTCTTCCATCTGTTTATGTCTTCGTCCATCTGTTTTTTCACTGTCCTGTAGTTTTCTGAGTACAGGTCTTTTACCTTCTTAGGTAAGTTTATTCTTAGTTATCTTTATTTTTTTGGTGCGATGGTAAATGGGATTGTTTTTTAATCTCTCTTTCTGTAAGTTCACTATTGGTGTATAAAAACGCCATAGATATCTTGGCCTTAATTTTGTATTCTGCTACATTGCCAAATTCATTTATTAAGTCTGATAACTTTTTTGATGGAGTCTTTAGTGTTTTCTTTGTACAGTATCATGTCATCTGCAAATAATGACATTTTCACATCTTTTTTTCCAACTTGAATACCTTTTATTTCTTCTTCTTGTCTAATTGCTATGGCTAGCACTTCCAGTATTATGCCAAACAGGAGTAGTCAAAGTTGGCATCCCTGTCTTGTCCCTGTTCATAGGTGAAGTGGTTTTAGTTTTTGCCCATTGAATATGATGTTGGCTATAGGTTTGTTGTATAAGGCTTTTATTACGTTGAGGTGTGATCCCTCTATTTCAACTTTGCTGAGAGTTTTTGTCAAGAAAAGGTGTTTGATTTTGTTAAATGATTTTTCTGCATCAATTGATATGACTATGTGATTTTAATCTCTCAATTTGTTTATGTGATGTATCACTTTTATTCATTTGCGGATATTGTATTATCCTTCAATTTTTTCTTTGTATTGATTTTTTTGTGTTTTTGTTTGTTTGTTTTGGTCTCTATGTCATTTATTTCTCCTCTGATCTTTATTATCTCATTTTCCCCGGGATAAATCCTACTTGGTCATGGTGTCTGATTTTTCTGATGTAGTGCTGGATCTTTTTTTGCTAGAATGTCTTGGGAATTTTAGAATCTCTGTTCATGAGGGATATTGGTAATTCTCTTTGGGTTGTCTTTTTCTGGTTTTGGTATTAGGGTAATACTGGCTTTATAGAATGAGCTCGGGAGTGTTCCTTCCTCTTGTATTTTTTGGAATAGTTGGAGGAGGATAGGTTTTAGTTCTTTGAATGTTTGGTAAAACTCCCCAGTGAAGCTGCCTGGCCCCAGGCTTTTGTTTGCTGGAAGCTTTTTGATGACTGCTTCAATTTCCTCCATAGTTATTGGCCTATTGAGATTTTTAGATTCTTCCTGAGTTTTGGAAGGTTGTATTTTTCTAGGAATATGTCCATTTCCTCTAGGTTATCTAGTTTGTTGGAGTAGAATTGTTCATAGTATTTTTTTTTTTTTAACAATCTTTTGTCTTCCTGTGTGGTCTGTTGTTATTTCGCCTCTTTCATTTCTGATTTTGTTATTTGGGTTCTCTGTGCTTCTTGGTGAGCCTGGCTAGATGTTCATCAATCTTGTTTATCCTTTTAAAGAACCAGCTGTTGGTTTCATTTATTTTTTTTTTGTATTGATTTTTTTGTTTTGGTCTCTATGTCATTTATTTCTGCTCTGATCTTTATTATCTCCTTCCTTCTGCTCACTGTGGGCTTTTCTTGTTGCTCTCTTTCTAATTGTTTAAGTTACAGAGTTAGTTGATTTATTAACATTTTTTCTTTTTTCTTTTTTTGAGGTAGGCCTATAGAGCTATAAACTTCCCTCTCAGGACTTCTTTCACTGTGTCCCATAGATTTTGGATTGTTGTGTTTCCATTTTCATTCATTTCCAGGATGTTTTTTTTTTAATTAATTAATTTTTTTATTGCTAGAAGTATTACAAAGGGTATTACATATGTGTCCTTTTCTTCCCCCCGCCCTTAACAGTCCCTTGGCCTCCCTTACCCTCCAGTGTCTTATGTCCATTGTTTATGCTTATATGCATGCATACAAGTCCTTTGGTTGATCTCTTACCCCCATCGCTCATGCCCCCCAACCCTCCCCGGCCTTCCCGCTGCAGTTTGACAATCTGTTTGAGGCAGCTCTGCCTCTGTATCTATTGTTCAAAAGTTTATAATGCTCTCTATTATCCATGAATGAGTGAGATCATGTGGTATTTTTCCTTCATTGACTGGCTTATTTCACTTAGCATAATGCTCTCCAGCTCCATCCATGCTGTTGCAAATGGTAAGAGTTCCTTCTTTTTTACAGCAGCATAGTATTCCATCATGTAGATGTACCACAGTTTTCTAATCCATTCATCTACTGATGGGCACTTAGGCTGTTTCCAGATCTTAGCTATGGTGAATTGTGCTGCTATGAACATATGGGTGCATATATCCTTTCTGATTGGTGTTTCTGGTTTCTTGGGATATATTCCTAGAAGTGGAATCACAGGGTCAAATGGGAGTTCCATTTTTAGTTTTTTGAGGAAATTCCACACTGTCTTCCATAGTGGCTGCACCAGTCTGCATTCTCACCAGCAGTGCACGAGTGTTCCTTTTTCTCCACATCCTCTCCAGCAGTTGTCGTTTGTTGATGATAGCCAGTCTGACAGGTGTGAGATGGTACCTCATTGCTGTTTTGATTTGCATCTCTCGGATGATTAGTGACTTTGAGCATGTTTTCATATGTCTCTTGGCTTTCTGAATGTCTTATTTTGAAAGGTGTCTATTTAGGTCCTTTGCCCATTTTTTGATTGGATTGTTTATCTTCCTTTTGTTAAGTTGTATGAGTTCCCTGTAAATTTTGGAGATTAGGCCCTTATCAGATATGCCATTGGCAAATATGTTTTCCCACGTAGTGGGTTTTCTCGTTGTTTTGTTGATGGTTTCTTTTACTGTGCAGAAGCTTTTTATTTTGATGTAGTCCCATTTGTGCATTTTCCCTTTAGTTTCAAGTTCCCTAGGAGCTGTATCAGTGAAGAAATTGCTTTGGCATATGTCTGATATTTTGTTGCCTTTGGATTCTTCTAGTATTTTTATGGTTTCCTGTCATACATTTAAGTCCTTTATCCACTTTGAGTTTATTTTTGTGTATGGTGTAAGTTGGTGGTCTAGTTTCATTTTTTTGCATGTATCTGTCCAATTTTCCCAGCACCATTTATTGAAGAGACTGTCTTGACTCCATTGTATGTTCTTGCCTCCTTTGTCAAATATTAATTGAGCATATTGGTTTGGGTCGATAAGATTCTCTTTGTCCTGAACGTTTGCCATCGTAATTACGAAGTGTCTTGGTGTGGGTCTTTTCGGATTCATCTTGTTTGGGACTTTTTTTTGCTTGTGTGACTGTTTTCTTCCCCACATCAGGGAAGTTTTCTGACATTATTTCTTCAAATAAGTTTTCTAACCCTTGTTTCTCTTCTTGTCGTACTAGCACCCCTATTATTTGTATTTTGCTTCATTTCTTGGCCCAAAGCTCCCTTAGCCTCTCCTCCTGTCTTTTAATTTTTTCTCCAATTGCAGTTCTGTTTGGGTGTGTTTTGCTTCCCTGTCTTCTAATTTTCTAATTCGGTCCTCCACTTCTGTTCTGTTGAAACTTTCCATTTTTTAAAAATTGTAGCTATATCACTCTTTATTTCTTCTTGATTTTTAAGTTGTTGATTTTTTCATCCATTTGGTTTATGAACTGAATGGCCCGTATACTGAATTTTTTCTTACATATTGCATGTCTCCGTTTCACTTAGCTCCTTTTCCAATAATTTCTCATTTTTTTCCGTTGGGGGTTTCTTTGTCTCCCCATTTTTTTCTCTCACTGAAGGATCTTGGTGTTGAGTCGTGGGGGGGCTGCTCCTCGGGTTGCTTGCAGCAGTAGTGGCTCCTCTGGCTGGCAGGGGCAGGCTGCTTGCACAGCTGCTGCTCCTCGGATAGGGGCGGGTTGCACACGAGGCCGCTGCTCCTCTGATGGGGGTGGGCTGGTTGCCGTCCTGCTGCTCCTTGAATGGGTGCGGGCTGCTCGCGTGGCTGCTGCTCCTCGGATGGGGATGGGCTGCTTGCACGGCTGCTGCTTGTGTGGCTGCTGCTCTTTCGATTGGGGTGGTCTGCTCACGGGGTTGCTTCTTCTTGGATGAGGGCGTGCTGCGCATGGCTGCTGCTCCTTGGATAGGGACAGGCTGTGTGGGGCTGCTGCTGCTCGGACGGTGGTTGGCTGCTTGCATGGATGCTGCTCTTTGGTTGGGGGTGGACTGCTTGTGTGGCTGTTGCTCTTCAGACAGGGGTGGGCTGCTCGCACAGCTGCTGCTCACATGGTCGCGGAGCCCTTGGCTAAGGCGTTTGGCTGGCCAGAGGGAAGCACGCTTTGTTACTCACAGGAGCCCATGACTAGGGTGGCTGGAGTCTCGGTGACCGTGGGACCATAGCCGAGGCAGGAGGTCCCTTGTGGGGGTGCCCGTAGAGTCCCGGGTGGTGTCTGAGGGCACCCTGAGTGCAGGTGAGGCTTCACTCCCAGTCACAACAGCTCTCCCCTTCAAGAAGGTGCGGCCTCTGTGGAAGAGCCAGCCACCCCGGGACTGTTTGCAATGGTATCAGAGGCTGCCTGGCTTGGCTAGCCCGGTCTGCCTGCCCCTGAATGTCCTGCAGGATCTAACTGTCCCCCACTCTCCTACACATCCATACACTCTCCTTTCACTCCCTCACTCACTCACGCTCTCTCCCTCACTGCCGCCATCTTCCTGCTTCTGTAGTTGGGTCTGGAGTGTTATTAACCTGTTCGTGGATGGAGTCTCCTCTCTGGGTTTCTGGTTATGTGGCTTGCTCTCTCTACCACATTGACCAAACAGGACAAAATGCAACTCGACAAGACATGACACAAACAGTACAAAACATGAATGTACTCACGACAATGATAACCCCAATATAAGTGACCACCAGAGAAAAGAGAATTAGGGGAGAGAAAAGAGAGCACAAATGATATCAAGGAGATAAAAAAGGGTATGAGAGAAAAGAAAAAGAAGAAAAAGGAAAAAAGACATATACATGGGAAGAAAACACCACAGAACAAACAGATAAACCCAAAAATGCAAACACCAAACACCCAGAAAAGAAGGTGGGGGCAGAATCTGTAGAGGCTGAGCTTATTTACAGAAAGTAAGGTTAAGGAATTGGATGAATATGGGGAGGGCCTTAGTTCACTTTAGAGGAAGTAGAAAGAGGATGAGTGGATAAGAAGAAAGAAAAAGAGAAAGAAGAAGAAAAAATGAAAAAAAATCAATTTAAAAAATAGGATAAAATAAAAATAGAATTATGAAAAAATAATGTGAAAAGAAATAAAAAATAAACAAATGATAAAAGGAAAATAAAGAGGAAAAAAAGTTATCAAAATAATAAAATGAAAAAGTGAAGTGTTGTTCGTTTCCTCCGAGTTTTAATGCCCCATGGGGGCTGGTTTCAGATCCCGCTCTTCTGTATTGTCTGGCACTTCTCAATTTCCTGTTGGATTGTTGAAGTTCCAAGCTGTCCACCACTCTTCTGTTTGTGTCTATCTCCACAGCTTTGACTGCCAGCTGGTGGGACCAATCTGCCCACTTAGCCTGTCTGCCTGCTTTCAATCCTAATCTCTGAAGCAGCTTTTTCTGACAGACAGGGCTATAGTTGGGGAGGTTGCTGGGACTGGACAGCCTCTCTTCAGGCCAGTCCCTGAGGGATTTCAAGGATTCTTCAGATTTTTTTTTTTTGTATCCTTTGTACCACTCAAGGGTGTAGCTGGGGTGTGGCTATATTGGTTGCCTGAAAACTGCAGGGAGGGACTATCTCTTCAGGAGAAAATGGCTGCTTAGGTCTAGTGTGTCAGGTGTGTCTCAGTGCCAGACCCCCGGCCACCTCTCCCTGAGCTGCTCTTCTCCCCAGCCTCTCCCCAGACTCCACAGGTCCGCACCTCCACTTGCACGTCAGCCATAGGTGTTTGTATTTGAAAGGTCCTTTGAACCTGGTTTAGCAAATTAAAGCAAAGACCAAAAAGAGGGGAAAGAGCTGCGCCACTGTGAACCCCTCTCCCCCCAGCGTGGCATGGCTTGGGCAGTTGTTCAGACTGCCTCCTCGGGCTCAGCCTCTTCTGGCTATGGGCTTAAGTCTAGAATCCCCTGCCACCAGCAGCCCTGTGGACTTCCTTTCCACAGTCAGATGTTACGCCTGTCCCAAGGGATGCGGCCTTCGAGCCATGTGGCTTCCTTCTGACTCTCTGGGCCTGGAGGTCTCGTAGCTCTCTCCAGCCCAGATCCCTGATTTTACCGTTCTCCCGGCATCCTCTGCCCTTCCTGGCTGCAAATTGTCTCACCAGCTGTGTCTACTTCGCCAGTTCGGGGTAGATGTTATTCAATTTAGTTGCTCCTTCTATCTGCTCTGCAAGATAACAGACAAGGCTCGGCACATGCCTGCCTATTCAGCCCCCATTTTGTCTCCCTACTTCTATCCAAGTTTTTTGACTGAGAGGTATTTCATTACTTTTAAAAATCATGAATGGGCCCTAGCAGTTCGGCTCAGTGGTTAGAGTATCGGCCCGCAGACTGAAGGGTTGTGGGTTTGATTCTGGTCAAGGGCACGTACTTCGGTTGCAGGCTCAATATCCGGCCGTGTTCGGGGTGTGTGTGGGAGGCAACCAGTTGATATATGTCTCTCTCTCATTGATGTTTCTCTGTCTCTCCCCCTCCCTTCCATTCTCTCTAAAAAAATCAATGCAAAAAATATCCTTCAGAATCCCACATGGCAGATCTGTAGGATCTAGTCTCAACCCTAAATTTGTCTGTCAACTCTACTCTTACGATCATACCTCTTCACATTATCTGAAGTAGAACTTCCTCCAATTATAAGTTCTTTGATTTCTTTGGTTAGCTTTGTATTTACTGAACAGGTCAATAAAATCTGTTTCATTTCTAATAGGTTCAGGTCATTTACTTAAAGGATCGTCCTTCATGATTTAAACTCTGAAATAATTTACTAAATATAAAAACAGTTGTTTACACCAAGTTTAAGGAAATTGATCACTCCAACATCAGGAAATATGTTTTGTTCTCAAAAGTTTGCTTTATGTTTTGTTCCCAAAAGTTTGCTATGTTTTGTTCCCAAAATGAAAATAATCCGAATGCTACACAGACCTACCAACAGTTAATGCTAATGGTTATTAGAAATAAAAAAAATAATAACACCAACACTTCTGTTTACACATTTGAGACAAAAACTTTAAGACAAATTCCACCAAAATGTCAAGTTGTTTTATTTTAGTAACTGATACCAAAACCAAACCAGAATAGCACAAAGGAAAAAAAATTGTATGGATAAATCTCACTTATAGCAGGGATTTAAACTTCCTAAACAAATAACTTAGCAAACTAAACCCATCAGCGGCAAAAGAATTATGATGGCCAAGTAGTGTGTCTCCCAGGAATATTAGGATAATTCAGTATCAGCAAATCTATCACTATCAACAGATACAGGAAAAACTTATTATCAAGGAAAGGCATACCATCAAATTGAAATCCACACATGATTTTTTAGTACATTCCATTTGAAAGAGAGAGCCAGCCAGAATAACAGCAGATCTCTCAGTCCCATAATTGAAAAACATTCCCGATTTTCCCCATTTGTGACTGTCAATTTGCCCTCTTTTTAATCCCAAAGTAAGATTTTTAAGCCTGTTAATAGGAACTCAAGTTTTGATAGTATACACTTATATACTAGTAATAACAAATATTTACAGATGGAAAAAGGGAATATCTGTTTACTCATTCTCCACCTAAACTTTTCAGAGCATGCGTGCATAAATATGTGATTATATGTATGTGTGTATATAGATAAGATTTTAAAAAATATTTGCTACAAGTTCATCTATCTATATAAAAGGCTAATATGTTAAGTGTCCCTCCCACTGTCCGACTGGTTGCTGTGACGTGCACTGACCACCAGGGAGCGGACGCTCTATGCAGGAGCTGCCATGACCCACACAGAGAAATGGCACCACGGACCTGATGCCCACAAAGCAACATTTGGCTTCCCCCAAGTGGGACATGGGCCCCACCAGCACAGCGGAGCGACACCTCACCAAATTGCAGCCAACGCTGCCAAGACGCCATAGCGCAAAATGCGGCCCACAGCCCAGCCAGCCCGGAAACGGTTCCAGTGGGCGCTGGGTAATGACATCACGTAATAATGCCCGGCTAGTGATGACTAGCCTCCTTGCATTTTCTTCAGCCCAGGAACATGACGTACTTTATGGCCAGGTGCAAACATTTCACACTTCAACCAAATGTCTGAAGCATTTTCCTGTGCTTCATCTCATTTGATCCTCACAGAAGTTTTGGAGTAGGTAGATAGTAGACTTGGTGGAATCCTATTTTCTTTTCATTAGCTGGAAAATGGAGATTTAGAAACTTGACCTGACTGAAAAGAAGTAAGAAATGGTGGACCTTGAAAATGACTTCACTGAGCAGAATATAGTCAAACACTGCTGCAGTTAAATATTTAACCCTTTGTTCTTCCTGCATGATCAATAATAATCTGCTTCCTGTTGATATTTACTGCTGTCTTGCTGTCAATTACCTGAAAGAGAAGTTGGGGTGCTTCACTGGGCTGGAAAAAGTTTAGCTAAATCAGAAAACAGATCTAATTAAGCAAGTTTATTATCCTATCTAATAATAGAGAAACATGGTAATTAACTGTAACTTCGCTACCCTTCCCTTTGGCTAATCAGTGAGATATGCAAATTAACTGCCAACCAAGATGGCGGCCGGCAGCCAGGCAGCTGAAGCGAACAGAGGCTTGCTTGCTCCAGTGAAGGAGGAAGCCAAGGTTACCCGCCTGCCGCTGCCGGACTCTGAGCTTGCACTCTAAGCAACTATGTTGCAATTATAGAAGTTAAACCATCCCCAGAAACTTGTTTTCAGCAGTCAGAGCTGGAGCAAGCAGGACCGCAACAATTATAGAACCCAAACAAACCCAGATACCTGCTTTTAGCAGCCGAGGTCTCAGAGCTAGAGCCGAGCCTCAGAGCTAAAGCCGGCTCTCAGCTCCAGTGACAGCCATAGAAGGTAAATAAATACCAGAATAAAAAAAAAAAGAAAAAAAGGAACGGTTGGGAGCTTCAGTCACCCGCCAGCCTGAAAACGGCCCTCAGCCCCTCACCCAGACTGGCCAGGCACCCCAGTGGGGACCCCCACTCTGAAGGGTGTGTGACCACCTGCAAACAGCCATCATCCCCTCATCCAGGCTGGCCAGGCACCCAAGTGGGACCCCCACCCTGAAGGGGGTGTGACCAGCTGCAAGCAGCCATCATCCCCTCATCCAGGCTGGCCAGGCACCCAAGCGGGACCCCTACCCTGATCCGGGGCACCCTTCAGGGAAAACCAGCTCTCCCCCACCGGTGCACCAGGCCTCTATCCTATATAGTAAAAGGGTAATATGAAAACTGACCCTAACAGCAGAAAGACTGGGAATGACTGGTCACTATGACACACACTGACCACCAGGGGGCAGACTCTCAATGCAGGAGCTGCCCTCTGGTGGTCAGGTCGCTCTCACATGGGAGGAGCTCTGCTCAGCCACAAGCCAGGCTGCCAGCTGCCAGTACAGCAGTGGTGGTGGGAGCCTCTCCTGCCTCCTCAGCAGCGCTAAGGATGTCCGACTGCAGTTTAGACCTGCTCCCCGCTGGCAAGTGGACATCCCCCGAGGGCTGCCGGGCTGCCAGAGGGATGTCTGATTGCCATCTTAGGCCCAATCCCCCCCCTGGGACCAGGCCTAAGCCAGCAGTTGGTCATCCCCTGAGGGGTCCCAGACTGCGAGAGGGCACAGGCCAGGCTGAGGGACACCCACCCTCCCCCTCCCGCCGAGTGCACAAATTTTTGTGCACCGGGCCTCTAGTCCTATCTAATAAAAGAGAAAAATGGTAATTGGCGCACGACGATACCCTTTTCATTGGCTAATCAGGACTATATGCAAATTAACTGCCAACTATGATTGGCAGTTAACTGCCAACTATGATTGGCAGTTAACTGCCAACTAAGATTGGCAGTTAACTGCCAACAAGATGGCGGTTAATTTGCATATGTAGGCACAATGCAGGGAGGCGAAAGGGAAAGCAGGAAGAAGCCCCCTGCCACTGACAGTGATCGGAAACCCAGGGGGGGAGCTAAGAGCTGGGGGGCAGGGCAAAGGCGGTCATGATCGGAGAATCAGGCGCCTTTGCCACCCTGGCCAGTGATAGTAGGAAGTAGGGGTGGAGCCAGCGATGGGAGCTGGGAATGGTCGAAGCTGGCAGTCCCGGGAGCTAGGGGTCCCTTGCTTGGGCCTAAAGCGGAGCCCACGATCGCGGGGCCGCTGCAGCTGCGGGTCCCTGCTGCCCGAGCCGGATGCCTAGGCCAGAGGCGTTAGGCCTGGGCAAGGGCGGAGCCTGCAACCGCGGGGAGCTGGGGGTCCCCTGCCCAGGTCTGACACCTCTGCCGGAGGCCTCAGGCCTGGTCAAGGGGCCGATCCGGTGATTGGTGATCGGAGGGTGATGAGAGTCAACTCCTCTGGCCGAGGCATCAGGCCTGGGTGGGGGGCGGAGCCGGGGATTGGGGGGATATGATGGTCCCCTTGCCCAGGCCTGAAGCCTGGGTCAGAGGCGTCAGGCTTGGGCGGGGGGTGGAGCAAACGATCAGAGGGAGATGGGGGTCCCCTGCCCAGGCATGATTCCTGGGCCAGAGGCCTCAGGCCTGGGCGGGGGCCAGAGCCAGTGATGAGGGGGAAATGGGGGTCCCCTGTCCAAGCCTGACACCTCTGGCGGAGGCGTCAGGCCTGGGCAAGGGGCCGATCAGACGATCGGAGGGTGATGGGGGTCTACGCCTCTGGCCGAGGCATCAGGCCTGGGCAAGGGGCCGATCCTGCGATTGGAGGGTGATGGGGGTTAACACCTGAGGGCTCCCAGTATGTGAGAGGGGGCAGGCTGGGCTGAGGGACACTCCCCTCCCCACACACACCCAGTGCACGAATTTCATGCACCGGGCCCCTAGTATATCTATAAAAGGTTAAGTTGAGTCACACATGCACAATACATGTAAAGCTCTCTTTGGTGCCAATCACATGAGTGTGTTTTGATCTGTCATTGTCAATTGTGAATTTGGTTGACACTTCTATTATAGAGAAAGGGCGAATAGCGATATCAAAATATATCTTTTAATTAATTTCCTTTCAATGTGCACAAGTTCATGCACCAAGCCACTAGTATAAATATAGCTATGAGGTCTTTTTTTTCCCTAAGGCTTTTAGTATGCTTTGTGTATGTTACATGGTCACTTGGTAATTGAATGGACAAAAATTGGTAAATGATTATCTCAGTAGTGAGATTTAAAATTTTCTTTTCTTGGTCATTTAATTTTGTTTCTTTCCCAAGGCATACTCATATTCTTATTAATCAGTAGGCATTCTTCATGTTATAAATAGTAGTCTTATGTTGAGGGCACTTTTTCCTACTCTGTTACCTGTTATAACTTTTAAAAATATTTATCTTTCGATTTTGATAGCTGTCTTTTTCTTTATGACTACTGACTTTTGTGTCTTGGTTAAGAAGTTCTTTCCCATGTCAGCATTATAAACGCCCTCCTGTATTTTTTTTCTAGTATTTTTATAGCTTTGTTTTTTCTTATTTAGTTTGTCCTATTGGAGAATATTACTGTTAACAGTTTAGGGACACAGAGATTGAACTTAAGTTTTTTTTCCCCCATATAAAATATGCAGGTGTCTTAACACTTAATTGAATTTTCTGTTTGAAAATGCTACCAACCTTGCATATATTATATTTCCAAAAAATTCCGCCAAAGTTTCTATTCACCTCCATTGGACAGTTGATCTGTTCCAAAATAACATCACAGTTTTAATTATTTTTGTGTTACAGTGTTTTGATAATCTTGAATGTAAGACTACCTCAATTTTTTTTCTTTTTGGTCAGAATTCTCTTGGCTAATTTTGTGTATGTAGAGTTTTATTTTGGATTTTGTAAGTAGTAAAGGGGTTGTGTTATATATTTTACAAGAACAAAAATGTGAAGATCTCTGAGAAATTAATACTTACCCAGGATTTATTTTTCATGTGCTAGATAGTGTTTTAAGTGTTTTGTAAATATTGTTACAGAAGCAATTATACCTTCTTTTTCAGTGAACAAAGTTAGCCTGGTCGCATGACTATAATAAGAAAACAGTAGCAAGCCAACAACTATGTAGTTTAGTAGAGACAATATAGATTGTGTATAGTATAGATTTGAGATACCAACCACGCTTGTAATCTCCCTCTATGAACACACCCAGTTTGTATACACCCATATTTAGCATGGTTGACATTATATTGGTGTCCTGTTTTTTATAAATATGAGCGTATCTCATATCATTAAAGTTCCTTTATAAATGTAACTAGCAAATGTTTATATCCTCCTCTTAATACTGTTTCAAAATCCATTTAACCTTTATAGGCATTTTATTTTATTACATTTTTCTTTTATAATTGTGATACATACAGAAGAGTATGTCAAATGAGTTATGGAACATAATAGTAACTATTGGGAACCGCCTAATTTCAACTAGAGACTTTTAATACTCATGCATGGAACCGTTGCTCTTTCCCTAAAGTTATTATACACTTACACAGTTATAGTAATATTGTGACCTATTTCTGATGACAATTCCCCTTCTCCCTTTAAGAGAAGGTTTTTTTAAACAGTGAAATTACTGGATTAGAAGTCATAAACATTTTAGGTTTTTACTGGAGCCACCTATCACTCCCACCAGTGGTACTCAAGAGGGCCAGTATTCCCTTACCAGCATTGGGTATTATATAGCAAATAAAATAGAAAACTTAATTTACTTGATAGAAAACTAATACCTTTTAATTTGCATTTCTTAAATCACTAGAGCCAAGTGGTTTTGAAATTTTTATTAGCTTTTTTCTAGTTATAGAAACGATTTTTAAATTACTTTCTGCTAACTTGTAAAAAAATTGTTTGTTGTTATTTCAGAGAGAGGAAGGGAGAGGCAGAGAGAGATAGAAACATCAGTGATGAAAGAGACTCATTGATCAGCCCCCTCCTGCACGCGCTGTCCCCCCTCCTCCCAACTAGGAATCAAGCCCGCAATCTGGGCATGTGCTCCACCAGGACCAGAAATTGAACCTAGGCCTCCAGGTTCATGTGTTGATGCTCAACCGCTGGGTCACACTGGCTGGGTACTTTCTGTTAACTCCTTATATTAAGGGTATTAATCCTTTGTGGCAAATACATTTTCTCAGTTTATTCTCTTCATACTTCTGTGCTTTCTATTTATCTGAGTTTTACTTTTTAATATGTAGGCAGGTTCATTGGTCTTTCTCTTTATAATTTGAAGAGTCCATCTCCAAATGTAAAGTTAGTATATATTTTTACCATTTTAAACCTTTAAAATTATAATTTATCTATCTGAACTTTATTTTTCATATGTTGTGTCTTGAAGGTAAATCTTAAAATCAGTTAGGCAGTATTTCCAGTATTATTTTTGACTCATCATGCCTATTTACCAAAAGTTTAAATTTCTGTGTGTACTAGGATCTATTTTGGATTGGTTTGCTAAATCAAACTTAGATGAATTTATCTGTGTAGTCCATTTCTTGGGATAAAGTATTCCTCTAAAACAGTGGCTCTCAACCTTCTGGCCACTGTTTCCTCATGTTGTGACCCAACCATAAAATTATTTTTGTTGCTACTTCATAACTGTAATGTTGCTACTGTTATGAATTGTAATGTAAATATCTGATATGCAGGATGGTCTTAGGCAACCCCTGTGAAAGGGTTGCTCGACCGCCAAAGGGGTCACGACCCACAGGTTGAGAACCGCTGCTCTAAAAGAACTTTGAAAAAATACCTTTTTATGTTAAAAGTGTTTATTTAAGTACAAGTAATTCTTATTTTATGGTTACTGCTAAAAATTACTTTTTTAAAAAAAATTTATTGATTTCAGAGAGGAAGGGAGAGAGATAGGAACATCAATGATGAGAGAGAATCACTAATGGGCTGCCTCCTGCACGCCCCACACAGGGGATCAAGCCCGCAACCCAGGCATGTGCTCCCAACTAGAATCGAACCCGGGACCCTTCAGTCCACAGGCCGATTGCTCTGTCCACTGAGCCAAACCAGCCAGGGCTAAAATTACATTTTCTTAACACATTAAGCGCCAAGCCTGTTTTATCTTCCTTTCTGTTTAGCCCGTGATATCCGATTTCACCGATATGCTGGCGGCTGGAGATCTGTGTAAGGTTGCGATAAGACTGCATGTTTATTTTCAGATATATTTCTTGTATTTATTGCAATCTGTACTCTGTATTCTTTTAGAAATGCTTTTTCTTCAGTAGGTTGTCTGTGGCTCGTGTTCCAGTGCAGTTTAAAGAATTTTTCTTTACCCGTAATAGTGACAATGTCAGTAGAAGAAGCATGTGAAAGCGATTCAAATGAAATTAGTTTTCCTAAAAAACGTCGTAAAGTCGTTCCTTTTTTGTCATCAGAGGATGAGGATGAGGATTTTGAAGAATGGCATGATCTGAGAGGTAATCAACCAAGAATTATGCTTTCACCTATCTGTCTGGCTTTAGGATTGAAGACTTGAATATAAAGTCATGTGCAACAGTAGAGAATTCTTATGGACTGTTTGTGCCTAATGAATTGTTTGAGGATGTCGCCAAACAAACAAACTTTATATGCGTCTCAAAAACTAGGGGTTGAAAACTCGCAGCGTTTGTGTAGGTGGACTGTGACAAACAAAAATGAAGTGAAAAGATTTTTTGGGTTGATTCTATGGATGGGACTAGTAGTTAGACTACCATCTTTACATTTATATCGTTCCCATGATCCTGCATATATGCAAACGTTCCCGAAAAAAAATAATGTTGAGAAATTGATTTGAAATGTTATTACGAATGCTGCATTTTTCAGACAGTAGGGAGATAGATGTTTCCAATCGTTTATGCAAAATAAAGCAACTAATAGAAACATGGAAATAAATTTCAAAAAATAGTATAATCCATCTGAAGCTATATGTACTGCTGAATCTTTGATACCATTTTGTGGCCGCATAATATTTAGGCAATATTTAAAACAAAAACACCACAAATATGGTATTAAATTATTTAAGTTGTCCTGCGGATCTGGGTACACGTATGCTTTTCATGTATATGCAGGGAAAAGTTTAGAAAAAGAAAAGATGACACCAACTAATGTTGTAATGTCTCTTTGTAGAGATGTATTCAAAAAGGGACACGTGTTGTACACAGACAACTAGTACACAAGTTTAGATTTGGCATATAAATTACTCGATAATAATACTCATTTAGTAGGAACATTATGTTCAAGTCGATGGGGAAATCCTCATGAAGTAATGCCAAAGAAACTAAAACGGGGAGAAATTATTGCAAAAGAGAACAAAAAAGGAATAACCAGTTTAAAATGGAAAGATAAGTGGGACATCTTACTTCTTTCAACAAAACATATGTCAGAGATGGTGAATGTTGAAAATTGATCTGGTCACTTCTTGAAACCAAAAATTGTAGTGGATTATAATGCAGGAAAAGCAGCAGTTGATATATCTGATCAAATGAATGCCTATAATAATCCGTTACGAAAACCCATGAAACGGTATAAAAAGCTAGCCTTTGAGCTCCTACTAAATACTGCTGTTCTCAATGCTCATATTTTATTTAAAAATATTAGCAAGAAGAATATGAGTATCACAGAATTTCGGAAGAAATTAGCTGTCCATCTAACAAATTGTCAGGATGAAGAAATTCCAAGTAGCAGTACTATAAATATAACTCATATCTTGTCACAAACTGCAACAAAAAACTGGAAGAGTGTCTAAAGTTTGAAGATATTGTAAAAAAATGCTACGAAGATAATGCAGCACGATTTGGACGAGATATTGCTAGAAAGTTGACAAAACAAGTTATAACACTCTGTGAAACCTGCACAGGACAACCATTTTTGTGTATACCGTGTTTTAATAATATTCATTAAAAATTTTTTTGTAACAAGTAATATTTAGGCCAGTGGTTCTCAACCTGTGGGTCGCGACCTCTTTGGCGGTCGGATGACCCTTTCACAGGGGTTGCCTAAGACCATCCTGCATATCAGATATTTACATTACGATTCATAACAGTAGCAACATTACAGTTATGAAGTAGCAGCGCAAATAATTTTATGGTTGGGTCACAACATGAGGAACTGTATTTAAAGGGCCAGAAGGTTGAGAACCACTGATTTAGGTACATTCTTTTATGATCTCCAAATTATTTAAAATTTATTAATAGAAGAATATAATTTTTTAAATTGTATATCATCAGTCAACAGTTGCTGTCAACGGCCTGAACGAAAAGTACACTGTGAGGTCCGGACAGAAAGTATAGTGTCAGTCACCGGTGGCTGACATGGCTGCTTAACGTGTTAATCTTTATATCCTTAGGTACTATTTTTAAAAAATATATATTTTATTGATTTTTTTTTTTTACAGAGAGGAAGGGAGAGGGATAGAGGGTTAGAAACATTGATCAGCTGCCTCCTGCACACCCCCTTCTGGGGATGTGCCCGCAACCAACGTAGATGCCTTTGACCAGAATAGAATCTAGGACCCTTCAGTCCGCAGGCTGACGCTCTATCCACTGAGCCAAATCGGCTAGGGCAGGTACTAACTATTAAATTTAAAATAGAAAACACCAAGAATGGGAGTGGGTAATAGAAATGATATTGATAACCTTTTTAATTAAGAAAGCTCATTTGTTCCTAGGAAAGGGAGGGATTTTTGAAGTAACACTTGAGACTGTCCTCCATGTTCATGTTGTAAAATCTGTGGACAATGTTTAGCTGAATTAGGCTGTAGTCTTTTGTCCTTAGTGGATTGTTTGGAAAGTGGGGGTGTTATCATTTTTTTCTCCAGGGTAAATTTAAGGTAGAAGATTTGTTCATTAAAGTTGTAGAGTTTACTGACCTTGAGCCATAATTTGTCTTTATGAGCAAAGCAAATCTTTTATTAGTGTCTTGTTTTCCTAATCATGTTCTGCGTATTGGACTTTATCAGGGAACTTTTATCACCATATTAACTTTCCTTCTTTAGGAGGAATAAAGCAGTTATATTCCTTAGTAAAAACTCTAAATTGGGAAGATATAAAAGCCAACTTTTACCACAGGCTTTTAGCACTAAAATCACAAGTTTAAAATCATATTAACTTGAGTGTCAATCCTTTGCCAGGTGGCTAAAACAGAGTCTTAAGATTTTTTGTTTTTGTCCCCATTCCCCCTTTCCCCAGGATTGATTCCCCTCCTGTCTTTAAGTTCATATATCGGTTGTGAAAGTTAACACAAGGGCTGGGTAAATGCCATATTCTGTGTAGGTCCCTATAAATTGGGAATGCTTCTCTAATATCTGCAAAAAAATGAATGTTGGGAATTTGAGTATTATTCTTAAATCTAAATCGATAAATTATGTGATAATCAAAGTATTACCTTTTTTTTAAAAGGTTTCTGTTTTTGTGTGTGTAGCTCTTGAGAGTTTTTTCTAAATAGGGGTGTTATTCATGTATATTGGATTCAATGTTTTACTATAAAAATCATGTTGAGATTTGCTGATGCTTTGCTTATATCGATTAATAGAAATACATAGAATTACTTGTACTTTTTAATTACTGGATCTAGAGTTTCCTTTGCTAAGATGTCCCCAGCTTAGATAATCTCAGTGTTTGAGCTAGAAGGTGATGTGATCTTTTCAGTTAACTATTTTTTTTTAAATATATTTTATTGATTTTTTTACAGAGAGGAAGGGAGAGAGATGGAGAGTTAGAAACATCGACGAGAGAGAAACATCGATCAGCTGCCTCCTGCACATCTCCCACGTGGGATGTGCCCACAACCCAGGTACATGCCCTTGACCGGAATCGAACCTGGGACCTTTCAATCTGCAGGCTGACGCTCTATCCACTGAGCCAAACCTGTTTCGGCTTCAGTTAATTATTGGACAGATGAAAGACTGAGGCCCAGAGGTTGAAGGGTTGCCCAGATCCACACTGGTCTGTCAGAGAGCTGAGCCCAGCTATTCAATATTTTCACTTTTTAGCAGTTTGGTTATAAAATGTCTCGTAGTGATTCTCTTGGAGTTTGTTGATTTTCTTGGATTTATAGATTGCTATCTTACCTTGAATTTGGATAGTTTTTGGACCTTATCTCTTCAAATAATCTTTCTTTCCCTTTCTTCTGGGACATCTATAATTTGTTGGTCCATTTGATGGTATCTCATTAGTTATGTTTGCTCTGTTCATTTTTCTTAATTTTACGCTTTTCTGACTTAGTAAAAATTGTCCTATTTTTTTAGGTTCATCAGTTCATTTTTCTACTTGCTCAAATCTGCTGTAGAAACCTTCTTGTGAAATTTTTTTTCAGTTCTTACACTTTTTAGCTCCAGATATTTATTTGGTTCCTTTTTATAATTTCTGTTTCTTTATTTTGTGTATAAATCATTTTTTAAATTTCTTTCAGTTCTCTGTCCATGTTTTTCTTTAGCTTTTTGAGCATATTTAAAATAGTTGTTCTAAAATACTATTGTCTAGTCCTGTCCAGTGTGGCTCAGTTGGTTGAGAGGCATCCCATGCATCAAAAGGTCGCTGATTCAACCGGTCAGGGCACATGCTCAGGTTGAAGGTTCGATCCCCAGTATCTTTCTCACATAGATGTTTTCTCTCTCTCCCTTCCTCTCTCTCGAAACTCAATGAAAACATTCAAAAAAAATAAATTTTTTTTCTTGTTTTAGTAAATCCACTGTCTTGGCTTATTCATTGTTGGTTTCACTATTTGATATATGGCAACTGAAGTCTCTGTCCCTTAGCTTGTGTTCAGCTAGTGTTTTGATGGATACTTCTTTGGATGCCTGGAACTGGACAAACAAAGCATAACCTGTCCTAGTCTTTGCATATTGGCTCTGTGACAGGGCACTCTTTCAACACTTAGGTTTGCACTGAAGTGAAAGTTGCAGGTCTTCTAAGGTCTTTTCTTTTCTTTTTTTTCCTAAGGTCTTTTCTGAGCATGCATCTTGCTTTGGGCATGTGTATGGCTTTCTATCCCCACTTACAGTGCTTTTGAATGTCCTGATTTCTCTCCCCAGCTTTTCTTACAGTCTTTATGGAGTCTCTTTAACCATAATCTTTTGCTCTGGGTGTCTGTAGGTTGTTATTAGTTCACTTGTAGTGGTTTTGAGCAATGCCACTTCTCTGGCCTAAGTTCAAGTGTCTTGTGTCAATCCTGTAGGTAACCTGTCTGATTAGAACATAACCTACAATGATTTGTGAATGAAGACTGCTCTGCTCTTTTTTTAGAACCAGAAATCAGGGGCCCACACTGGGCATGCAAGCTGCCTTTAAGACTGCTGGGAGTATGATGGGGAAGAACAAGTAGCACAAAGATTTCCTACTTTTTCATGATGCAGTGTTCACTTGTTTGCTATAAACTTGTTGACTTCTTTCCAGGGTTCTGGCAAAGTTGGTTCTAACAGTTTCTGCTTGTTTCTTTTGTTTGTTTTGGGAGTGGTGGTGGTGGTGGTGGGCGGGGCGAGGGGCGGGGGGAGTAGGAGCTGCCTGTCCTGCCATATTTTAATGTTATTTTTAAGATTTTTATTTATTGATTAGAGAGAGAGAAACATCCATTTGTTGTTCCATGTATTTATGCATTTATTGGGTGATGCGCCCTGATTGGGGATGGAATCCACAACCTTGGTGTATTGGAATGACACTCTAACCAACTCTGCTGTCCAGCCAGGGCTGTCCTGCCATTTTCTTGAGCCTATCTGATGGTTGTCGTGGAAGATCACTCAAGATTTTAAAAGTTAAAGGTGTGCATATCAACCATCCCTGTAATTATTTCTATAATTCAAGGCGTCTGCATAGGTGGGACAACACTATCCCTTTAATTTTTGTTAAATAGTTGATGCTAGCTATGGTTTTTCTGCTATACGTTAAAATAAATGTAGTGATAATAAATTTAACTGCTCACCCTTGTGCCATCTAAAAGTCATCTATATACTATCAGTAGGTTATATATGCTTTGGGAAATACTTCCCTACCATAAATCTAAATCTGGGATGACATAGGTAATTTTGCTTCATCAGCCCCTGCTGTATTTTAAGTCAGGCTACACTGTTACATACATTGTAACAGTCACATTTACTTGCAGGCACTCCACAATTCATAAATGGTTTGTGCTCCAATACTTTTTTTTTTAACTGATGTTTTTGGTCTGGGAACTTTTAAATCAGTGTTATTCATAAGACTTAGGTTACCAAGTCAGCTACAAATGCTACCATTAACCATGTAAAGTAGAAAAGAGTACTATGGAGTCAAAAGTGGGTTTTAATTACTATATTTTATACAGGTGTTTTCAGACTTTGAACCCCCTAGAAGAGCTGGGACTTTTTAATGTTTTCATTATTATTATTATTATTGTTATTGTTATTGTTATTATTATTATTACTTGAGACATAGAAGGAAGGAGAGAAAAACACACACACCACAAAACATTGATGTGAGAGAGAAACATCGATCGTTTGCCTCCCATATGCACCCTGATCAGGAATCAAACCCACAACCTTTTTGGTATATGGGGCAATGCTCCAACCAACTGAACCTGGGCAGAGGACAGAGGAGCTGGGACTTTTAAATGAGTGTGATAAATTCTCAGTTTGGTTTAGTTTGCCTTTTTGTTATTATTGTTTTTAAAATTTCCCTCAAGAGTAAATTTCCCTCAAGGGTCCTGGGAATTAAACCTTCTGCTTTCCTTTTCCAGTGATATCACTTGTTATGTACCCACTCTGGAGCATGGCTCTCATCATCTTTTCTGTTTCTGCAGTAAACACTTTGTCCATTACAAGGCTTTTAAAGGACTTCTCATTAAAATTTTAAAAAATCTGTTAGGGATAGGGGAAAAATGAGAGTTGAAAACTTTTTTCTGTTTACACTATTGTGCAATGGGAAAAATAAGTTTTACATAATGTTATGGAAAGGAAGGATGGCTGCAAAGATCAAATCTTGGACCAAATCTGCCCTAAGATGCTCTAAGTGTGCTGGTCTATAGTATGACTGACAGAGGCTGGGGATGCACTTGAGAAGATGCCAGCACTGAAGGTGGGGGAAAAGGTGAAAAAGAGCTGAAGGGAGAGTACCTTTTGTACTTCTGGCTCCTTGTTAGAGATGGCCTTATGAGTTGTAGACCTTGTCTTGGATGTAAGGAGAGAACTGGGGATAAGGAAGCTCAGTGGAATAAAATGTGGTTTGTCTCCTGTGGGTGGCCCTAACATGGAATGGTGGGTGTGGGTTGTGTGTTTACTCATATTTGCCCAGCATCTCTCTTGCTCACCTCTTTCCCCAGTATATGGACATTTCTTGTTGAATGGGTAAGTGTCCAAATCAGGTAGATGAACCATTCTTGGAGGCATGGACTGAGTAGGCAGTGTCACATGTTCAGGGATGTAGCTTAGCAGCTGCTTTTATTTGACTCTGCACACACTTCTCACAAGGTTTTATAATTAGTCATTTAAATGGAGGCACGTGAGTGCAAAAGAGGGACTAAAAATTGTTATATAATCTTTTTAAATGTTTTTGACCAAATTTATTGTATGATAGACCTGTAAAATAATTATATTTAATAAAAGCTATTTTCAAAAATGAAATTATCAAAGAAGCAAACTTCTGTGTATTAAATAACTAAATTGGTCATTTAAATATTATAAAAATTAGTTCTTTTTTTGGTATATTTTCACATATTTTTATCATGTGCCATGTTACTGATGTTATTCTGACAAATATATTTTTCTCCAACATGGCTTTATTTATAAAATTCTCATCATATTACCTGAAAACTTCATTAAAGGTTTTTTTTGTGTGTGTTACTGAGTTTGAGATTGTTGATGTTTTGAGTTTATTCTCTGGTGCCAATTGAAAGTATACTCTTGATGCTTCCAGAACAACTTCTGCTAAAGGGGACGGTACTTTCAGACTCTTAAAAACTGAGATGAAAAATGTCTTAGTTCAGATATTTTCACAAGAACTGTTGTTGTTTTTTAAACCTCTATTTGGAATACCTTTGTTCAATAAATTTTATAAGACAAAGATTGTCAAATAATTGCCTCTTTGATTCTTTTGACTGTTTTGCTTAAATTTAGATTCTACAAATTTTTTAGTGTTTCAATTTAATTCCTTTTTTTTTGTACAGAATATAGAGTTAACCCATTTAAAACCAGGAACGCTATAAAATGATTCTTTGGATAAGTTGAGTACTCCAAAGCATACTTACTGAATTTCATATTTTAAAACTGTGAATATTTGATTTTTTTAAAGTTCTTTGCTTGCTTTTATGGGGATTGATTTTGCTATCTTCTTATTTTCAAGTTTTGGTTTTAGTAATTGTGGTTTGCCAAAAGCTTTTGAAGCTGACCTTAAAAAAAATCTATTTGGTGAAAGTTTTGACTAAAGCTTCAAGACTTCCAAAAACATTTGTATTGTTTTGTGGTAATTGGATTGATTTTCAAGGTAGATTATTTTTTCTCGCTCTCTTTTTAAAATTTTATTTTATTGTTTAAAGATAGTAGTACATATGTCTGCTTTTTTTACCCGTTGACCTTCCCCCGGCCTTTCCTACCCCTGCCCCCCGCGCCCCCCCCCCCCCCCCCCCGCCCCGCACATGCCCTCACCCCCTCCTCCCCCCCCCCCCCCCGCCCAGTGTCTTGTGTCCATTGGTTATGCTTATATGCATGCATACAAGTCCTTCGGATGATCTCTTACTCCCAACACTCCCCAACCTTCCCGCTGTACTTTGACAGTCTGTTAAATGCTTCTCTGCCTCTGTATCTATCTTTTTGTTCATCAGGTTATAATGTTCTTTATTATCCATAAATGATTGAGTTCATGTGATACTTTTCTTTCACTGCCTGGCTTATTTCACTTAGCATAATGCTCTCCAGTTCCATCCATGCTGCTGCAAATGTAAAAATTTCTTCTTTATAGCAGCGTAGTATTCCATTGTGTAGATGTACCATAGTTTTGTAATCCACTCATCTGCTGATGGGCATTTAGGCTGTTTCCAAATCTTAGCTATGGTGAATTGTGCTGCTATGAACATAGGGGTGCATATATCCTTTCTGATTGGTGTTTCTGTTTTCTTGGGATATATTCCTAGAAGTGGTATTACTGGGTCAAATGACAGTTTCATTTTTAAATTTTTGAGAAAACGCCATACTGTTTTCCACAATGGCTGCACCAGTCTGCATTCCCACCAGCAGTGAAGGAGGATTCCTTTTTCTCCGCATCCTATCCAGCACTTGTCATTGGTTGATTTGTTGATGATAGCCATTCTGATAGGTGTGAAGTGGCACCTCATTGTTGTTTTGATTTGCATCTCTCGGATGATTAGTGACTTTGAGCATGTTTTCATGTGTTTCTTGGCTTTCTGAGTGTCCTCTTTTGAAAAGATTCTATTTTAGTTCCTTTGCCCACTTTTTGATTGGATTGTTTATGTTCCTTTTGTTGAGTTTTATGAGTTCCCCGTAAATGCTGGAGATTAAATCCTTATCAGAGATAACATTGGCAAATATGTTCTCCCATACAGTGGGCTTTCTTGTTGTTTTGTTGATGGTTTATTTTGCTGTGCAGAAGCTTTTTATTTTGATGTAGTCCCATTTGTTTATCTTCTCCTTAGTCTCTCTTGCCCTAGGATCTGTGTCTATAAAGATATTGCTACAACATATGTCTGCAGTTTTGCGGCCTATGGAGTCTTGTAGGATTTTTATAGTTTTCCGTCTTACATTCAAGTCCTTTAGCCATTTTGAGTTTGTTTTTGTGTATGGTGTAAGTTGGTGGTCTAGTTTCATATTTTTGCATGTATCTGACCAAATTTCCCAGCACCATTTATTAAAGAGGCTGTTTTGGCTCCATTGTATGCTCTTGCCTCCTTTGTCAAATATTAATTGAGTATAATGGCTTGGGTCAATTTCTGGGTCCTATATTCTGTTCCATTGGTTTATATGTCTGTTGTTGTGCCAGTACCAGGCAGTTTTGAGAACCGTGGTTTGGTAATGTAGTTTGATGTCTGGTATTGTGATCCCTCCAACTTTATTCTTCATTCTCAGGACAGCTGTGGCTATTTGGGATCTTTTTTTTAATTCCACATGAATTTTTGGAGAGTTTGTTCTTGATCTTTGAAATATGCCATTGGTATTTTAATCGGTATTGCATTGAATCTATAGATTGCTTTAGGTAGTAGTATGGGCATTTTAATGATGTTGATTCTACCAGTCCATGAACATGGTATGTTCTTCCATGTGTTTATGTCTTCCTCTATCTCTTTTTACAATGTCCTGTAGTTTTCTGAGTACAGGTCTTTTACGTCCTTGGTTAAGTTTATTCCTAGGTATCTTAATTTTTTTGGTGCAATGGTAAATGGGATTGTTTTTTTCATTTCTCTTTTTGTGAGTTCATTATTGGTGTATAAAAAGGCCATAGATTTCTGGCATTAACTTTGTTTCCTGCTACATTGCCACATTCATTTATTAGGTCTAGTAGTTTTTTGATGGAGTCTTTGGGGTTTTCTATGTATAGTATCATGTCATTTGCAAATAAGGACAGTTTTACTTTTTCTTTTCCAATTTGGATGCCTTTTATTTCTTCTTGTCTGATTGCTATGGCTAGTACTTCTATTACTATGTCGAACTGGAGTGGTGAAAGTGGGCATCCTTGTCTTGTTCCTGTTCAAGGTAGATTCTTAAAGGCTTAAGCAAGTGAGCAGCAGAAAAAGAATGTATATTATGTTGAAGTATTTTTAATTCAACTTTAGCCTTTCAGAAATATTTCAGAAATTTGTTGTCACTGTGTATTTATAAAAATCTGTATTCAGATTAAAATCACAAAAACAAATAATGTTCTACTTTGAGCTTTTGTATTATTTGTAGAACTTTCCAGATGTTTCATTCTTCTAAGGCAGAATTCAGCAAACCTTTTCTGTAAAGGTCCACGTAGAAAGTATTTTATACCAGTGGTTCTCAACCCGTGGGTCACGACCTCTTTGGGGGTCGAACGGCCCTTTCACAGGGGTCGCCTAAGACCATTGGAAAACACATATATAATTACATATTGTTTTTGTTATTAATCACTATGCTTTAATTATGTTCAATTTGTAACAATGAAATTGGGGGTCACCACAACATGAGGAAGTGTATTAAAGGGTCGCAGCATTAGGAAGGTTGAGAACCACTGTTTTATACTTTGTGGGCCAGAGGTCTGCTGCAGCTACTCAGTTCTGCCACCATACCCTGAAAGTAGCTAGATATGTAAATGGATGAGTGTGAGTGTGTCTCAGTACAACTTTATTTTTGTACACTGAAATGTGAATTTCATATAACATGAATTATTATTATTTTTTACCTTTTCTCAGCCAACGAGAACTGTTAAAACCATTTTTATCTTGAAGGCCATGCCAAAATGTGTGGCAGGCTGGATTTGGCCATCATGTCATACTTTGCTGTCCCTTGTTACATGAATTGGATGACATAAATAGAACCACTAATTAAATAGTTTTCCTATTTGTAAACTGGCATGATCTGACTGCTTATAAAGCCCTTCTATAGCTAAAGGAGCCAATATTTAACAGCTGTTGTGTCACTTTTTTTTTTAATATGTTTTATTGACTTTATTTACAGAGAAGAAGGGAGAGGGATAGAGAGTTAGAAACATCAATGAGAGAGAAACATCGATCAGCTGCCTCCTGCACACCCCCTACTGGGGATGTGCCCGCAACCCAAGGTACATGCCCTTGACTGGAATTGAACCTGGGACCCTTGAGTCCACAGGCTGATGCTCTCTAGCCACTGAGCCAAACCTGTTAATGCGTGTCACCTCTTATATGTGCAGGAGAAACTTTAGGGGGAAAAATGAGTGCAATTAAGTAGGATACTTATTTGATCTAAATGAAAAGTCATGCTTCAGAAAGAAATGCAAATCCTGTAATTGTGTAAATGAAAATTCTTCTGTAGCTGCACTCCCTAATGCGTTCTTCTGGGCACTGTCATCTTAAAAACAGCTTTAAAGTTGGATGCTGATGTTTGGTCAGCAGATGTTTTCTGGTGTATACAGGTCCGTTTATATGAATGGCATCCCATGGAGCATGACAAATGTGGATGAACATTTGCAAATTACACATTCATCATTAACTTTCTTAAGAAATGGAAATTCAGTACTTGCTCATTAAGTCTTTTCATTAAATCTGTATTTAACTTTTGTTTGTTGCTAATAAAATTGTTTATTGTAAAATAAAAGTAATCAGTAAAATAAATATAGACTTACACCATTCAATGAATGACAAAAATCATTATATTAAGAAATGTTAGATTAACCCTCTACATGTAACTCTTTCCTACATTTTATTCACAAGAGCCATGGACAGTAGCATACTCTGTTCCATCAATGAGTTGCATGATTTAAGGAGGGGAGTGTTAGCAGCCTTGGACCTGAAAAGGGTCTGGGAAATAGGTTTTTTATTGTTGATTGACTTCTATTTTATTTTACTTTAAAAATTTTTTAAAATATATTTTTATTGATTTCAGAGAGGAAGGGGGGGGGGAGAGAGAGAGAGAGAGAGAGAGAGAGAGAGAGAGAGAGAGAGAGAGAGAGAGAGAGAGACACGTCAATGCTGAGAGAGAAGTATTGATTGGCTGCCTCCTGCACTGGGAATCGAGCCCACAACCTGGGCATGTGCCCTTGACTGGAATTGAATCTGGGACTCTTCAGTACACAGGCCAACGCTCTATCCACTGAGCAAAACCAGCTAGGGTGTTGCTTGACCTTTAGGTTTAATTTAGCCACATGGTAAAATGAGAGCACTGTTCACTGCATGTGTGTCTTGCACACACCAGATGAGATTGCAGCAAAAGCAAGACAGGCAAAATGGAGATATTTTAAACCAAAACTGGTTTATTTTAATGTAATGGTGAACCCTAATACTTAATTAAAAATGAAAGGACACATGTGAAATCGGATTGGACATTGAGACCGAAAATGTAATCCAGTCCTGCAGTGATTGTATACACCAAAATCATTGACATGTGAGTGTAGTTGTACATTTCTGGTTTCTATCCGAGAAATGTAGACTCAGTAAGTCTTGGGAAAACACTAGCTAAGCACATGGGAGATTGAGGTGCTTATCTACCTCTTTAGTTCATTACCTACCATTTCTCTTTCTAGTTTCACAGTTGACACCACCGCAATTATTTTAGTTCTCCAGTGTCCTATTTAGCAGAGCTGAATGTCCTTTTTTTCCACATTCTTCTATCAGCCAAGCGGGCTGTTATAGCATATCTTTGAGTTGAAATTATGTTTATTGCTTTTTAATTCCTTTTTTTTTTTTTGTAGACTAAGCATTTTGTGATAGTAGATTCTAGGTCTCAGATAACTTCTATAACCTGACACCTGAAACTTATGGCATCTGTTTAGTGATGATTATAGTATAAAATTCAAGGCAAGGTTCTTTGTATTGTTCCTCTTTGCCTTGAACTGAAAGTTAAGAGTGAATCAAAGTAGGATTTGTGTAGTCACTTCATGTAGCTCATTTTACATATCAAGTTCTGCCTTTAAAATGTCAGTTTTCTCCAAGATTAATCAGTGTAGTGATTTTTTTAAATTTCAGACTTAGAAATTGTGCTTTAGAGCAGATGAAAAGAACCCCAATTAACAACCACTGGTTTATTTTAAAATAAAACAGCAACTGTGTATTTCCACAACCAGGATAGGGATCAACAGTGAAGGTTGGAAGATGCAAGAAGCCTCCAGCTTAATTAGGAACTGTCAGCAGTTCTCAGGTTTTTTCTACGTCAGAAATGCTATAGGAATGGTTAGAAATCTGCTAAAGTTTTTCTGAGAGTTTGTGTCAGTTGGACATGTTTCACATTTTAATTTCTTTATTTTAAGACTAGAGGCTCGGTGCACAAAAATTTGTGCACTCGGGGGGAAGGGGGGGCCCCCTCAGCCTGGCCTGTGCCCTCTCGCAGTCTGGGACCCCTTGGGAGATAATGACCTGCTGGCTTAGGCCTGCTCCCGGGTGGCTGAGGGCAGGCCCAATCCCTAGGTGCAGCCCCTGGTCGGGCTCAGAGTAGGGCTGATTGGGGAGTTGGGGCACCGCCTCCGTCACACTCAAGGCAGGGTCAATGGGGAGGTTGCGACGCCACCCCCTGTCTCGCACAGAGCAGGGCCAATCCGGGGGTTGGGGCGCTGCCCCCTGTCACGCACAGAGCAGGGCCCATCAGGGGGTTGAGGACCTCCCCCCTGTCACTCAGAGAGTAGGGCCGATAGGGGAGTTGGGGCACCGCCCCCTGTCACACACAGAGCAGGTCGGATCAGGGGGTTGGGGCCCCGCCCTCTATCACCCACAGAGCATGGCCGATCAGGGGGTTAGGATGCCACCACTCTCACACTCAGGGCAGGGCCGCTGGGGAGGTTATGGCTCTATCCCGTCACACACAGAGCAGGGCCCGTGGAGGGGGGGGCGGGTTGGGGCGCCGCACCCTGTCACACACAGAGCAGGGCTGATCAGGGGGTTGGGGCGCCACACCCTGTCACACAGAGAGCCGCAGGGCGATCAGAGGTTGGGGAGCTCCCCCGTATCAGGCACAGAGCAGGGCTGATCAGGAGGTTGGGGCGCCTTCCCCTGTCACGAACAGAGCAGGACTGATAGGGAGGTTGTGGCCCCGCCCCCTGTCACACACAGAGCCACAGGGCAATCAGGGGGTTTGGGCGCTGCCCCATGTCACGCTGATCCCGGTGCCGGGAGGCCTCTCGGCTCCGCTGATCCTGGTGCTGGGAGGCATATTACCCTTTTACTATATAGGATAGAGGCCTGGTGCATGGGTGGGGCTGGCTGGTTTGCCCTGAAGGGTTTTCTGGATCAGGGTGGGGGTCCCCACTGGGGTGCCTGGCCAGCCTGGGTGAGGGGATGATGGCTGTTTGCAGCTGGTCACACACCCTTCAGGGTTGGGGTCCCCACTGGGGTGCCTGGCCAGCCTGGGTGAGGGGCTGAGGGCTGTTTGCAGCTGGTCACACACCCTTCAGGGTTGGGGTCCCCACTGGGGTGCCTGGCCAGCCTGGGTGAGGGGATGATGGCTGTTTGCAGCTGGTCACACACCCTTCAGGGTTGGGGTCCCCACTGGGGTGCCTGGCCAGCCTGGGTGAGGGGCTGAGGGCTGTTTGCAGCTGGTCACACACCCTTCAGGGTTGGTGTCCCCACTGGGGTGCCTGGCCAGTCTGGGTGAGGGGCTGAGGGCTGTTTTCAGGCTGGCGGGTGACTGAAGCTCCCAACCGCTCCTTTTTTTCTTTTTCTTTTTTAATTCTGGGCCAGCTTTAGCTCTGAGGCTCCAGCTCTTAGGCCTCCGCTGCTGAAAGTAGGTTATTGAAAGAATGTATAACTCCAGCTCTGAGATCCCAGCTCGCTGAAAGTTGGTTTCTGGGGTTTTTTTTTTTAGCTTCTATATTTGTTAAAATGTTTGAAACTGCAGGCTCAGAGGCCGGCAAGGCAGGCGGGGAACGTTGGAGTCCTCTGTCACCGAAGCAAGCAAGCCTCATGTTAGTTTCAAGCTGTCTGGCTGCCGGCCGCCATCTTGGCAGTTAATTTGCATATCTCCCTAATTAGCCAATGGGAAGGTTAGCAGTCGTACGCCAATTACCATGTTTTTCTTTTATTAGATTAGATATATTTTTATCGATTTCAGAGAGGAAGGGAGAGATAGAAACATCAATGATGAGAAAGAATCATCCAGCAGCTGCCTCCTGCACGTCCCACACTGGGGATCTAGCCTGGAACTCGGCATGTGCTTTGACCAAGAATCAAACTGTGATCTCTTGGTATATAGGTTGATGCTCAACCACTGAACCACATCATCCTTTTAATTAAGACCTGGTAGAAGTCACGTTAATGAGCAGTGTTCAAACCTTGTATTAAATTTATTGGGAGAACATTGGTTAATAGCATTATATTGCTTATAAATATTGAAGTTTAGTAAAATTTAACCATAATTACCTATTATTCTTTGAAATATAGTAGGCTTTCTAAAAAGAAGATTGCATATATAGGGTATTTGATGCTTATTATTTCCTTTGTTAATAATATTTGACTAATTTTCCTAAACATTTCTTATGTAACAGCAAAGATTTAAAATACAGTACCTTAATATATTAGGCCCCAGTTGTCATTAACTTGTGTTAATTCTTTTTCTTGATCACATTTTAGATTTGATTATATTTACCTTATAAAAGTCTATATAAGTGCCCCGATTCATTTTGGTACATCTAGATAAAACTCTTTTTGCCTTAGTCCCTGATCTCTTAAATAAGCGGTCGCCAAGTGGTGGTCGGTGGACCACTGGTGGTCCGCGACGTCTGAAAGGTTGGCAACCGCTGTTTTAAATTACCCTAGTCAAGTATTACAGTTTCTACCCCCCCCCCCCACATCTTTTTTTTGTTTTTATTTTATTTGATATTTCAAGAAAAAGGATTTTAAATATAATAATGTTATATGCAATGAATATTAATATTTCAAAGAAAACAGTCTCTTTGTGGTCTCCACTTTTGGTCCTCGGGTATCAGGGTTCGCTCCTGGGAGTTTTCCATTGATTATTCAGAAGGTTTTTCTGTATTTTGTTTTATTTTTATTAAAACATATTTTATTGATTTTTTTTTTTACAGAGAGGAAGGGAGAGGGATAGAGAGTTAGAAACATCAATCAGCTGCCTCCTGCACACTCCCCACTGGGAATGTGCCCGCAACCAAGGTACATGCCCTTGACTGGAATCAAACTTGGGACCCTTGAGTCTGCAGGCCAATGCTCTATGCACTGAGCCAAACCGGTTAGGGCAGTTTTTCTGTATTTTAGTTTAATACCAGTTTGTTCCTGGGAGCATGTCTGTGCAGCACCCACTTACTCTGCTGCCATTTTTAATCTCTAAGTATTACTCTTTCTTAAAATCAACAATTGTATAAAGCACTATTTTATAGGTGAGCGGCTTTGTAATGGTATTGAATCTTGTTAAAAATGTGAAGTGATAGGCCAATTACTAAAGCAGATAATACTGATTTTTGACATAATTAGTTGTGTGGAAGCATACATTAATGATTACCTGCCAAGTACAAATGCTTTTTGAGGGTACCAGAATTATAAACAGGAAACTATAGAAAGTAAGGTCAGTACTGAGCAGTATGATATTTATGCAGTATCTTTTTCAAAGATTCTTTTTTTAAAAAAAATATATTTTATTGATTTTTTACAGAGAGGAAGGGAGAGGGATAGAGAGCCAGAAACATCGATGAGAGAGAAACATCGATGAGAGAGAAACATCAATTCAGCTGCCTCCTGCACACCTCCTACTGGGGATGTACCCGCAACCAAGGTACATGCCCTCGACCGGAATCGAACCTGGGACCTTTCAGTTTGCAGGCTGACGCTGTATCCACTGAGCCAAACCGGTTAGGGCTATTTTAAATTTTAATGTAACATTTCCCCCAAATGGTAAATTGGTCATGCCAGAACAAAATCCTTTCCCCAAGTTGAAGCAGTGAGATAAAGCCTATTTACAGGGGTGGGCAAAAGTAGGTTTATAGTTGTTCCTATACAAAATAATACAATAGTTAATAAATAATAGAAGAACAAACTATTTTGTGAACACACAACTGTAAACCTACTTTTGCCCACCCCAGTATTTTGCACCTTTTATGTACCAGACACTTAAAAGTTCAAGGGGTTGCAACAGATACAAAACAGATGAACTAACTCGGAGACTCAAGAAGTAAAACATATAGGGGTGTGAGTGGGGGTGCAGAGAATGGTGCTAAGCTCTAGAGAATACAAAAACAAGGGAAAGGGATAGGACTGGGAAAATGCGGACAAGAGGCCACAGTCTCTGCTCTACCACTACATAGAGTGTATTGGCTAGGCTACTTCAGGTAAGTCACTCTCTGGAACCTGTATTCTCATGAATAAATTGGTAAAAACAATACATGTTCAACCTACTGCATAGGATTGTGTGGGTAGAAGAAATATTAATTAAAAGGCCTTATACAAATAGTGCCTATAATAACTGTTAACCCTTTTTTTTAAGCATTAGCTTATTTAATCTTCACTCTAATACTCTGCCATTGTCATGATTCATTCCTTGATTAATTCAGCAGATATTTATTGAATGTCTATATGCTATGCACTAGGGAAATAGCTAGGTTTTAAATAGACACACACAAAAAATCTCTTATTCTGGTTGTTGGTATGGTTGAAGAGATGTAGGGGTTAGTACCTCTCACAATGCTATCCTATATAATAAAAGGGTAATATGCAAATTGACCCTAATGGTGGAATGACTGGTCACTATGACGTGCACTCACCACCAGGAGGCAGACGATCAATGCAGGAGCTGTCCCCTGGTGGTCAGTGTGCTCCCACAGGGGGAGTACCACTCAGCCAGAAGCCGAGCTCACGGGTGGTGAGCGCAGTGGCGGTGGTGGGAGCCTCTCCTGCCTCCTCTGCAGTACTAAGGATGTCTGACTATGGCTTAGGGCAGTGGGCCTACGCCACAATTGGACATCCTCCAAGGGATCCAGGGCTGCTAGAGGAATGTCTGACTGCCAGCTTAGGCCCAATTCCCCGGGGAGTGGGCCTAAGCCAGTAGGTAGACATCCCCCAAGGGGTCCCAGACTGTGAGAGGGAACAGGCCAGGCTGAGGGACTCCTCTCCCCGAGTGCATGAATTTTCATGCACCAGGCCTCTATTATGTTTATATTTTACTAGAGGCCCAGTGCACAAATTCGTGCACGGAATGGTCCCTAGGCCTGGCCGGCTGCCGGCTGCCGGCTGCTGACTGGGGCCTTCCTTCATTCGGCGCCACCTCCTGGTGGTCAGCGCATATCATAGAGAGGAATTGAACTCCTGGTCTCCCGGTCAAACTCCCAAGGGAACACTTTGCATATTAGCCTTTTATATATATACACTAGTAGCTGGTGCACAAAATTCGTGCACTGGGGGGGGGGGGCGTGGGAAGGGCCCCTCAGTCTGGCCTGCACCCTCTCCAATCCGGGACCCCTCGAGCAATGTCCAACTGCCTGTTTGTGCCCACACTTTTAACAGATGATAGCTCCATTGTTGTTTCTTTCTTCTCATGCTTAAAACCATTGGAATTAGTAGGTATTAAAAGTGTGTATACATTTTGGGGGGACACCCTGAATATCTCTAGTCAGCGGTGAAAGGAACCAACAGTGGATTTGGAACCCCCCAGACTGGGAACCTTGCTCACTCCCCGCATGTCTCCCCAATTCATTTTCCACCTTCGCGGGCAGCGGGAGAATCAACGTTTTCTCTCATTAGCTCGGAAAACCACGTCCTGTCGCCCGCTGCCCTGCAGGAATGTGCTAGGCCCCAAGCAAGCGAGGCTCAGTCAGGGTGGCCTTCGCTCATGGGCGCCAGCACCCAAAGTGCACATCCCTCCTCTGCAGTCACCCCGACTATCCCACTTTTTCACTGAGAGGACGGAACTCCTCACCGCCTCTGGGTTCTTGATCTTGAACCCTGACCGAAGGCACCTCAGCAAGGTCCGCCCGCGCCCACCAGGTGTGTCTGTCTGCACCTGCTCCTGCCTCAGCACCTGCATTAGCCCCACAGAGGTGATCTGGTTGCTGCACTGGCCTCCGCGGGAACAGAGCGTCACCACTCCACCCTCTCACTGTTATCTCACAGGCGCCTACCCTCAGCACCCAGAATACCCAGACACTCTCCAAAGGACTTGAGCGTCCTGGAGGGGATGTGTGCACATCCTGTGGGGGACTTAGGCATACTGGGGTTGATGAAAGTGTGGCGGAGGGGTGGGGGAAACTTGTGCGTGCCTTGGTCCAGGACTGTTGCAGGCGCGCGAGGGTGACAGCACGCTGGGGGATGTTCGCACGCTGGGAGGG
Source organism: Myotis daubentonii (assembly GCF_963259705.1). Taxonomy (NCBI): domain Eukaryota; kingdom Metazoa; phylum Chordata; class Mammalia; order Chiroptera; family Vespertilionidae; genus Myotis; species Myotis daubentonii. Next base: position 127,251,563 of record NC_081842.1, read on the forward strand.
AGGAGAGGATGTGTGCACTGGAGGCCTGTGGCTTCACAGATCTGCAAACCCCCTGGCGCGGCCAGGAGGATGTCAATCTGGCCCGCCACGGTGGCTGTCCCTGCAATTGCACACCTTCTGGGCCAGGAGGTGGGACTTGCGCAGCCAATCCTCGACGCTGATGGCCTGCAGGCGCTACTTCAGCTTGGCCCGCAGGCTCTGCTTGGTGCTCTCACAGCTGCCACTGCAGCCATGTGGGGAGTACAGGCCATCCTCCGCCAGCCCGCCTCCCCTGCCCAGAGGCTCTCCGCGTGCTGCCCACAGGCCCGGAGCGGCCTGGGTGGGGCAGGATGCCAGCGCTTGCTGCTCACCTGCCCAGAGTGACAGGGGCGGTGCGGAAGCCAGGTGTCCCGCCCCGCCCCAGCCACTCCTTGCCTCCACTCGCTGCGCACCAGCCGGGAGTGGCCAGGGCTGGGTGGAAGCCAGGCGTCTTGGCCCACCCAACCCCGGCCTCTCTGCCCCTGTGTGCGCTGCCCACTAGCCCTGATCGGCCAGGGCGGGGCGGTGTGGGACGCCTGCCCCCAGCAGCTCAGGACCTGTGCACGTGTACGCTGCCCACAGGCCCGCCATCTTATTCGGGTTAATTTGCATATCACTCTGATTGATTGGTGGGTGTGACTGTGGTCGTGGCTTGAGCGTAGCAGAGGGATGGCTAATTTCCATGTTTCTCTTTTATTATATAGGATAGATGAGAAAGTTCAGCTTGGTGACCTTTTGTCAATTAACTAGAAAAGTTTATATTTTAGAACAAAAAGTTTGTTTTAGTAAATGTGATGCGGAAATGCAGTGTGATTTATTCTCCCATTAATGGTTTTGGAGTCATCTAAAAGAGTAATTTCTTTTGTGTTATAAGTATCAATTTTAAGAGTATTAGTAGAGTTCCTTTCCGTATAAAAATTCTACTAAATTGAGAAACCAAGATGGCAGTATAGGTAAACACCGGAGATTGCTGCCTTGCACAACCACTTCAAAAATACAACTAAAAGATGGAACAGACATCATCCAGAACCACAGGAAGGCTGGCTGAGTGGAAATTCTACAACTGGAAGGAAAGAGAAAAGCATACCGAGACTCAGAGGAGCTGCGGTGCGGAAGTAAAATACAGAGGTATAGAGGCGAATGCGGAGAGGGCTGGCGGCTGAGGACACGGTTGTCTTTTTCAATTGGGAGGGAGTCTCAAGCTCTGAGCTCCAGTTCTGGGCGAGTCTCTGGGGACCCAGACTCATACGGGAGAAACTGGACTGTCTGGCATCAGTCGGAACTTGAGGGCAGCTTTCTCTCGGGGATGCTTGCAGCGATTGCCGGGACCCTGAGAAGCAGGGCCTCTGAGGGCAGGACTGAGAGCAGCCATAACTCCTCGCTCTGCCCTGTTGATCCCCGGGACCCCGCCCTGCCCAAGCCACCGAGGCTTTTGCATATGAAGTCCTGGCCCTTTGCAATCTGATAATTACCTAACCAACTGCAGCTGGCCCAAGGCCCCAGGGCAGCTTGCATTGTGTCACAGCTGGCTCCTGCTGGATAGCCTCAGGAAGCGGCTACATTAGCACCTCCTTAGAGATCCAGGAGTCAGTGTGCCAGGTTGTCAGAGTGGGACCATCCAGATTGCAGCTCCTCAGATTCATAAAGGACACACTCAGGCGGCGGACTCAATGAGCACCGAAGCCCCATTGAAACAAGTCTTGCCCCGGAGGGGTGTCTCCAGCACAGAAGTTCTCCCACTGCAGACAAAGCTGATTCTCACAGCCAATTGGCCTGGAGGTCAATCCCTCCCAGTGTTACCTACAACAATCAAGGCTTAACTATAACAAGACTGTGCACAAAGCCCACAAGGGGGTGCACCGAGAGCATCTACCTCAGGTAATTGGGGAGGCTGAGCCACTAGGCCCTATAGGACACCTAGTACAGAAAGCCACTCGATCGACACAGTGAAGCATAGAAAAATGCGGAGACAAAGAAACAGGACACAAATGACAGAAATGGAGGAAAGCAAACTACTGGATATAGAGTTCAAAACCACACTTTTAAGGTTTATCAAGAATTTTCTAGAAACCGCCAATAAACTTAATGAGACCCTCAAGAAATCTAATGAGACCCCCAAGGTTGTGATAAAGGACCAACTAGAAATTAAGCATACATTGACTGAAATAAAGAATATTATACAGACCCCCAACAGCAGACTAGAGGATCACAAAAATCAAGTCAAAGGTTTGAAATACGAAGAAGCAAAAAACACCCAACCGGAAAAGCAAAATGAAAAAAGAATCCAAAAATACGAAGATAACGTAAGGAGCCCCTGGGACAGCTTCAAGCATACCAACATCCAAATTATAAGGGTGCCAGAAGAAGAGAGAGAGCAAGATATTGAAAACCTATTTGAAGATATTATGACAGAAAACTTCCCCCACCTGGTGAAAAAATAGACTTACAACTCCAGGAAGCGCAGAGAACCCCAAACAAAAGGAATCCAAAGAGGACCACACCAAGACACATCATAATTAAAATGACAAGAGCAAAAGACAAAGAGAGAATCTTAAAAGCAGCAAGAGAAAGACAGTCAGTTACCTACAAGGGAGTACCCATACAACTGTCAGCTGGGTTCTCAATAGAAACTTTGCAGGCCAGAAGGGAGTGGCAAGAAATATTCAAAGTGATGAATAGCAAGAACCTACAACCAAGATTACTTTATCCAGCAAAGCTATCATTCAGAATTGAAGGTCAGATAAAGAGCATCACAGATTAGGAAAAGCTAAAGGAGTTCATCAGCACCAAGCCAGTATTATATGAAATGCTGAAAGGTATCCTTTAAGAAGAGGAAGAAGAAAATGGTAAAGATACAAACTGTGAACAACAAATACACATCTATCAACAAGTGAATCTAAAAATCAAGTGAATAATCTGATGAACAGAATAAACTGGTGATTATAATAGAATCAGGGGCATAGAACGGGAGTGGACTGACTATTCTTGAGGGGGAAAGGGGTGTGGGGGATGCAGGAAGAGGCTGAACAAAAATCGTGCACCTATGGATGAGGACAGTGTGGGGGTGAGGGCGGGGGGGTGGGAAACTGGTGGAGGGGAGCTATGGGAGGAAAAAGAGGAACATCTGTAATAATCTGAACAATAAAGATTTAATTTAAAAATACATAAATTAAAAAAATTCTAAATTTATAATTGTGTCCAATGGGAACACTTATATAACAAATTTTGGATGACAATGACAGCACTTAGATGAGTGGTCATAGTTCTTAAGGATGACTCATTGTTCACTTTCAAAGCAAGGGGACATCATATTTGTTAGAAAGTAATTTGTGACCACCACTTGAGAGCTGTTTCTAATTTCTCAATTTAGACAAGTCACTTATCTTCTTGGTACCTTTAGTTTTCTAAAGGATTGTGGGACTTAAATAAGGTGATCCATATTAAAGACTTAACCAGTGCTTGGCACTTAGATATATGAAGTGCTTGATTCTTATTGACTTTCATTATTGATATTGCTGAAGATTTTCCCTAGAAGAAGCATAAGCACTTTACCATATTGGAAAGTCTCTGTTCTTGGAAAGGTTTACTTATCCCTATGGTTTAGGAGTGAGCTTTTGCATTGTCTTTACTGTGGCAGGAAAGATTTGGGGGTCTTTGAGAAGTTAGAAACACAGATCATTTGTGAAGGCACCCTACCACCACCCCAAAATGAGCAATAATTCCTGCTTAACTCTTCATTGCATTTACGGATTCATTGCATCCACATACCTCTTGTTAAAAATTCATCTGGGTAGTTACTGATACTGACAGGCCTAGGAATATGGCTGTGCATATATTCAGGCTTTCTCAGCCTTGTTTCAGTAGAAACATGTAGCCATCATTCTTCATATCTATATATATAAAAGTCTAAGCCACTGTTCGACAGTTTGACGGTCCGACTGGTAGCTCTGATGCGCACTGACCACCAAGGGGCAGACGTTGAATGCAGGAGCTGCTGAGCTTTGGTGACATGGCAGCTGTGGTTCTCAGATGACACACCAGGAACCAGAGAGTAGGGAACCCGATTCTGAGGTGCATCACCTGACAACCACCCTCTTGCAATCCGGGACCCCTCGGGGGATGTTGGAGAGCTGGTTTTGGCCCGATCCCCACAGGCCAGGCCAAGGGACCCCACCGGTGCACAAATCCGTGCACTGGGCCTCTAGTTTAACCATGAAAGACTGGAAATAGAATTTGGGAGTTGATCTGATACTTGGGCGGAGGGTGCTGAATACCAGCCAGCAATTCCAATGACGTTAGACTTAAGCTATGGTGATAATGATACTAATGAACACAGTGCTATTTTATACTTATTTTAGAACAATCCCCTCCTTTACTTTTTGAAGCAACCAAGGCCAGTTTCTTATTGAATATCTTATGTTCTGGATTTATCTAATGGTTTCCTGGTGGTTTCTTGTATCTTATTTTTCTATCTTTTATATTCCTGTAAATTGAAAGTTTGGGTTAATGTCTAACTGCCCTGTGCTGTCTCACATTCTTACACTCGGCCCCCAGTGGCATATTGTCCCTCTGCTGGATGCCAAGTTTGGTGGCTTGGCGCTAGTGGTATCTCCATTCTGAAAGGGATACATTCCTCTCTGATTTTATTAGATAATGTGGCGGGGCAACAAGTAACACCAGGCGGAAATCTCGTTTGCATTAGTGTTTCAACATGTGAACTTAGCAGCCACTGACCCTCCTTTCTGAATCTTCAGTGAGTGTTACAATATGATGGTTTTCTAATTCTGTCATTCTATATTTAGTAGGTAGAATTATTTTGTAAAGAAGAGCTTTCTGCCTAGGTGTTTTGGCTCAGTGGATAGAGCGAAGCCCTTGGACTGAAGTATCTTGGGTTTGATTCCTGTCAAGGGCATGTACCTCAGTTGCAGCCTTGATCCCAGGCCCTAGTTAGTGCCCTTGCTGATCGATGTGTCTTTCTCTCCGTCTCGCCCCCTCTCTTCCACTCTCTCTAAAAATCTATGGAAAAATATCTTAGTTGAGGATCAACAACAACTATATATATATATATATATATATATATATATATATATAGAGAGAGAGAGAGAGAGAGAGAGAGAGAGAGAGAGAGAGAGACTTAAAATTTAATGCCACAACATGAAGGTACAGAGTGTACTCTTTAAAATTAGACTGCCTAGGTTTGAAGTAGGACTATCTCATTTTCTCCTCCGTAAAAAGGGCATGATAGATAACGATTTATCTCATAGGGTTTTTCAAGAATTAAATGTTAATTCACGTGAAGAACTTAAAACAGTGGTTGCCAAATAAGTGCTTGGTAAATGCTGACACTTGCTATGTTAATAACACGTTAAGTCCAGTTACCTGCTAGGTCCTTATATCATTCTGCCTATGCACTAGTGATTCATTTGTTAGAGTACTTTCAGAGTAGTACTAGAGTTAGAGTATATATATTTTACTGTATGTTATTTCTTTAAGTATTGTTTATGGTAAGGGTTTGGTTTGGTTTGATGGCAGGTCAGTGTCTTATACTTTCCTTAATGAGCTCTGTTTTGTGATGTTTTTAGTAAGTCACACGATATAAGTCACACAATTGAAGGTGTGTTCTGTGGACGATAGCAACAGACGGTAATTTTATTGTAAATGTGAGCTCAGTTCTGTTCTACTTGCAGTCATTTTCCTGATGATAATCATCTCGGATTACTTCCTGTCATGTGTGGCCTGTCTAGGACCATTGCTTAATACAGGTTGCCCCGACCCGCGGGACAACAATGGGGGAACGAAGAGACACCCTAGGAGAATGAAACAAACAAGGGACACGAAGGAATGGAGGCAAGACAAGTCCTGATCAAGCCTCCAACTTTATTCTCACCGCGGCAGAATATATACTGTTTTAGGGAAGGGGGGTGGGTAAAGGGGTCTATGGGCAGTAACCTATTACTAGAGATTTATTAGGCTCCTGATGGCTGTGCTTATCAGCGGAGATGTGTGCTTTAGCAGGCTCCGGGATGGCTGTGTGTTTATCAGTGGAGATGTGTGATTTAGCGGCTGTGTGAGGGTAGTTTATCTTTAACTGCTGGCCAATTTGCAAGACACAGGTGGTTTCTGGTAATTAGGAGTTTCTGGAGGAACCAGAAACTTATAGTTTTTAAGATGGCTTTGTCTAAGCCAATATTTCTAATGGCTCCCAACAACAGGTTAGACTTTATTTAGCCTTCTCAACCCCTCCCTTTGGTTGCCCTTGCTTTACATTTATAGATGAGGACGTGGGTAGGGCTATGTACCTGCCGTGGTCCCCTCGAAGAGCCAGTATAGGTCCCTAGCCCAGTGGTCGGCAAACTGCGGCTCATGAGCCACATGCTGCGCTTTGGCCCCTTGAGTGTGGCCACGAAGTTTCAATTGCACTGTACGTGCGTGCTCGCACGTGGTATTTTGTGGAAGAGCCACACTCAAGGGGCCGCAGTTTGTCGACCACTGTCCTAGCCTTTTCTTCCAGTGAGTGGTTGCCTTATCTGTGACTGTTACATAAAAGGGGCTCTATCTTATTTGGGAGATAGTTTTATTTTCTGGATGCCCCCATTTATAGAGAGCCTTTTAAAATTTAAGTTGGCACTTGCTGAATAAAAGGGTATCTGTTTGCAGCATGCCATCCCTTTTGTCTCCTTGATCCTTGTTCCTCTCAACACTTTACACTGAGTGCAAGTAGCAAACTAAAGTTCTGAATGCCTGTCTGAGAGCCAGATGATAATGTGAGTCTTGCAGATACAAATAAAATTTATAAGAATCTTAATAACAAGATTTTAAACTACAGCTTTATTACACCTGTGTAATACATATGATTATTATTGCCACTTTTCTCAACCATACTTCTCCCTCTCTCCCTGTGCCCCAGCAACTGTGTTGGAACTTAAGCTAATGGTTCATGATATTGTAACATGCAGGTGTTAGCATATGGGTGGTGAGTTTTCAGTTAGAGCTTGCTACCGATAATCAGAATAGTATTCAGTGGGATTAATTCATTGACAGCAGTTATTTTTCTGATGCAGAGGACCTAAAAATATAAAAAATGAAAACATATACATGTCAATGGAAAACACTTTGAGCAAAACATATGGAAGCACATATTTTTTTCTAGTTATATTTATTTATGGCTTATACAGCAATGCTTTGCTTAATATCCTCTAGGACAGTGGTCGCCAGCCGGTGGTCCGCAGACCACTGATGCTCCGTGAGGTCGGAAAGGTTGGCGACTGCTGCTCTGGGATGTTCACCTAGGCCTGAAAGGCAATAAGGTGCTAGTGGGGGTGGGACCCATATAGTTGTCTCAGGGCCAGGCTAGTGGTTAGCTCCAGAACTCCTTATTGAAGGTTGGTGTCTCACCCATCCCTAAGTGGTCTTTTTTTTCATCACCTGTATGACTGAGCTGGGACTGTTGCCCAGACCATGGCCATGTTGAGCTCAACTTCTCTGCATTAAATTCCAAGAGGCCCTGAGCATCATGGCCCACTTTTTTTCAAGTAGAAGGAAGAGACTTGTAGGGTAGGAAATGTAAACCTACGTCTTAAGACATAGTTCATGCTTTGTGTAATATGATGTTCAAGAATATGTTTTCATTAGTAAAGCTATTTCTATATTATTCTGAAGGTATTTTAATTTTATGGAATTGTTCTTTAACGAAGGTAGCTAGAAAAGGTGTGCCTTCTGATGCCCTTGAAAACTGTTAAATTGAATTGGGTTTGTTGCCCTTGTGTTGTTCTAGACCTGTCTCTTTAAATGTGCTCAATACAGAGTGGGTCCCTGGTGCTTATTTGTCCTCAAGCAATTTTAGTCTATTCAACAAATCTTTAAGCTGTAAGATAGTTATTTAATTGGCTTATCCTTAGTTTATAATTCCTAGACCATTTCAGCATTTATAGTTTCAAGGAGAAGTTCTTTGGCAACTCTGGTTTAATATTGTGCTAAAGACCTGGCAGTTCTCAGCTAGTCAGTGTGTCTGTTAGTTTGAGCATGAAATTTTTTGAAATGTACTCTTTATTGAGACTCAAGTCTTGATTCCTTGTTCTTTTTGGATGAGAAGAGTCAGTTTTACTATTATAAAAAATGATTTTCCCAAAGGAATTAGCAGCAACTAGATATTGCTTGCTATTTAAATTTAGTGGTACTCTTCTACAGATGACCCTGGCTTTGATGCAACCCCATCCTGTTGCAAAATGCTAACTCCCAGAAGTGTGAGGTTATGAAAGGGTTGTTCCCCAGAAAGCTATTTTGTGTCACAGACATCTAAATTAGTCAGGAAAAACAATAACATTTTTGCAAATTTTCATAGCTATTAAAACAAATATTTAATGCAGAAGTTGACTTGGTTTCTAATGTCTCTGTTGGGATAAACTCACATCCCACTTTGTCTCATGTAGGCCTCAAGGCCTTGTCTCAAGTTAAAGAAGGTCCAACTTAAGTGAAATATGTGTTTCAGAAGAGACAACAGAGGGACTGGAGAATAATATTGGAAAATATAATGGCTAAGAAGATACCATTATTGGGTTGTTGTTTTTTAAGTCCTCAAATTGAAGCACACTAAAACCCAAGCAAAATTAAATCCAGACCTAGATAGAATAAACTGCAGAACACCAGAGGCAACGGAGAAGATCTTGAAAGCACAGAGGGAGAAAGACATTACATGTAAAGGACTGACAGTGCCACTGACTATAGACTTAGACAGCAATAACTGAAGCCAGAAGATGGAGCTGAGAAAATAGCTGCCAACCTAGACTACTTTCTAATGTAAAATGTCATTCAAGAAACAAAATGGGCCCTAGCTGGTTTGACTCAGTGGATAGAGTGTTGGCCTGCGCGTCCTGAAGGGTCCCGTGGACAAGTGCACATACCCAGATTGCGGGCTCGATCCCCAGTGTGGGGCATGCAGGAGGCAGCTGATCCATGATTCTCATCATTGAAATTTCTATTTCTCTCCCTCGCCCTTCCTCTCTGAAATCAATAAAAAAATATATATTTTTTTAAAAAAAGAAAGGTTATGAGATTTGCATAGCTAGAGTTTCTGAGCTAGTGAACATCAGGAACCCTGCCTTTTCAAATACGCAGGGAGAGGAGTAGGGGTGTGGAGTAGGGGGGTGTGGGAAGAAATCAGCCAAAGAACTTATATGCATATATGCATAACCAATGGACACAGACAGTAGTGTGGTGAAGGCCGTGGCAGGGGCTGGGGTGGGCTAAAAGGGGTCATTGGGGAGAAAAGGGGGACATATATAATACTTTCAACATTAAAGATTTTAAAAAATTAACCCCCAAAATAAAATAAAATGTAAGAGACATATTCAAAGGTTGTTTACACACTAAGCCACAAGAAGCAATTATTAACAATATGAAATTATATACTATGTTATCTGATCATTATTTTTAAGTGGTCACTTCTTTTTTTGATTTTTATTGATTTCAGAGAGGAAGGGAGAGGGAGAGAGAGAAAGAAACATCAATGATGAGAGAGAATCATTGGTCAGGTGCTTCCTGCATGCCCCCTACTGGGGATTGAGCCTGCAACCCGGGCATCTGCCCTTGGCCGGAATTGAACCTGGGACCCTTCAGTCTGCAGGCGGACACTCTGTCCACTGAACCAAACCAGCTAGGGCAAGATCATAATTTATTAATTAGAAACTGAATTTCTAATTTTGTGCTTTTTGAAAATTTAAAAGAAAAAAAAGGCATTATAAAGAATAGAAAATTACCCCAAAACAATGGTGTAAGCACAAAAGTTAGTTCTTTGAAAAGACACAAAATGTGATAGAATTTATAAAGGGTGAGAAAGATGACTGAAATACCTGTTAGACTTAAAAATATTAATCTGTTAATGAGAATGTGAAGAAACTGATGCTGATTAGAATGTAAATGGTTAACCACTTTAGGCTACAATTTGACATTTAGTTAAGTTATAGGTGCTTATACAATCTGATTTAGGAGTTTTTCTTCCAGATGTATACTTTATGGAAGTAGTCATGTGCATAATGAGTTGTCAACAAGGATATTTGTTGAATTATTGTTTGTATCAGAAAAATTGGAAGCAACTCAAATGCCTATCAGCATGAGAATGAGTAAATTGATGAGTGTTTTATTCATACTGTGGTATATTCTACAACCTTTACACTGAGTGAGCTAGATCTACATGAATATGGATTAATTTCAAAAACATTTATGAAAATTATAAAAGTGTATAGAGTTTGAAACCATGCAAAATGATTCTACAGTTGACCCTTGAACAACATGGGGGTTATGGGCTCTGACCCCAGCCGCTCATCCCAAACTCCACCCCTACTCCTAGCCCCTCTGTGCAGTAGAATATCCTAGTATAACATTAGATTCTCCAAAAACTGAAGTTGTCCCTTGGTATCCACGAGGGATGGGGTCCCATTCAATACTAAAATCCTCAGATGCTCAAAGTCCCCTATATAAAATGTCATAGCCTGGCCGGCATGGCTCAGTACTTGAGCGTTGACTTATGGACTAGGTCTAGGAGGTCATGGTTCGATTCCAGTCAGGGCACATGCCCGGGTTGCGGGCTTGATCCCCAGTGTGGAATGTGCAGGAGGCAGCTGATCAATGATTGTCTCTCATCACCGATGTTTCTATCTATCTCTCTGAAGTCAATAAAATCAAATAATATAATATATAATACACACACACACACGCATATATATTTAAAATAAAGTAAAAAAAATGGCATAGATTAAACAATGCATAGTTGGCCCTTCATATCTGCACACTCCCAACTCAGATGGAGAAAGGTACAGGTATTTATTGGAAAAAAAATCTGTGTATAAGTGGACCCAAGCATTTCAAACCTATGTTGTTCAAGGGTCAACTGTATATGTTACTAGAGATAGACACATATAAGTAGTACATTTTTTCAAAAATATATGAGACTGATAAACATTATATTTGGAATAGTGGTTACCTGGAGAAGTGGACTGGAGATGGAATACAGAGGGGGTTGCTCAATACCAACTGGGTCATACTGCTTATTTAATTAATACATGAGTCAGGAATGACAATATTTGGGTTAATCATTAGGTGGACAATCAGATTATAGATCTCCCCTCCCTCTCTCCCCTACCCCCTCCACCTCCCCCTACATACACACACACACACACACACATGCACCACTACCACATTCTGGGAGGCTAGTGAAAACATTGCTTTTGGATGAAGCAAGGGAAATTTATCAGGTAGGCAATAGTCCTTATGAATAGAGACTTTAAAGACATTAAAAAAACAAAGCACTGGGAGTATGTATCTGTTTGCAACTGGAATGTTACACCAGTATATAATTAGTACCAGAACTAAGAGGTTGATAATGGAAAAGCAGGACTCACAGCTAGGAACTGCTTCTGGATATAAATAAAAATACATAAACTTTATTTGGGTCACATACAGAACATACTCTCTGTCCTTTTCTACAGCAAAAGCCAGTCTTAGGATGTAGTTGGCTTTGGTCCTATAAGTGAGCAAAATAATGAAGCAAAATCAGGTGAATTCAACTCATATAGAGAATTTGAGGCTAATGCATGGACAAGTCAGGCCTGTGTCAACATGCTGATTTTATAAAATCTCATGGTGCTATTTTCCAACTTTACAGACTGGTATTTGTATGGTTAATGCTTATCTTCTGAACAACCCTAACTGTTAGTACTGCTATAGGGTGGGATCTTGCTCCAGAGTGTTACTTGTGGATCTGGTCCAAGAGAACACAGCTGGAAACAAAGAATCTGAGGAAATGTTTCCAGGACACAAAGCCTGTGGCTTACTTATCCAGAATCAGTAACCTTGTAGTTAGCACTAGTCACAAATTTCAAGCAGCATCATGACCCCAAACTACATTGTGTGTGCATATAAAGTATTTGAGATTTTTCCATATCGCCATAATCCTCAGCCTTAAACTCCTTCCTCTCCCAGCCTCTATGAAGACACACCCAGAGTACTGGTTGTCTCTTTACCACTGGGGCACAGTGGGACCTACCACACTAGGTGTATGCAGCTCCCTCAAGTGGAAGCCTGTAGGCCCTTTTTATTTAGATCTTTAATTTCTCTCAGAAACGTTTTGAAGTTTTCAGGGTAAAATTCTAGGACTTCTTTCATTAAATTGATTGCTATTTTATCATTTTTGATATTTTGAATGGGATTGCTTTCTTATTTTTCATTTTTGGATTGTCCATTGCCAGTGTATAGATACACAATTGACTTTTATATATTGTCTTATGTCCTTCAACCTTGCTAAGCTCATTTATTAAGTTCACATAGTTATTTTGTAGATTCCTTAGTTTTTTCTTGCATTCTGAATCCTATACAAATAAAGGCAGTTTTACTTTCTTTCTAGTCTGTATCATTTGCCTTTTTGTGCTACCTAGAATTGACAGTATGAGGGGCAATAGGAATGTTAAGAAAGGAGGACATCTTGCTTCTAGGTATTTAAGGGAATGCCTTCAGCCTTTCACACTAATTGCAATATTAGCTGTCAGATTTTTTAAGATTTCCTTATCAAGTTGAGAATGTTTCCTTATAATTTTATATTTTTGAGAGTTTTTGGTCATAAAATTATATTTTGTCAAATGCTTTATCTGTGGTCATTGAGATGATCATGAGGCTTGTCAGTGTAAGAATGTGTAAACCTAAGAGTTTATTTGAGGCAACTGTGGACGTACCTTGAAGCAAGCTATCAGGTCGAGAAAATGCTCTGGCAGTTTTGTGGTTCTTTTTTATGCATTTGGAGTCAAAGGAAGGAATGTAAGGAAGAGTACATGAAATCTATTGGTGGTAGATCAAGGAGACAGGAGAAAACAAGGAAGAAAAACCTCTATGACTGAATAAAAAGAAAAGTGGAAAGATACTTATTTTGCATGTTTTTATTGTAAAGGATACTTAATTTTTAAATAGGGGTGATATATAGGCAATAAGATTATGTGCTCCTTTGAGGGTGGTTATACCTTCCAGGGATCTGGAAAAGTGGATTTACTCTGGCATTTCAACGGTGTGTTGACTTAAATGCACAAGAACAATGGATGGGGCTTGCTTAATTATGGCAAACCTTTTACTAAGGAATTTATAGGCCCTGGGACTTGACCACCCACCATGACCTGCCCAGTTAAGAATTTATGATCAGATCATCCTGTGAAGTTACTTGCAGTCATTGATCTTATCAGATTTATTACATAGCCCCTTTTTCATTCATAGGCTTTTGTCCTATACTAGAGGCCCAGTATAAAAAAAGCAGGACTCACAGCTAGGAACTGCTTTTGGATATAAATAAAAATACATAAACTTTATTTTGGTCACATACAGAACAATTCACATATTTGTGCACTCGGTGGGGGGGGGGGGGTCCCTCAGCCCGGCCTGTGCCCATTTGCAGTCCAGGACCCCTTGGGGGATGTCCACCTGTCGACTTAAGCCCGATCCCCCGGGGGATCGGGCCTAAGCTTGCAGTCAGACATCCTTCTGGCAGCCAGGGAGCCCTTGGGGGATGTCCGACTAAAGGTTTAGGCCCCCAAGGGATCAGGTCTAAACCGTTAGTTGGACATTCTTAGTGCTGCCACAGAGGTGGGAGAGGCTCCTGCCACCACCTCTGCGCTGGCCAGCCATGAGCCAGCTTCTGGCTGAGTGGCACTCCCCATATGGAAGTGTACTGACCCCCAGGGAGCAGCTCCTGCATTGAGCATCTGCCCCCTGGTGGCCAGTGCGCATCATAGCAACCGGTCATTCTGCCGTTCATTGTGCATATTAGCCTTTTATTATTATTATACTAGTGGCCCGGTACACGAAATTCATGCATGGGGGAGGGTGTGTTCCTCAGCCTGGCCTGCACCCTCTCCAATTTGGGACCCCTCGATAAATGTCCTGCCAGTTTACAGGGATCGGGTCTAAACCAGCAGTCGGACATCCCTCTTGTAATCCGGGACTGCTGGCTCCTAACCGCTCACCTGCCTGCCTGCCTGCCTGATTGCCTCTCACCACTCTGCCTGCCGGCCTGCTTGCCCCCAACTGCCCCCCCATCCCCCCGCTGCCGGCCTGCTTGGCCCCAAATGCCCCCCCCTGCCAGCCTGATCACCCCAAACTGCCCCCCCCCCAGCTGGCCTGCTCGCCCCTACCCTCCCTCCCCACTGGCCTGCTTATACCCAACTGTCCCCCTGCTGGCCTGCTCACTCCAAACTACCCCCCCCCCCCCGTTGTCCTGATCACCTCCAACTGACCTCCACTGATGGCCTGCTTGCCCCCAACTGGCCCCCCTGCTGGTCTGCTTACCCCCAACGGCCCCACCCCCCACCAGCCTGATCACCCACAACTGCCCTCCCCTCTTGGCTTCTCACCACCTCTATCTCGGCCCCACCACCATGGCTTTGTCCAGAAGAACATCTGGAAGGTCTCCTGGAAGGTCTCCCACTCTAATTAGCATATTACTCTTTTATTAGTATAGATATATTTGTCTGTAAATATGATTATGATTGCAGATATGAGTAGGACCAGGTAAAATTTTATAGAATGGGTCTTTCATTACAGATGGTTTTCCATGTATGCATTTTTTCTAAAGAAGTAAAAATTACTTTAAAAAATGTTTCAGGAAGACTTTGAGAAATTTACAGTATCTGCTTTTCTTCCAAGAAAGTTGTCACTTTTATGCCAGAGTGAGAATTATTTGTATGCTTTGTATGTCAGCATTGGGCCACTGTGACTGAGGGACACATAGCTTGACTTGAGAGTAATTATCTTGCTCACTGGCTGGGAGGGAGGGTGTGAGGCAGAGGAGATAAATACTGGGTTCTGGATTATTCATAGATTGCTGACTTTCTGGATTGATTGTGCAGGCCCCTCCTTTTATTGATGTCCACCTCCTGTTGACAGACATCTACCCTAGGAGAGAAATGAGATGAAACTCTCTTTCTTTTCATTGTAAAAAGCATTTGAATTCCCAAGGTGTGATAAGGCCACCCAGCCATCCACAGTCAAGGTACACATTTTCATGGAGGATGTTCCCACTCTTGAATAAATTAAAACAATTTTTTTCTTTTAATTTAAACTTTCTTCTATAACTGTTTTCTTGTTACTTAAAAGTTAGTTTTTTTTTGAAACTACTTCCAAAGCTTTTCAAGCTGTATATGTCCTTGAAATGAATTTATAAATAAGAATTAAGAATTGAGCCCGGCGGGTGTGACTCAGTGGTTTAGCATCGACCTATGAACCAGGAAGTCACAGTTTGATTCCAGGTCAGGCCAAAACCTGGGCATGTGATCCCCAGTATGGGGTGTGTAGGAGGCAGCGATCAATGATTCTCTCTCATCATTGATGTTTCTGTCTCTCTCCCTCTCCCTTCCTCTCTGAATCAGTAAGAATATATTTGAGAGAGAGAGAGAGAGAGAAAGAGTGTATATGTTTGTAAATAAGAAAATATGTATTTAATACTCTTAGAAAGTCTTATTTTCTTTCATTAAAACTTGCACAGTATAGGGAACTCCATAGATTCTCTTAATTTGAAGAAAGTTAGAGGGAAAGGTACTAATTCAGAGTTCCTTGGGAAAATGTATCACATATATTTTTTTACGTTTATTTTTTTTAAATCAAAAACTGAAATATTTTCTATTCAGAAAATATATTTGGATCTAAATATCTTCTATAATTTTAACCCTAAAATATCAATTTAAATATTTTAAAAATGGTTGGGATGTTTGTTTTTTTAAATAAGTTAGGTTACTGGAGTTCTACATGTTACTGGATCTCCTGGGGTAATTTTCTGATTAGAAAATTAAGAATTATAGTCAGAGGGAAGGACATTAGAATTTTAAAAGAACATATTCAATTTACTTTAGAAGCCAAACCTCTCTTATCATGTGACTTGTTTTGTATGTTTGTTAAACTATATTATCACATAAGCATTGCTGCTATTGGGACAAACAGTGACAGTTGATTCAGGTCATTTGAATGTCCACTGTCTGTTTTAATTTGTATGTTCGTTTTGACTCTGTCATATGCTCAATCTTCAGTGGAAGTCATGAGAACCTATTATTTTTGCCTGCTCCCTCCTTTATGTTGAAATATTCTTTTTTACCCAGAGGGACCTTAACTTTGATGTAAGGGATTGTTTCCATTGCCAACTTTTTTCTTCCTTGCCAAGTAAGAGAGTTGTGAACTCTTCAGTGATGCCTTCCCCAGGATATTTGCAGATGTGGTTGGGAAAAGTCATTTCATCCCCGACCTTTGCATGTCAGGTGCTGGGGTGCCCAGGTGCCACCTGGCCTGCGCCCCGGCTCTCTCTCCCTCCTATCGCCATGGCGATTAAGGGGGTGCAGGCCAGCCGGCACCCCCGGTCAGGAGGTGTTGCCGGGACTGCTGCCCGGCTTTCCGATGGCGATCTCCGGCTGGGGGGTGGGCAAAGGCGGCCTTTGCCCGCCCCCCCAGCTCTTGACTGCCGCCTGGGTGGCCGATCACCGTTCTTCCGTCTTTCCCCTTTCGCCTCCCATCATTGCACATATGCAAATTAACCGCTGTCTTTGTTGGCAGTTAACCGCCATTTTTCTTGACAGTGAATTTGCATATCGCCCTGATTAGCCAATGGGAAGCGTAGCGGAGGTCCGGTTAATTACCCTTTTGTCTTTTATTAGATTAGAGGCCTGGTGCACAAAAATTTGTGCACTCGGGGGGAAACGGGGGTCCCTCAACCTGGCCTGTGCCCTCTCGCAGTCTGGGACCCCTCGGGAGATAACGACCTGCTGGCTTAGGCCTGCTCCCGGGTGGCAGAGGGCAGGCCCAATCCCTAGGTGCAGCCCCTGGTCGGGCTCAGAGCAGGGCCGATTGGGGAGTTGGGGCTCCGCCCCCTATCATGCACAGAGCAGGGCGGATTGGGAGGTTGTGATGCCACCCTCAGTCATGCTCAGGGTAGGGCCGATTGGGGGGTTGAGGCACCGCCCACGGTCACACTCAAGGCAGGGTCGATAGGGAGGTTGTGGCGCCACCCCCTGTCACGCACAGAGCAGGGCCCATCAGGGGGTTGGGGCGCTGCCCCCTGTCACTCACAGAGCAGGGCCCATCAGGGGGGTTGGGGAGCTCCCCCCTGTCATGCACAGAGCAGGGCCCATCAGGGGTTTGAGGAGCTCCCCCCTGTCACTCACAGAGTAGGGCCGATAGGGGAGTTGGGGCACCGCCCCCTGTCACACACAGAGCAGGGCCGATCAGGGGGTTGGGGCGCTGCCACTGTCACACTCAGGGCAGGGCCGATGGGGACGTTATGGCTCTACCCCGTCACACACAGAGCAGGGCCTGTGTGTGTGTGGGGGGGGGGGTTGGGGCGCCGTACCCTGTCACACACAGAGCCGCAGGGCGATCAGGGGGTTGGGGAGCTCCCCCGTATCAGGCACAGAGCAGGGCTGATCAGGAGGTTGGGGCGCCTTCCCCTGTCACGAACAGAGCAGGTACGATAGGGAGGTTGTGGCCCCACCCCGTCACACACAGAGCCGCAGGATGATCAGGGGATTTGGGCGCTGCCCCCTGTCATGCTGATCCCAGTGCCGGGGAGGGCTCACGGCTCCGCTGATCCCGGTGCTGGGAGGCATATTACCCTTTTACTATATAGGATAGAGGCCTGGTGCACGTGTGGGGGCCGGCTTGTTTGCCCTGAAGGGTGTCCTGGATCAGGGTGGGGGTCCCCACTGGGATTCCTAGCCAGCCTGGGTGATTGGCTGAGGGCTGTTTGCAGCTGGTCACACACCCTTCAGGGAGGGGGTCCCCACTGGGGTGCCTGGCCAGCCTGGGTGAGGGGATGATGGCTGTTTGCAGCTTGTCACACACGCTTCAGGGAGGTGGTCCCCACTGGGGTGCATGGCCATTCTGGGTGAGTGGCTGAGGGCTGTTTTCAGGCTGGCGGGTGACGGAAGCTCCCAACTGCTCCTTTTTTTCTTTTTTTCTTATTCTGTGCCAGCTTTAGCTCTGAGGCTCCAGCTCTTAGGCCTACTCTCCTGAAAGCAGGTATCTGGTTTGTTTTGGTTCTATAATCGAAACAATGTATAACTCCAGCTCTGAGATCCCGGGCTCGCTGAAAGCAGGTTTCTGGGGTTTTGTTTAGCTTCTATATTCGTTACAATGTTTCTTAAACTGCAGGCTCAGCGGCCGGAAAGGCAGGCGGGGAACGTTGGAGTCCTCGGTCACTGAAGCAAGCAAGCCTCATATTAGTTTCAAGCTGCCCGGCTGCCGGCTGCCATCTTGGCTGGCAGTTAATTTGCATATCTCACCGATTAGCCAATGGGAAGGGTAGTGGTCGTAGGCCAATTACCATGTTTCTCTTTTATTAGATAGGATAGGATGTCCCTATTTTCCCCTTTAGCCCCCTCTACACAGCTCTTGCTCCCCACTTCTCTCTGGCCATCACCATACTGTTGTCTGTGTCCATGGGTTGTGCATATATTTTCTTTGGCTAATCCCTTCTTTAAATTCACTTCTTTAAATTTTTATTTTCAGATAAGTGCTTATAACTGCACTATTACATATTTTCTATTATATCATTTAGAATTAAGATATTTTTTAATTGAACCCTTGTAAATTTTAGCACAATTTTATAAATTATGCTAGAAGCAATTAGGAGATTTTTCATGTAATGCAGATACATTTCAATTAATATTTTATTAATTTTTAATGTTTTAATATTTTAATTTGAAATAATCTCATACATGTAAAAAAAAACTATAAAATAGTACAGCATATTATATGTACCCTTCACCCAATTTCTTAGGTGTTAATAATTTAAACATAACCATTATACAACCAACAAAATTTGGAATATATTTTTCTTACAATCTCTTTAATGTTACTTCATCCATTTACTTTGTTTTTGTTCATCTTCACCCAAGGATATTTTTCCATTGAATTTTAGAGAGAGTGAAGGGAAAGGGAGAAACACATTGATTGGTTGCCTCCTGCACATGCTCTGATAGGAACTGGGGATCAAGCCAGCAACTGAGGTACATGCCCTTGACTGGAATCGAACCTGAGACCCTTCAGTCCACGGGCTAATGCTCTATCCACTGAGCAAAACAGGCTGCAGCTTAATTCATTTACTTTTGATCTATATGTGTCTTTATATTTAAAGTGGGTTTTGTTTTTGATCCACCCTCATAATCTGCCACTGACTTTCAGAGTCCTTACTGATAGAGTTACTGCCATATCAGGCGGCTTCTAGGGCTTCAGGGGCCGGCCTGCGGCCCGGGACCGGATCCGATAACAGGCGGCAGGCAGGCGGCTTCTGGGGTCGCACACGGGGGCCTGGATGGCAGCTCGTGCTGTCCCGCCCTGCCGGCAGTATGCAAATTAGCCGCCATCTTTGTTGGTGGTTAATTTGCATGTCACGCTGATTAGCCCTTGAGAGGTGTAGCAAAGGTACGGTCAATTACCATGTTTGTCTATTATTAGATAGGATTCCACTGATATGGTGTATTACATTAGTTCTGTAATCTTTTTAATTTCTGTCAGGTAGACAGTGATGTTGCCTCTTTCATTTCTATACTGGTATTTTGTGTTCTGTCTTCTTTTCTCGGTCAACATAGCTAAAGGTTTAATAGTTTTGTTGATCTTTTCAGTGCTGTTTTTTCTGGGTTCTTATGTTTTTGCTGTTGCATTGATTTTTGCTTGGATCTTTATTATTTGCTACCTTCTGCTTTATTTGATCTTTATTTGGCTTTCTGTTCTTGTTCCCCAAGATGAAAAGCTTAGACTATTGATTCCGCGCCGCCCCCCCCCCCCCCCCCCCCGCGCTTCTTTTTTCTGAATAGGTGCTTAAAGATTAAAAAAAAATTTTCCTCTAAGCACTACATCAGTTGTATTCCTTAAGATTATTTAAAAAATATATTTTTATTTATTTCACAGAGGAAGGAATAGGGACAGAGATGAGAGAATCATTGATCAGTTGCTTCCTGCACGCCCCTTACTGGGGATCGAGCCTGCAACCTGGGCATGTGCCCTTGACTGGAATTGAACCAGGGACCCTTCAGTCCGAAGGCTGACACTCTATCCACTGAGCCAAACCAGCTAGAGCTTCCATAAGATTTTATATGTTTCCATTTTGTTTCAATTCCAAATACTTTCTAATCTAATCTCCCCTATACTTTTTTCTTTGACCAGTGAGAGATTTTTTTAGAAGTGTGTTGTTTGATATCAAATTGTGGAAAATTTCCAATATAGGTAAGAATCCCTTTGTATGTCTGGAATTCTTTCAAATTTATTGAAACATGTTTTAGGGCCTTGAATATGATCTATTGTGATAAATGTTTTGTGTGCACTTGAATAGAATGTGCATTCTGTTAACAAGATGGAGTGTTTTGTAAATGTGAGATAGGTTGAGTTGGTTGATAGGGTTCAGGTTTTCATCTTTGAAACTAAAATGAGTCTCTTGTTGATAGAATATAGTTGCTTTTTATTTTTTATTTTTTTTATATAGTTGCTTTTTAAAATCTGGTCTAACACCTGCTGTTTGTTGGAGGTGTTTAGTTCTTTCAGATTTCATGTAATTGTTGATACAGTTGGATTTAGTTGGTCAGTTTGCTGATTTTCTGTTTATTTCATTGTTTTTGTCTTTCCATTCCTGCTTTGTCTTATGCTAAATGTTTATTGCCTCTACCATATTAATTTATATGATTATTAAAACTATATCTTTGAGTTATTTTTTTAGTGATTGCTCTAAGGATTATAACATCATTTTAACCATTTGTACACCATAAGCGTCTATAGATTCAAGCGGCGGACCTTTTTTAATTAAATTCAAAATATCATGGCAGTTAATTGGTTAACTTATCACAATCTATTTTATGTTAATAACACTTTAATTCCAATGAGTATATCACCTTTATTCCATTGTATGCATTTTACCCCTCTTTGTGCTTATTGTCATATACAGGGTGTCCCTCAAAAAGTATACACACTGTAACAGCTGATAGCTCAATTTTGAAAATGAAGTGTATTTTAACACCAGAAAGACTGAAACTTAGTATATACCTATATTGCCCAAAAGCAGTCAAAATGACTGCATTGTGAAAGAATAATATCGGAGCACTCTTCACTTATGTTCCTTAGCTTTTCCAATAACTCACTTCTATTCGACATTTCTTTCATGAATTTAGGGCGCAAAAGAAATAAAATAAACAACTTATTAGAACAAGTATCACTGCATAAAGATTCGAGTAACAAGTACTAGTTTAGCTTATTGAGCAACTGCAACTTATCAAGTATCGACAATTTATCATGTACTTGTATGTTATCATGTGCCGGTAATCGAAAAAAAATGAAAACTGTTATTTCAGTACAGAGCCGAACTGGTCATATAAGAAATTTACTCAATTCAATAATAAGAGTCATTTGATTATTTAAAATTTCCCAAGCAGTCAAAATGACTGCTTTTGGGCAATATAGGTATAACACACATATATACCGGAAATGAAGGAGGGGGGAGGTAACTACAATTATTAATAAACGCATTTATATGTTGTACAAAAAGTCACAAAATTCTAAGACATTGTGTCCTTATATACATAATTGTTTTTCTAATTGAAATTAAAAAGCAGTCAAAATGACTTCCTTGGGCAATCTAGTGTTAATAAACTCTGCCTTTATAATTATTTGAAGTGTGTGTATACATTTTTGGGGGATACCCTATATATTATGTCTATTATGTTAGATGTTTTACACTGTTGTAATTTTTGCTTTATGCAATCTTGTTTTATTTAAAGAAATTGAGTAGGAAAAAACCAATATTCAGCCAGTCTTTTCTATTTACCCACATATTTACTATTTCCAGTGCTCTTCCTTTCTTCCTTTTGCATTACTGTCTGGAGTCTTTTCCTTTTAACCTATAGGATTTTCTTTAGTATGTTTTGTTAGTCAGTACTGTCAGTGGATTTTCTCAGTATAGTTTATTTGGAAATGTCTATTTTGCCTTCATTTTTGAAGGATGGTTTAGCTGGATATAGAATTATTCGTTGGTTTCCTTTTGATATTGTGAATATGTGATTTCCCTTCCTTTCCAGTGTTTCTGTGAAAAGCCAGCCTTTTATTGTTGTTTCCCTATATATGCTAACTTGTTATTTTCCCTACTGGTTTCAAGATTTTTCTGTCTTTAGCCTAGTGGTTTAACCATTGTATTTCTGAGGATCTCCTTGTATTTATATTAATTGAGCTTTGTTGAGATTCTTGAATCTGTAAATTATTGTTTTTCATCACATTTGGAATGTTTTCAGTCATTATTTATTAAAATATCTTTTTCTGTTTCTCTCTTTTTACTTAATACTTTTTCTCTCTGTTCTTCAGTTTCGGTAAAGTCTAATCTCTCAAAAATTTACTTATTTTTCTCCAATCTTAAATCTATTGTTGAGCCCATGTGCTAAATTTTCCATTTCAGTTATTGTGGTTTTCAACTCTAGAATTTTTTTGTTTTCTTTTGACAGTTTATTTTGTATTTCCTATGAGTAATTATTGTCATGTTTTCCTTTAATTTTTTAAACATAGTTTCCTCCCATTTAAAAAAGTGTGTTAATAGTTGACTTGAAATCTTTTTCTGCCAATCCAAATTATGGGTAAACTTAGAGACAGTTTTCATTGGCTGCTTTTATTTTTGAGTATGGTTCATACTTTATTGGTGTTATATGTGTATTTCACAATTTTGATTTTTTTCCTGAGGTTTTTTATTGTTATTTTTGTTGAGTGTGTGTGTGTGTGTGTGTTTGTGTGTGTGTGTTTTGAGTTGCTTGTCTGGATGTAATCCTAGGAATCTTGTTACCCCCTTTGATTGTGTAGCGACTGATTTTTCTGCGCAGATCCTCTACCCTAGTTCTTTATCTTTATTTTTTTGACCTGACTTCCTAGGGGTCACTCCTGTGTCTGCATATTTTATTGTGAGTCATCTTTTGGTCAAAGATTGTACTCAAACACCTTGAGCCCATATGGCTTCTAAACTCTGCATTAGATTTGTGTTTGGGTTGCGAGTGCATTCAGAGTTCAGAGAGGACTGCCCTAGGTTTTACAGTGTACTAGCCGCTTAAGCGTCCACTCTGTGTATGGGACATGTGGAATGTTCAGCAAACTCCTCGATGGCTATCTCATTTCCTAGATCTTCCTTTAAATTTATGCCTATACCGCTATTCTGGCATGGGTTTTCTGTCATTTGGTTTAAATCAAGTTAGTCTCCTTGACAGCTAAGTTGCAGGCTTTCAAGGTCAGTCTCAGTGGCAGAACTATCATGCTATCAGCTGTGGTGGGGAACAGCCCCAGGTAGCAAGGTCACCGACTTCCATTGTTTATACCAAAAGTTCAGCAGTTTTAAAAAAAAAATGAATATATGCGTCTCAATCTATTGTTTGCCTTTTTTGCTGTCATTATTGCATTTCCAGGGCCCTGAAATGGTTGTTTTTGACCTCTTTGTCAAGTTTTATAGTTGTGGTTTCAGTGGAAAGGATGCCAACGTCTTCTTTCCTCCATAGCTGAAGTACCACTCTTCCACATCTAATCTGTTAAAATCATTAGACATGATTAACTGACCTCCCCTTTAAAACACTTGGCTTCTGGGATATCACTTTCTTGGTTCTCTTTCAATATAACTCCTTATTCTTTCTCTATAATCTGCTGGATTCTGCTACTCACTCTATTTTCTAAATATTTGAGGATCCCAGGATTGTCCTCAAACTCCTTTCTTTACCCTTGCTTAACTTCTATCATAATCCCGTGAATTTAATTACTTTTAATGTCTACAGATTTCACATTTCTATCTTTAGCCCACATTCCAGATGTATGAGTCAAATGGTCTATTCTACATCTTCTCGTAATGTGTTTAAAAATGAACTCACCCAGCTAGTGTGACTCAGTGGTTAAGCGTTGACCTATGAACCAGGAGGTCACGGTTTGATTCCCGGTCAGGGCACATGCCTAGGTTGTGGGCTCAATCCCCAGTAGGGGTTGTGCAGGAGGCAACCAGTCCATGATTCTCTCTCATCATTGATGTTTCTATCTCTCTCCCTCTCTGAAATCAATAAAAATATATATATTTTTTTAAATGAACCCTTGCATCTCAGTAAGTGTCAATTCCGTCTTTCCAATTATCAAGCCAAATACCTTGGTTAGCCTTCATTTTTTGTTTTCTCCCATATCTTGCATTCAATACATCAGGAAATCTTATTAGTACTCCTTTGAAATAAGATTCCAAATCCAGCTACTTCTCACCATCTCTACACATTACCACTCCAAGTGATATAGTCTCTCAGAGGATTATTACAGTGGCCTGCTAATTATTCTTTCAAATTCCACAAAGTAGCTGGAGTCAAAATTCTGAAATGTAAAACAGATACTATTCTTCCGTGGCTTCCACCTTATTGAGAGCATACCCAAATTTGGTATGACTATAAGGCACTAAATAATCCTTGCCCTCCCACCCACTCCACCACCCTCCTGATTTGGTCTTTTTTTCATTTTCCCCCTAGTTTTTTTTATTCTCCTGTTAACTCCACTTGAACCGCCCTGGCCTTCTTGCTGTTCCTCACACACATTTCAGCACACTCCTGCCTCTTATGGTTTCTGTCAGCTCCCCCTGGCTGAATATTCTTCTTTTAGGTTCTCTACATGGCTCACCTACTGAGCAACCTTCCTGCCATTACCCTGTCTTCTTCCTGTGTTTTATTTTTTCTCTTAACAATTATATATATTAAATATATTCCACATTTACTTTGTCTGACTTCTTTCACTTGAATGTAACTTCCAAAAAATTGGGAGAAATACTGTTTTTGTTTCATCCTAGAGTCTCAGCAAAAACAGAAGCCAAATGTGTTGTAGGGACTTCATACATATAGGTAGAATTGGTTGGATTGACTGTGGTCAGCAGAATAGGATTTTAGAATCCTTCTGGTTCAGGTACCTCCAGCCAGACTGTCAGGGTCTCAAGATCAGAACTCTTGAACATCTCAAACCTAGTTTGTCAAACTTAAGAGTTTGCAAATACTGATTACTACTTCCATCATGGTCCCGAACTTGTTGGGGTTTTTGTTAAAATTATGTTTGGCAGTATTCCCTCCACCCTAAGTAGTTTCCTCTAAAGGGGCTTTGGAGAAAATATAAAGGGGTGCTTTCTCACAAAAACTACTTGGCACCCTGGTCTAGCACACACTCTGTCTAATATTCATGTTATGATGGACAAAACTAAAGTTCCCATTACCATTCTGCTCTACCCCTCCTGTTCCTCATTGGCATTAAGACAGTTGCTGCTGGGAGCCTACATCGCTTGATACTAGAGATTGATTTCTGTAAGATCACCTGGAAACTCTGTGCAGACGTTGAGATTTTGCTTTCTGGCCAAAGCAATTATATTCTGGTTCCTAAATGGTTCATTTGTTTGTAGTTGATCAGAGTATATGTGTGTAAGTGTATTTGTATTTTAATAGTCTTTTTGGACTGTAGAACGGTTTTGCTGCATTTCACCCCAGAGTGGGTTTTATTCCTCTGGCAGATGTATTCATTCCTATAAGCAGAGGATTTAGTAGAGGTTTTCAACACAAAGGTACCCTCTTTCCGTGAGTCAGCTTAAATTTATGAGAAAGATTTTCATCAAACGGTATCAGTAAAGTCTGTCACAAATGTTACTTTCACTGAGTGGTTACTATGTGCCTGATACATATTTATTTAACCTAATTTTGGCATTCCTTAACATTTAGGTTTGGCGCTTTTTTTTTTTTAATTGAACATTTAGTTTGAATATTTTTAAATTTAAAACATAAGGAGGCTTGCCAATTGCACTGTAGTTTCTAGCTTTACTGCTTTGTTATAAAAATGGAGCTAGATAGAATATTTCTAATCTTAAAAATCCTACTTTATTTATTTTCAGTTTCTGAACAGTTTCATCTTTGTCTTTATCCATTTGCTAAAGCCAGACAGTAAAGCATAGTAGCAAGCATTCTGATTTAGAACAGGAATTTCTTTATTATATCCTCAAGTTCTCTATTTAGCATTTTTGGTTTGTGTTGTCAGTGAAAAATACAAATGCTTTATTCTGTCTGAGGTATCTGAAGAATAATACAGTTGTTATGAACTAAGTTTTTATAGTCTTTCAGTTGAGCAGCTGTGCAGCAAAAGTTCTGATTCACCCTTGTTTATACAATACATGTATAGATTTGATTCAGTTTGTGATTTGTTTGTCAAGTATGCAAGAAGCAAGTGGTTTCATTAGTACCAGATACCGTCCTACCCTTATTCAGAACAAAACACCAAAGATGGGACTTACTGGTAAAATTCCTAAATGGCTTAACTTTTTAAAAGTTTTTAATACATTTTCACTTGTGTAAGTCATAAGCAAAATGGATAGTTATAATCAGTTTATTACTTTTGGCCAAAGGGATCAATTTAATTGATCTGCATATAGAATTCTGCCTCATATTGGGGAAGAAGAGGATAACCATAAATTCACAGTTGCTGATAATCTAAAACAGGGCATTTCTTTTTTGGTTAGAAAGATACCATTTAGGCCCTAACTGGTTTGGCTCAGTGGATAGAATATCAGCCTGTGGACCAGAAGATGTCTTGGGTTTGATTCCAGTCAAAGACACCTACCTCGGTTGCAAGCTCCTCCCCGGCCCGGACCTAGGTTGCAAGCTCCTACCTGGCCCGGGCCCTAGTTCAGCCTAGTTCGGGCTCGTGCAGGAAGCAACCAATTGATGTGTTTCTCTCACTTTGATGTTTTTCTCTGTCTATCCCTCTCACCCCCACTCTCTCTAAAAATCAACAGGAAAATATCCTGTGGTGAGGATTAAAAAAAGAAAGAAAGAAAGAAAGAAAGTTACGGCTTAGCACTTTGGAAAACATGGCCATTGAAAATTCCTATACCTTAGTTCTACCAATCTGCTTCAAGAATATATTGATGAATATGTAGTAATACAGAATTCCATCAACCATTTTTTAAATACTATGTTTGTTTAGCCCATTTACTTACATTTGTTAATATGGCTGGTTTAAGTTGTCATTTTACATACATATTTTTAATCAACTTATTTTTATTTAAATTCCCATCCCTTGCCCCTCTGCCTTTTGGCAGCCAGCATCAGCTTGTTCTGTATATCTGTGTGTTTGTTTCCATTTTATTTGTTTATTCTTCTCTTTTTTTTTTAGGTTTCACATATAAGTGAAATCATGCAGTATTTAACTTTCTCTGACTTATTTTCCTTAGCATAATATCCTCTAGGTCCATGTATGTTATCACAAATGGCAAGATTTCATTCTTTTTTATTGCTGAATATTTCTCTGATACGTGTGTGCACATGTACACATCTTCATCTATTGGTGGGCATCTAGGTTGCTTTCATATCTTGGCTCTTACTAGTAATCCTACAATGAATATAGGGGTGCATATGAATCTTTTCAAATTAATGTTTTTGTTTTCTTTGGATAAATAACCAGAGTGGAATAGCTGGGTAACATAGCAGGTCCAGTTTTTATTTAACTGAGGATATATTTTTGTTAATTTTTAAAAATATATATTTTTATTGATTTCAGAGAGAAAGGAAGAGGGAGGGAGAGACAGAAACATCAGTGATGAGAAAGAATCATTAATCGGCTGCCTCCTGCACGCTCCACGTGGGATTGAGCTTTCAACGCAGGCATGTGCCCTGACCAGGAATCAAACCGTGACCTCCTGGTTCACAGGTTGACACTCAACCACTGAGCCATGCTGGCTAGACAGTTTTTATTAGTATTTTTTTTTTCTTTTTTCATTTTAGTTTTTATTAATTTTTGAGAGAGAGAGGAAGGAGAAGAGAGAAGCTAGACATCAGTGTGAGAGAGAAACATCAATTGATTGCCTCCCATTTGTGCCCAACTGGGGATCAAACGCACAACCTTTTTGGTATACAGGACAATGCTCCAGCCAACTTAGCCACCCAGGTTCCTCAAAAAATTAAAATTAAATTAGCTAATTTTAATTTTTTGAGGAACCTCCGTATTGTTTTCTATAGTGGCTGCGCTAGTTTATAATCCCACTAACAATGCATGTGGGTTCCCTTTCTTCACATCTTTACCAACACATATTATTCGTTGTCTTGTTGATAACCATTCTGACAGATGTGAGGTGATATCTCATTGGTATTTTGATTTGCATTTCCCTGATGATTAGTGATGTTGAGCATTTCTTCATTTGTTTGTGGCCATGTGTATGTCTTCTTTGGGGAAATGTCTATTCAGACCTTCTGCCCATTTTTAATTGGATTATTTGTGTTTTTTAGTATTTAGTTGTATGAGTTAACATATATAGCTTTATTATGTTGATATATTCCTTCTGTATCTACTTTGTTAGTAATTATATCATAAAAGGATGTTGAATTTTGTCAAATACCTTTTCTGCATCTATTGAGATGTTCATATGGTTTTTATGCTTTATTTAATTAATGTATGTGTCATGTTGATTGAGTTGTGGATGTTAAACCATCCTTGTATCCCTGGGATGAATCCCACTTCATCATGGTCTGTAATCATTTTAATGTATTATTGAATTAGGCTTCTTAATATTTTGTTAAGAATTTTTGCATCTATAGTTATCCAGGATTTGGCCAATAATTTTTTTTTTTTTTTTTTGTAGTGTCTTTGGTTTTCTATCAGGGCAATGCTGGCCTCGAAGGATAAGTTTGGAAGCGTACCTTCCTCTTCAGTTTTTGTGAATAGTTGAGAAGGATAGGTATTAATTATTCCTTAAATGTTTGGAAGATTTTGCTTCAGAAGCTGTCTGATCCTGGACTTCGTTGGGAGTTTTTTTTATTACTGATTCAATTTCATTGCTACTAATTGGTCTGTTTAGATTTTAATTTCTTCCTAGTTCAGTCTTGGAAGGTTATATACTTCTAGAAATGTATTCATTTCTTCTAGATTGTCTAATTTGTTGGTATATAAATGTCCATAGTATTCTTTAAAAAAAATTTTTTTTTATTGATTTTAGAGAGGAAGGGAAAGGGAGGGAGAGAGATAGAAACATCAATGATGAGACAGAATCATTGATCGGCTGCCTTCGGCACACCGCTCTACTGGGGATAGAGCCCACAACCTAGGCATGTGACCTGACCAGGAGTCAAACCTATGACTTCCTGGTTCACAGGTCAACGCTCAACCACTGAGCCCACTGACTGGGCTGGTTCATAGTATTCTTTAATGATTCTTCATTTTTCTGTGGAGTTGGTTGTAACTTCTTTTGCACTTATGGTGTTTTTTGAGTTGAGTCCTCTCTTTTTCTTGATGAGTTTGGCTAAAGGTTTGTCAATTTTGTTTATCTTTTCAATGAACTAGCACTTGGTTTTATATGATCTTTTCTATTCTTAGTTTGATTTCTATGATCTTTTCTATTTTGTTTATTCCCATTCTGATCTTAACTATTTTCTTCTCTTCCGTTTTGTTTTAAAATTTTAATCTTGTGACTTTACTGAAGTTACTTATTTTTTCTTAGTAAATGCTTGCAGATTCCTTTATTTTTTAGTTTGTAAAATAAGAAATGAATATTAACTTTTCCTCATTAATTATGAAAAATTTAAACACCTAAGTTGAAAGAATTTTACAATTAACATTCATGTGCCCATTACATAGATTTTTCTATGAACATCTTACTATTTAGTCCACTCTCCATTCACAAGCCTTCTTTTTTTTGACATGTTTTAAAGTAAATGCTGAAATCAGTACTCTTACGCTAAAAATCATTTAGCATGCATTTTATTAACTAGTTCATATTTGTTTATAGCTTTTTTTGATATAAAAATTTCTTTTAACAATGCAGTACACACCTTAAAAATTATACCAAGTGCTGACCTTAAGAAAGGCATAAATCTGTGCAGCCCAACAGCTTATTAAGCTAGAAAGCTATCACTTCAGAAATTTCACTGATACCCCTTCCCAATCAATTCCCTACCAAGCTCTCATTGTTTTTAATTTTCATCTGCCTCATAGATGATAATGTTCATCACTTTTTAATGTGTTTACTGGTCATTCATATGCTTTTGGGTATGTGTGCTCAAATGTGTTGCTCATTTTAAAATTATATTTGGTCTTTTCATTATTGAATGCTAAGAATTACTTATTAGTCTTAGGGACCATTCTTTAGAGATATTTTTTATGGATATTATATCCAATCTATGGCTTGTTTACACATTTGTTCAGCATTGGTTTTTGATGAAGTCTGGTTGATCAGTTTTCTTTTTTCCATGGTTATTACTTTTTGTGACCTAAAGCAGCGGTCGCCAACCTTTCGGACCTCACGGACCACCAGTGGTGCATGGACCACCAATTGGCGACCGCTGACCTAAAGAATCTTTTCCTACCCCTGAGTCACAAAGGTAATGTTCTATATTTTGCTCTAAGGGCTTCATGGTTTTAACTTTTATAATTAGGTCTTTTATACATCTTGAATTAATTTATCTGTATAAAGGTTGTGATAAGGGTTCTGGTTCATTTCTTCTCTGCTGCTTCCTGGGATATGATTAAGACAAAAGTTGGAACAGGGGGTCCCTCAGGGGTGAGGACGACGGAGCCCAACGCGCTGGGGTGTTTGCATGCACGACTCCGGAGACCAGGTTCAGAGACACAGATCTAAGTTTATTGAGGAAGTACTGCCGTATATAAAAGGGTAAGCAGCCAATACAATAGGGACACGCTTGCTATGTTATCCAATGGGCGTGAGGGTTGGGGCTAAGAGTAGGTGGCTCTTGGAGATTTGTCAGGCGAGCGTTGCCACTTCCTGGTGTGCCAAGGAAGCCTGTTTGCTGGAGTGTGCTCTCAGTGTTGCTTCGGCCGCAGCACTGAGATAAATCTCTTGAACTCTGCCCACATCAAGTTGTAAGAGATTTTGTATACACCTAATTTGAAAATTCTGGATTTCATCCTGATCATTCCTGGGTATCTTTTTCGCCCTAACAGTAACCCCAGGATGCTACCATTTCATGATAGAGGGCCCACTTAAGGGAACCCTAGTAATTGTAAACAACACTTTCTTGTTCCAACATGGGCATCATTGGACTGTATTTGTATGAAAGTCAGATATTAACATGTCTTTAAAGTGTTTAAAGAAGAACAATCAGTAGGTCATATAGCCCTCATAAGACTGTGGAGATAGCTCCAAAATGAGGCAAATCTCAATTTCCTTGGGCAAGTTCCTAGAGTGATAATTGCCTTACTGTGTATATACATCCTGCAGGCCGAACAGTGAAAGCCATAGTAAAGGTGGTAGGAAATTTGTCCCTGACTTTCTCTGAAATGAGCAATGAAAACACCTCAGCTCTTGGAGATATTCAAGTCAGCCCCAGTTCACTGGCCAGGGTTTTACGGATGATACCATTCCTCTGGATTTCCTTCTTGTCGGTTAAGACAGAGTTCATGGAATTACTAATGCATCCTTTTGTACATGCCTCAGAGCAAGAGGAAAAGTCAGTTCAGATACTTATACCTGAAAGCCATCTGGTTTTCTAAGATAGACCCTGATGGTTTATGGAATATGTTCAGCCATTTGGGTCAGGACAGTGGGAGGCATAGTTTAGGGCAAGATTGTACTGTGGCTTAGCCTGATGCTTAGAGTCCTATTGATAGTAGCTTTAATTAAATGTTGTATGAGGCAGATTAAATGGATATGGTCCCAGTCTCTGGTCAGATTGATCAGAGTAGCTGATGGAGTGGTGTACTGAGAGGAAATTTTCCCAAAAGCCAACGCAATGTAGATACAATGTAAATATTGTTGAGAGACAATTCTAAAGGGATTCCTTTCATTTTGTATGTCTTAGAAGCAGAGACTCTGGCTGCATTTGTTTTGCATTATTTTTCCTTTTCTTCTTTTTTAAAATTTATCTTTGTTGTTGAAAGTATCACAGATGTCCCTTTTGTTTTTGTCCCCCATTGACCCCCTCCACCCCGCAACCGACCCCCCCCCCCAGGCTTTCACCACACTATTGTCTACGTCCATGGGCTATGCATATCCTATATAATATAAGGATAATATGCAAATAGACCAAACGGCAGAACAACTGAACAACCGACCGCTAAGATGTGCACTGACCACTAGGTGGCGTGCTCAGTACCTGGCGGGCATCAGCCATGGTGGGATGGTGGAGCAGGTGAGTGGGGGGCCAGACCAAAGCGGGGCACTGGTTGCTGTCATCAGGGCAAACCTCTGGTGGTTACTAAAAATTCTTCGCTCCTGCGCCTCGCAGTCCTGCCTGGCACTTGCACTTGCTGCTGACGCTGGCCCCACTCGCACCTGCTGCCGGTGCTGGAGCCACTGCTCACATCACTGCCAGCACCCAGCGCCAGCCCCAATCACTCAGCGCCATCAGCGGGTGCGAGCGGCGGCTGACGGCCCCTTTCACCCCTCAGGGCTTCTCCACCTCCCCCTGCTCCTGAGGCCAGATTGGGGCTAGTGACAGCCCCACTCACACCCACTGCAGGTGCCTTGTGCCGGTCCCGTTCGTTTGGCACCAGCCAGTCCTGATCGCCCCTGAAGGCCTCCCCACCTATCCCTGCTCCTAAGGGGTGATTGGGGCAGCAGCCACCACTCACACCTGCTGATGGCGCCAGCCCTGCTCATACCCACTGCTGGTGCCGGCCCCAATTGCTCCACGCCGTCAGCGGATGCAAGTGGGGCCGTGTGGGAGTGCGGTTGCCAGCAGACAGGGGTCCAGGGGCCGAGGTGGGAGGGGCCGAGTGGGGGCGCAGTGGATGGACTGAGACCTGCCCCTGTGCCTACTGCAGCCTTGCTGCCCACAGTTCCTTTCAAGG
Organism: Myotis daubentonii; assembly: GCF_963259705.1. Classification (NCBI taxonomy): domain Eukaryota; kingdom Metazoa; phylum Chordata; class Mammalia; order Chiroptera; family Vespertilionidae; genus Myotis; species Myotis daubentonii. The sequence continues at coordinate 127,284,392 of NC_081842.1, forward strand.
TGCATGAATTCGTGCACTGGGCCTCTAGTATGCATATAGATTCCCTGGTTAGTCTCTCTTCCCCCCACCCCCCCTTCCCTCTGAAATTGCTTCTATGTCTCTGGATACATTTTGTTCATCAGTTTATTTTGTTCATTGGATTATACACATGAGTGAGATCTTGTGATACTTATCTTTCTCTGACTGGCTTATTTTGTTTAGTATAATACTCTTCAGGTCCATGCATGCTGTCCCAAGGGTAAGAGATTTCTCTTTTTTATAGCAGCGTAGTCTTCCATTGTGTAAATATTCCACAGATTTTTTATGCTGATGGACACTTAGAATGTTTCCATATCTTAGCTATTGTAAATTGTGCTGCTATGAATATAGGGGTGCATGTATTCTTTCTGATTGTTGTTTCAGTTTTGTTAGGATATCTATATCTATATCTATCTATATCTATATCTATATCTATCTATATCTATATCTATATCTATATCTATATCTAATCTATATCTATATCTAAAGCATTATTCGCAAATTGACCGGACTGCGGAACAACTTGTCGCTGTGATGCACACTGACCACCAGGGGGCAGATGCTCAACGCAGGAGCTTCCCCCAGCCTGCAGGCCCCAATCACCCGTTGGGGGTCTGCTGGCCAACCTCTCGGTTCCTCCCCCCAGCCAGCAGGCTCAGATCGCCCGATGGGGAACAGGGAAATGAGGGTGGGTGGCGCCAGACGCAGGCGGTGCCAGGCCAGGATTGGTGCAAATGAGTGGGGTCCCGATCATTCTGGCGGTTGCCCCACACACAAAGGGCGATTGGTGGCAGAGGGCGGAGCCGGCGAGTGGGTGGGAATGGCCACCCTCTCGGTCCTTTCCCCTGGCTGGCAAGCTCCGATCATCCAATGGGGAATAGGGAACTGGGGGTTGGTGGCAGCGAACGCGGGCAGTGCCAGGCCAAGGTGGTGCGAGTGAGTGGGGCCCTGATTGCCCTGCCGGTTGCCCCACACACAGAGGGCGACTGGTGTCAGTGGCAGGGGTGTGGGGCCAGCTGCTGGCAGTGGGGGAAGATTGGCCGTGATTGAAGGCCAGACCTAGGGACCCTACCCATGAAGGAATTTCATGCACCAGGCCTCTAGTATTACTAGAAGTGAGATTACTGGATCAAATGGGAATTCCTTTTTTTTTTTTTTTTGAGGAAACTCCATACTGTTTTCCACAGTGGCTGCACCAGTCTGCATTTCCACAAGCAGTGTACTAGGGTTCTCTTTTCTCCACAACCTTGCCAACACTTGTCTTGGGTTGATTTGTTGATGATAGCCATTCTGACAGGTGTAAGCTGGTACCTCATTGTTATTTTAATTTGGATCTTCCTGATGATTGGTGATGTTGAGTATTTTTTCATATGTCTCTTGGCCATGTGTATGTCCTCTTTAGAGAAGTGTCTCTAGGTCCTCTGCCCATTTTTTTATTGAATTGTTTGTCTTCCTTTTGTTGAGTTGTATGAGTACTTTATATATTTTGGAAATTAACCCCTTATCAGGTGTGTCATTGGCAAATATATGCTCCCATGGAGTGGGCTCTCTTTTCATTTTTTGATGGATAATTTTGCTGTGGAGAAGCTTTTTATTTTGATGTAGTCCCATTTGTTTATTCTCCTTAGTTTCCTTGGCCCCAGATGTATTGGTAAACATGTTGCTACGAGAGATGTCTCAGATTTTGCTGCCTATGTTTCTACTAATATTTTTATGGTTTCACGACTTACATTTAAGTCTTTTATCCAGTTTGAATTTATTCTTCTGTATGGTGTAAGTTGGTGGTCTAGTTTCATTTTTTTTTTGCATGTACCTGTCCAATTTTCCCAACCCCATTTATTGAAGATACTGTGTTTACTCCATTGTGTGCTCTTACCTCCTTTGTCAAATATTAAGTGAGCATAATGGCTTGAGTCAATTTCTGAGTTCTCTGTCTATTCCATTGTCAAAGGCTGTTTTGAGTTCAGTGGATTTGTAGTATAACTTGATATATTAGGTATTATAATTCCTCCAACTTTGTTCTTCTTTCTCAAGTTTGCTGTGGCTATTTGGGTTTTTTGTTGTTGTTCCTTATGAATTTTTGGGGTGTTTATTCTAGATCTGTGAAGTATGCCGTTTTTATTTTAATAGGGATTACATTGAATCTATAGATTGCTTTGGGTAGGATGGACATTTTAATGATGTTAATTCCGCCAGTCCATGAATACACTATATTCTTCCAATATGTTCCTCTAGCTCTCTTTCCAACGTCCTGTTCTTTTTCCAAGTATAGGTGTTTTACCTCCTTGGTTAAGTTTATTCCTAACTATCTTAAGTTTTTTGTATGGTAAATGTACCTGTTCTTCTATTTTCCCTGAGAAGTTATTATTGAAGTATAAAAATGCCATCAATTTCTAGGTGTTAATTTTGTATCCTGCTACCTTGCCAAATTCATTGATTAAATCTAGTAGTTTTTTGGTGGAGCCTTTAGGATTTTCTATGTATAATACCATATCATCTGTGAATAATGACAGCTTTACTTCTTCCTTTCCAATTTGGATGCCTATTTTTTTATTCTTGTCTGATTGCTGTGGTTAGGACTTCCAGTACTATCCTATATAATAAAGATGTAATATGCAAATGGTCATTACACCGTGAAGTGTAACAACCAACTGAGTAAGGATCAGATCATGGATCAGCAGGAGGGTGGGGCGGAGAGAGTTACAGGAGGGCAGGGCAGCGAGCTACTGGCTACAAGGGAACGGTGGAGAGCTATAGGAGGGGGCAGGGCAGCAAGCTATGAGGGGGGTGGGAGGAGCTGCAGGAGGGTGGAGCAGCGGGCGAAGAGCTACTGGCGGGCAGCAGCTAGCTATTGGCGTATGGATTCATGCTTGGGGGTACTAGTGTTGAATAAGAGTGGTGAAAGTAGATATCCTTGTCTTGTTCTTGTCCTTAGGGGAGATGGTTTCAATTTTGTTCAATGAATATGATGTTGGCTGTAGGTTTGTCAGATATGGCCTTTATTATGTTGAGGTATGATCCCTCTAGTCCCACTTTGATGAGAATTTTTATCAAGAAAGGGTGTTGGATTTTGTCAAATGCTGTTTCTGCATGAATTGATATTTTGTGATTTTTGTCTTCCATCACATTTATTAATTTGTGTATATTGTACTAGTCTCGCATGCCCAGAATAAATCCTACTTGGTCATGGTCTATTTTTCTTTTAATTCTTTATTGTTGAAAGTATTACATGTGTTTCCTTAACCCCCATTGACCTCTCCCAGCCCATTCCTACTCCCTAGCACTGGCCTTCACCCCCTATTGTCTGTGTCCATTCATTATGCTTATATGCATGCAGTGTGTGGTCATTTTATGGATTGCTGGATTCAATTTGCTAATATTTTGTGGAGGATTTTAGCATCTATGTTCATCAGGAAGATTAGTCTGTAATTCTCTTTCTTTGTAGTGTCTTTATCTGATTTTGGAATTAGGATAATGCTAGTCTTATAAAAAGAGATTGGAAGTGTTCCTTCCGCTTGGATTTTTAAAAATAGTTTGAGGAGGATAGGTTTTAATTCTTCTTTGAATGTTTAGTAAAACTCCCCTGTGAATCCATCCAAACCAGGGCTTTTGTCTGCTGGGAGGTGTTTTTGTTTGTTTGTTTGTTTTTTTATTACTGCTTCCATTTCATCAGTAGTTACCAGCCTATTCATGCTTTCTGATTCATCCTCATTGAATTTTGGAAGATTGTATTTTTCTAGGAATATGCCAGTTTTGTCCAGGTTGTCCAGCTTATTTGAATATAGTTGTTTATAATATTTTTTTACGCTCTTTTGAATTTCTGTGGGGTCAGTTATTACTCTTTCCTTTTTTATTTTATTTGGATCATCTTTCTTTGTTTCTTAATGAGTCTGGCTAAAGGGTCATCCATCTTGTTTATCTTTTCAAAGAACCAGCTCTTGGTTTTATTGATCTTTTGTATTGTTTTTTAAGTCTCTGTGTCATCTATTTCCACTCTGATCTTTATTATTTCCTTCCTTCTACTTACTCTGGGCTTTTCTTGTTTTATTTCTAATTCTTTAAGTTTTAGGTTTAGTTTATTAAAACTTTTTCTTGTTTCTTGAGGTAGGCCTTAACCTCCAGGTGTTTGAATGCTTTTGAGTGTTTTTATTGTAGTTGATGTCTAATTTCATGCCTTTGTGATATGAGAAGATGCTTGATCTGATTTCAATCTTCTTGAACTTGTAGAGACTTGTTTTGTGTCCTACCATGTGGTCTGTCCTTGAAATGTCCCATGTGCATTTGAGAAGAATGTATATTCTGTAGCTTTGGGGTGAGTTGTTCTATAAATGGCAATAATTCCATTTGATTCAGTGGCATCACTGTTTACTTTTTCATTTTTTTGGTCTAGAAAATCTATCCAGTGATGTCAGTGGGGGGGGTGTTAAAGTCCTTTACTATTATTGTATTTTTGTCGATCTTTTCCTTAAAATCCAAAAGTTTTTTTAATATATTTGTATGGTCCTGTATTGGTTGCATATATGTTTACCAGAATTTTATCTTCTTGTTGTATTGATCCCTTTCGTATTATGAAATGGCCCTCATTGTCTCTTGGTATGGCCTTCTTTTTGAAGTCTATTTTGTCATATATGAGTTTGCTACCCCAGCTTTTTTTTTTTTTTTTTTCCATTTCCATTTGCCTGGAAATTTTTTCAATCACTTCACTTTCTTTCTGTGTGAATCTTTTGTTCTGAGGTGGGTTTCTTGTAGACAGCATATATATGCGTCATGGTTTCTTAACCATTCAGTTATCCTATATTTTTAAATTGGAGCACTGAAGCCATTTACATTTAAGGTTATTGATATGCCTGTGTTCTTCTCCTTTTCTCTATTTCTTCTTCTTACAACAGTCCTTTAAGCATTTCTTGCAGTGCTGGTTTAGTGGTAATAAACTCTTTTAGCCTTTTTTTTGGGGGGGGGGGGGGTGTCTGTGAAGCTGTTTATTTCATCTTCAATTTTGAATGATAGAGTAGTCTTCGATTTTGCTGGGTTGAGTAGTCTTGGGTTCAGTCCCTTGCATTTCATTACTTTATATACTTCATGCCACTCCCTCTGGTCTAAAATGTTTCTATTGATAAATCAGCTGATAGTTTTATGGAAGCTTCTGTGTAGGTAACCTGTCTCTCTCTTACAGCCTTTAAGATTCTTTGTCTTTAATGTTTGCCATTTTAGTTATTATGTTCCTAGGTGTGGGTCTTTTGGGATTCATCTTGATTGAGACTCTGTGCTTCCTGAACTTGAGTTACTTTCAGCTTAGGGAAATTATTTGCCATTATTGCTTCAAACAGGTTTTCTATTCCTATCTCTGATTCTTCTCCTTCCGGGACCCCTATGATGTGAAAGTTGTTATGATTCATGTTGTCCCCAAGCTCCCTTAAACTCTTGTCCTGCTTTTTAATTTTTTTTTCCCCATTTGCTCTTCTGTATGAGTGTCTTTTTTTCTACCTTGTCTCTAATTCGCTGGTTTGGTCCTCAGTTTCTTCTAGACTACTGTTCAGTCCTTTGAAGGTGTTCTTTATTTCAGCTATGTAATTCCTCAATTCCAATTGATTCTTATAACCTCTCTTTTCATGTCATTGTAGCTCTCATTAAGTCCGTTGTAATTCTCATTAAGTTGCTTGTAATTCTTGCTGAATTGTTTGAGCAACCTTATTACCATTACTCTGAATTCTTTATTTGACAAATTGTTTAACTCCCTTTCATTTAGTTCATTTTGTGGCAGTTCCTCCTTTTTTTTCATTTGGGGGTTGTTTCTTTATCTTCCCACTTTTGCTGTCCCTTTGTAATTGTTTCTATGTATTATATCCAGCTGCTATGCTTCCCAGACTTTGTGAAATGGTCTTATGTAGTAGGTGTTTTTGGAACCCAAAGGTGCAGTCTCTTAGATATGCTGAACTGGGTGCTCTAGGAAAGCCCATTGCTTGAGTTATATGGATCTTAAATGTTTTTGTCCTGTTCGTGGATGGAAACTCTGCTCAAGCTGGCTATGTTGCTCATCCCCGACCACGTTATACCAGCTGTTGTGGAAGTGCTGACAGAACAACAATATACAACACCACAAAACACTTAACAAAATAAACAAAACAAAAAATACACAAGCCCCTTACAGCCACAAAAAAAGCAACCACCAGAGAAAAGAGAATTAGGAACAAGAAATGAGAGCAATAATGATAGAAGAAGAAAAATATATGAGGAGAAAAATAACAAAACAAACAAACAAAACACAGACAAAAAAAGTGGGGGGGGGGACTATTTAGGCGTAGAGCTGAAATAAAATAAGAGCAAAGAATTGGGGGAATACAGAAAGGAAAACAGTTTAAAATAAAAGGAGGGAAAGAATAAAACAGTTTGAAAAGGAAAATAGAGGATAAAACAGACCCAAAGTAAGAAAAGAAAAAAAAAGGTGAGAAAGCAGGAGAAAAGCAAAAGAGAGAAAGAAAAAAAGATTGAGTAGGAGAAGGGAAGAGGAAAATTAGATATATGAACAAAACAATAGAGACTAAAATAACAACAAATCAATAAAGCAGATAGATAAAGAAGATAAATTTAAGGAGAAAAAGTGGGAGAGAAAAGAGTTTATAAAAGGAAAAGAAAAGAAAAAAGAGAAGAAAAAAAATCGGGGAAAAAAAGTGAAGTGATTTTTGTTTCAGTAGAGTTTAATGCTCCATGGAAGATCCCTTTGGATCCTACTCTTCTGATGACTGTGGCTGACTGTTCTGTCTGACAGTTCTGGCTTTCCTGTGAGGTACTCAGGTGCTAACCACTGTCAGAAACAGTCCTTTGGCTTTCAGCAACCTGCTTGAAGCTTCAGGTGATCCACCATTTGTGTCCATCTCAACAGGACTTGGCTGCAAGCAGGAGCGGCCAGTCTGCCCTCTAAAGCAGGTTTGTTAGCAGTATGGGGCACAAGGCCCCTTCAGCAAACTTCCCCTGATTCCTGGGGCTCTGCCTCTGCCTGCCTTAGCCTGCTAGCCAGCTGTCAATCTTACTAAAAAATCTGTTTCTGAAAAGGCTTTAGGTGGAGGAGGTGCTGTTTAGCTTTCCGGAAATGTGCGTGTGTTTCCCTGTCCCAGAGCTACTCATCTGCAAGTGGCCCAAAAGATTACTCTGCCATTGGCTGGACAAAGATCCTTATATGCAGTCCATTGGGATTGGCTGGAAACCTGGAATTTCTATGAGTCCTCCCAACTGGGGAAATTATAGTTCGGTTCTCAGGATAGTGGGCAGATGGTCCCTCCCCCAATCCAGTCGCTGATGTTCCCTGTGACTGTTCAAACCTGTAGGGTTGGCCTCTGCTTTTTTTTTTTCCCCTCTGAAGAGGTCAAAATGCTGGGTGTGGCAGGAAGGACTCCTTAAGCAGGGCAGGCTGTATCACCTAGGGAGGGGGTGTTTCTTTTTCTTTTCCTGCCCTGCAGCTACTGGGAGTGGCTAACTCCTCTCAGGAAGAATGGCCATTTTAGTTTGGGGGCATACGACCAAATGCGGGACTCCTGGCTGCTGCTTTTCCACATCTCCTCTCAGTGCTTCCCACCCCAGTTACTTCTTAGACACCTTGAGTCTGCGCCTCTCTCCCTGAACCGAAGCCTCCGGTGAGTAGCTGCAAACGAAAAATCCTGTGTTCTGGGTTTAAAAACAAGAGCAAACCAAAACTATAGCTTTCTCTCAGACCTGCTCTGGTATACCATCTCCAGACTCTTCCACGGCCAGCAACTCTGCTGTCTTTCATGGCTGGATGTTAGGTGGACCCCATGGGTCTGGGCTCTGGTGCTTCGGACTATGGAGCCCAGCTGGGATTCTGGGCCTCTGTCTTCTGAGGGAACAGACCTTCCCTTAGCCACTCCTTACTCTTGACCTACCGTCCCTGGAAGCTGAGTTAGTTCTTCTCAAGATCTTGCCCTTCCTACTGGTCTCAGGTGTGTTTCTGTCCTTCCTTGATATAAGTCTCCACCTCAGCTGGACCTCAGTTGGTAATTCCAGGTGTATGTTCCCCACTTTAGTTTTATTTCCAGTCTGTCCTTGGGAAGAGGTGCCAGAAAGGTCTTCCTATTTGGTCGCCATTTTCTCCTCTTTTGCATTAGTTTTTCAATAATGTTGGCGCAAGAAACTGTCCTGGAGAAAAAGATAGTGTCTCCTTTGAGACCTTAGGGTAGATTTGCTTATAGCTTCAGATGATAGAAATGCAATAGGCATGCTAACTGACCATTACAGAGACTTGGTTTCCCAAGATCTGGGTTCCTTTCCTGTATTGTAACCTACTGCATGAGCCTGTTATGTGGCCCTCTTTATAGTGCCCTATAGGAATCAGGGCTCAAGTAATCAGAACAATGAAATGCTGATACTCAGACAATTGTTACTGCTATAAGTAATAAAGGATTTTGTTTCTTTGATGAGAAGTCTTGTATTTTACCAACATGGATAAAAATTTTGAAAGCTAACTTTGCAGACAGCAAATAGGTAAAATTTCAGATCCTTTGTGGTTCTTGAAGGTTTGTTGCAAAAAATTTTGTTTCAGCTCTTATTCCTCTATAAACAGCTTTTTTTGAGATTAATTCAAGCACAAAATAGTTCACCCATTTAGATTATATAATTAATTGGCTGTTTATTCTGTTGCATCCATCACCAAGTCAATTTTAGAACATTTTTATCACCTGAAAAAGAAACTTGTATTTATTAGCTGTCACCTGCTTATGCCCTCCCTCCATTGCCTTTCCTTCCCCACTTCTTACCTCCCTCTCCCCTAGCCTAAGTAACCACTAATTTGCTTTCTGCCTCTAAAATCGCCTATTCTGAACATTTCTTAAAAATTGAATCATATAATACTAGAGGCCCAGTGCACAAAATTTGTGCGGGGGGGGGGGCCATCCCTCAGCCTGGCCTGCGCCCTCTTGCAGCCCGGGACTCCTCACTCCTTACTACCACCTGATCACTGCTCCTTACCTCTCATCTCGCTGCTCTTTAGCGCTGCCACGGAGGCAAGAGAGGCTCCCACCACTGCCGCCATGCTCACCAGCCATGAACCAGGCTTCTGGCTAAGTGGCACTCCCCCTGTGGGAGCGCAATTACCACCTGCTTTGAGTGTCTTCCCCCTTGTGGTCAGTGCACATCATAGCAACCTGTCATTCTGCCATTCAGTTGATTTGCATATTAGGGTTTTATTATATAGAATGTTCTTTGTGGTTTCTTTTACTTAGCATAATATTTTCTATATTCATCCATATTGTTTTAGTATGTGTCAGTACTTATTTCTTTTCATCTATTCATCAGTTAATGGACATTGGATTATTTCTACCTTTTGACTATTATGAATAGTTCTTTTATAAACCTTTATGTGTAAGCTTTGATGAGGACAGAGCTTTACTATCTCTTGAGGAGATACATAAAAGTGAAATTGCTGGGTCATATGGCAGCTATATTTAATTGTTGGAGGATCTGTCAGACTGTTTTCCAAAGTGGCTGCACCATTTTATATTCCCACATGCAGCGTATGAGGGTTCCAATTGTTGAAAAAGAATAAAAGATTCTTTTATGTAATGGTCTGTAACCTTATAAGAAATCATTTAAACCCTGTATGCAAGGGTTTATTTCTGGGCTTTCTGGTCTATATGCCAGTTTCACACTGTTTTGATTACTGTAGCTTTATAGTAAGTTTTGAAAACCAGAAATGTGAGTCCTATAACTTTACTGTTCTTTTTTATGGTTGTTGTTCTTCCTTTTGAATGGGATACTCTGAATTCCTTGCAATTGCATTTGGACTTTCAGGTTAGTATGCTAATATCTGCCCAAAAATATTAGCTGGAATTTTAGTAGAGGTTGCATTTAATCTTTAGATCAGTTTGGGAAATATTGTAATACTAGAGGCCTGGTGCATGAAAATTCGTGCACTCGGCGGGCGGGGGTTGGGGTTCCCTTAGCCTGGCATGTGCCCTCTCGCAGTCCGGGACCCCTCGGGAGATGTCCACCTGCGGCTTAGACCTGCTCCCCGGGGGATTGGGCCTAAGCTGGCAGTCTGACAGCCCTCTGGCAGCCTGGGAACCCTCAGGGGATGCCCAGCTGCTGCTTAGGCCCAGAGAGAGTGGGCCTAAGCCGCAGTCAGACATCCTTAGCTCTGCGGAGGAGGCGGGAGAGGCTCCCGGCACCGCCACTGCGCTCACAGCTGTCAGCCTGGCTTGTGGCTGAGTGGAGCTCCTCCTGTGGGAGTACACTGACAACCAGGAGGCAGCTCCTGCATTGAGCATCTGACCCCTGGTGGTTAGTGTGCGTCATAGTGACCAGTCATTCCGCTGTTAGGGTCAATTTGCATATTAACTTTTCATTATATAGTACTAGAGGCCCAGTGCACAAAAATTTGTGCACTTGGGAGGGTCCTTCAGCCCAGCCTGTGCCCTCTCGCAATCTGGGACCCCTCGGGGAATGACCACCTGCTGGCTTAGGCCCACTCCCTGGGGGATTTGGGCCTAAGCTGGCAGTCAGACATCCCTATCGCAGCCCAGGAGCCCTCTGGGGATGTCCACTTCCAGTGGGGAGCTGGCCTAGCTGCAGTCGGATATCCTTAGCGCTGTTGAGGAGGCGGGAGAGGCTCCCATCACCACCGCTGTACTGGCAGCCGTCAGCCTGGCTTGTGGCTGAGCAGAGCTCCCCCTGTGGGAGCACACTGACCACCAGGGGGCAGCTCCTGCATTGAGCATCTGCCCCCTGGTGGTCAGTGTGTGTCATAGTGACCAGTCATTCCCAGTCTTTCTGCTGTTAGGGTCAGTTTGCATATTACCCTTTTATTATATAGGATAGAGGCCTGGTGCACGGGTGGGGGCCGGCTGGTTTGCCCTGAAGGGTGTCCCGAATCAGGGTGGAGGTCCCGTTGGGGTGCCTGGCCAGCCTGGGTGAGGAGCGGATGTGTGTTTGCAGCTGGTCACACCCCCTTTAGGGTGGGGGTCCCCGCTGGGGTGCCTGGCCAGCATGGGTGAGGAGCTGAGGGCTGTTTGCAGGCTGGCCACAGCCCCTTCAGGGTAGGGGTCCCCGCTGGGCTTCCTGGCCGGCCTGGGTGAGGGGCTGAGGGGTGTTTTCAGTCTGGCCACACCCCCTTCAGGATGGAGGGTCCTGCTGGGATCCCTGGGCAGTCTGGGTGAGGGGCTGTTGGCTGTTTGCAGGCTGGCCACAGCTTCTTCCAGGTAGGGGTTCTTGCTGGGGTGCTTGGCCAGCCTGAGGGAGGGGCTGATGGCTGTTTTCAGGCTGGCCAAGCCCCCCAGCAGGGACCCTCACCCCATGAGGGTGTTGCCATCCTTGGTGAAGGGCTGATGGCTGTTTGCAGGCTGGCCACAGCCCCCAGCCACCCAAGCTCCCAGTGGAGGCTGGCTGGAAGCAGGTATCTGGGATTGATTTAGCTTCTATAATTGAAACTTTGTTGCCTTTTGCGGAGGCCACAGCTGGCCAGGGCAGGCGGGAAGCTTGGCTTCCTCCATTGCCGGGGCAACCAAGCCTCCTGCTTCCTCCAGCTCCGTGGCTGCCGGCTGCCATCCTGGTTGGGTTAATTTGCATATAATTGCTCTGATTGGCTGGTGGGGGTGGCTCGGGCATAGCAAAGTTATGGTCAGTTAGCATCTTTGTTTTTTATTAGTGTAGATTAACACTGTTGCACCGCCTGATCCCTGATTATGCAATGTCTTTCCAATTTAATTAGGATCACTGCTACTATATACAGTTGATGCAGTATACTACTGTATGTATTTATTTTTGTATATTGCTTTATGTGGCCTGTGCTGTTATTGCACTTTTTAATTCTAATAGTTTTTATTGGTCTATATCATTATTCTATATCGTTCATGTCATCTGCAAATAGATATAATTTTACTTCTCCCATTTCAATCTGGATGTCTTTTTGTTTCTTTTCTTGCTTAATTACTCTGATAGAACTTTAATACAATTTTTGCATAGAAGTGGAGAGAGGTCTTGTTTTTTATTTGGGGCAGGGGAAGGGATTCAGTCTTTCACCATTTAGTATATTAGCTGTGTATTTTCCAGATGCCCTTATCAGGTTGAGGAAGTTCCCTCTATTTCTAGTCTGTTGAGTGTTTACTAGTAATTGTTCTTTATGCATCTACTGAGATGATACTGAGCAAAACCAGCTAGGTCAGTGTGTCTTTTTTTCTTTTTTTTTTTTAGAATTTGTTCATTCATGTAAGTTATCTAAATCATTGGCATATAATCTTGGTATAATACTTGTTTGTTTGTTTGTTTACTGTTAGTCTTTGTTATACTTGGTAGCTCTCTCTCTCACAAGCAGTTTCTGTTGCCTGTTTTTTATCCCCAAAGTGTGGGTCATTTGTTCTTGGTTTTTTTGTGTGTGTTTTTCACATCTTATAATTTTTTTAAACTGAACATTTTAGGTTATATGTAACAGCTCTGGATACTGGATTTATTTTTGTTACTTGCTTGGTGGTTTGATTTGTGTCTTGGCTAGACTATTATAGTGGTCTTTTCCCCCTTTGTGAGGCTTTGATGTGACTCCTAGAGGTCCCAGCTTCCCAGCTTTGGGTGAGTGGGATGACTGGTTTGACTAGGGTCTTCTGTGCCTCTTTCCCTATATTTCTAAGCCGCTGGCTTTATTTGGTAGTTCACCTAGCTCGTTAGACTCTACTAATTACTCTATTGTTTTTCATAATGCCTGGTGCATAAATTGTTCAGAAGCCTGGTCCAGTTAAATTTAGGCAGGGGTAGTTTTTTAGTCCAGTCTTTGAGATTTATTATCCCAAGAAAGCTCTTCTTGGCTGTCCTTTTCCCTGGCTCTCCCTGGTGAACTAGGTGAGCTACAGTTTAATTTGTTGCTCTTAGTTATCATTTTCAAGAACATCCATAGGTTTAAACTTTCTGAAACTCTGTCTCAAACACAGTCTTATTTCTTTTCTTATAGATAACTCTCCCCAAGGCAAAATCTCTGAACCACTAGTCCGATGCCAAGTAAGTGGTAGCCTCTGGTCTCAGCTTGCCTCTCCCAGCATTGAATATCTCCCCAATGAGTGAATTGGGGCAAGAGCAGTCAAAACCCCAGTATTTTTGTCCTGTCGCCCCTTGGGTAAAGCCTCCATATGAGTAAGGCCAGTTTGAGTTAAGGAGCGCCTGACCTTGACTCTCTGTCATCCTCATCGGGGATTTATTTGCCTCTTCTACTTTGAGTGGGAGAGAAGGAATGCTGGTAGCCTGACTCCTGGTGAGATATGGTAGCTGTTGTCACTCTGAACTGTGTGGGGAAAGAAGGAAGTGGGTCATGGCTCAAAAGTCACAAACTTTCTTTGTTCTTATCAGGTGTTAGCAGGTTTTCTTGAATAAATCTTCATTCATTCTATGGCCATAGAGTTTAGTTTTAGGATTTTTTTTTTTTCCACCAGCTTTGCTTATTAGGAACTATGTCTGCAGAGCTCCTTATAATGCCATCCCAGATATGAAACTCTACCTTGTGTGTTTAAATTTGACTACGTTGGTATGGTTTGTGCTGAACATCATCTGCTTCCTTCCAAGAATATGAAATTTTGATGCATGTTAGGCAGAGGACGCCTATGTTACCAACCCCCAGTAAAAATCCTGGATATTGAATCTCTAATGAGCTTCTCTGGTAGATGAAACTTAGCATGTTTTGTGACAACCCGTAGCCATTGGTGTAAGACCCAACTCAAAACACATTCAGTGTATCTCCACTAGGAGAGAAACCATGTAAGCCTGCTGTTGATTTTCCCCAGACTTGATCCCATGTAAGCTATCCCCTTGCTTATTTTGCTTAATATCCTTCCACTGTAATAAATCATAGCTGTGAGTGGAACTGTATGCTGAGTCCTGTGAAACCTCCTAGTGAATCATCAAACTTGGGAGTGGTTTGGTTGCTCCCAACATACCAACTGTTGCTTTCCCCTGGCCTGGTATAGTTCAGGACACTGCTGAGGACTTGAAGGGGTTAATATGTGTTTGGGGGGGCGGGGGGGGAGAGATTCTCTTTGTGATCTCTTCCTCAGGTTTTAGCCATTCTGTTCACTCCTGACTTAGCACTCTGACACTAAAGCCTGTAAGACTCCACTTTCTGACTGTCAGCAGCAAATTAGGGAGCACAGAAGTCATTGAGTCCCCTTGTTTTAAGAGTCCAGTCTCCTTAGTGTTGGGCTCTTGTTTTCTTTCTAGTGCTGTCAAATAGTTATGTTTATATTATTCCTCTATATCTTGCAGTAGAACTATCTGCCTGTTTTCTTACTAGTTAACAACTGTTCTTAGTTAAGGTAAGTTTCAGATGGCTGGTGAAAAACGGATCTTCCTCATCTAAAGAGCTGTTGCTTTCCCAAGGCCCACCAGAATTCTTTGGTATAAGGGTTATATTTATTTATTTATTATAGTGATGCTCTATTATTCCAAACCAGGGGCCTGATGCACAAAATTTGTGCACGGGGGGGGAGGGGGTCCCTCAGCCCAGCCTGCCCCCTCTCACATACTGGGAGCCCTCAGGGGATAGCCTACTGATGGCTTAGGCCCGCTCCCTGCTCCCCTTGGAGCCAGCTCCGCCCCTGCCCCCTCCGATCACCGACTCCACCCCTGCCCCCTCTGATCCCCAGCTCCACCCCTTGGCCCCCCTCCCCCACCCCCCACCTCCTGTGCCACCTGTCTGGCCAACAGGTCTGGACACTTCAGTGGCGGGGCTGAGGGGACTGGGCACCACCATCTTTGTGATGGAGTAACAGTTACTTTGCATATTACTCTTTTATTAGGATTATCCAGCCGTTGGTGTAAGACCCAAACCCAAGAAAAGCTTTCATCGTTGCTTGTGTTTTTAAAGTTATTCTGACAGCCTATTTACACTGTTCTCTGAGGCATCCAAGCAAGTATTAACAACCAGTATGGGTGCTGACACAGTTATTGATGATGATACAATGTGACAAACTTTTCCTGCTGAGTATATTTTGCAACTTTGGTCTTTTTCTTGTAAGCCAATATATTTACATGCTTTGCCCTGATAGTGTTTCTCAGACTATTTGGTATTTCAGCTGCAACAATGACAGTTACTCTTTCATCCTTCTCTTACTGAGCTCTTTAACCAGTTTGGGTTTCGCCTTGGATTTTTTTGTTCATGTGTTAGCAAACCTTTTGCCTATCCTTTTATTTCTGCCTTCTGCAGCCCTGTAGCACATTTCAGCACATTCCTGGGCCTAGAGATACTGGACTGTGCTCTGAGATAGGTAGAATGGGTTCTGTGTTTGGAATGACCCTTTTTGATTAGTTTTACTGCTCTGTAAATCATCAGAGGACTTTATAATACTAAAAAAAGCTTGGTTTTACTTGTTTCACATTTTGTTTTTCTAGATTGAGCTTTAGAAGGAAATTCTAACAAGAGAACTTTGGTCAATTTCCTATGCCATTGGTACTCAAAAAAGCTGTTATGATTTGTATTTGCCAGAATTTTATTCCACATATGATTGTGGGTAACATTGCAAAACAATACCTAGGTAATGTAGATGAGATTTTTATGCCTTCGTTTTGTCTTGGTCTTTAAAAATTTAGTAGTAATTATCTGCAATTCTGTACCTCTGTGAAGACCTGGTTTTGTATAAAGTTCTTTGCATTGAAATTCTGTAACTAGAAGTGGAACCCTGCATTATATACTTTGAGAAAGACAGTGTGTTGATACTGTTTTTCAGAAAGTTATATTGTCAGGAAGAGGGAGAACTCAAGGGGAAGGGACTGGAAACCTGAAAAAAGATTTATTTATGTGTGTCTCTTGTGGTTATCCTCCCTCACAACTACAAAATTTTAGGCTTAATATGCCAGTAAAACATTTTGTGGAATTCAGGTGATACCTTTTTGTGGGAGATTAATTTATTTTAGCAACTCAGAGTAGGAATCAACAGGACTTTCTGTTTAAACTTTTAAAGAAGGAGGACATATGTCCTTGTATTGAATCTGGGGTGCTGGGGGGGTGGGGATGTTCATGTCTCCAGTTTAGTCTGAAGTTGGTATTAGAGGCCTGTCGTGATTGTTAATCATTGAAAAAAAAAACCAAAAGTAGTAATATTTTTTGACACATGAAAATTGCAAGATCCTAATGTTAGTGTCCATAAATAGTTTTTTGGGTGTGTGTATGTTTGTTTGTTTGTTTAATACCACCTCATTCACTTGTTGTTTGTGGCTGCTTGGGTGCTACAGTGGCAGAGTTGAGTAGCTGGCAGACCACGTGGCCCATGTGGTCCTTTACATAATGTTTACCAACGCCTGATCTAGTATTT
Organism: Myotis daubentonii; assembly: GCF_963259705.1. Lineage (NCBI taxonomy): Eukaryota > Metazoa > Chordata > Mammalia > Chiroptera > Vespertilionidae > Myotis > Myotis daubentonii. The sequence goes on from NC_081842.1 coordinate 127,300,699, forward strand.
CCCCTGTTACTGCCTTCTTTCAGTGTCTAAACAAAGCTGGCCACTGAGTATACAGAAAACACAGCACATATACCCACCGCAGCTGCTAAACTGATTCCTGTTGTACCTCCTATAGTTTTCCTGAGAGAGAGGCAGAACTGGTGCGGGGGGAGGGGACTGGCAAAAGAAGGTTCCAGGGGTACATTCCAAAGACACTTACCCTGCTTCATCAGCCCCCTGCTTTAGCTTTAAGGAAATGGGGTCCTCTGGTTTACTGTACTTATGTTTCTGGAATGGTAATTGATTTAGAAAAAAAATTACTATTAAACATACTTTTGTCTTGGGACAGTCTCTTTACCCCTTGTATTTAAAACTTATTAAATTTTTTCTACCACGAAACTGATTTACATGGAATTTTCCAAAAGTATGTGTTTTACTTAAGTTGAAATACTTTTGCCTTTATACATAGTTCTTCACAAGCAAAGGAGCGGGCAGAGTGGGGCGCAGGGGGGAGGGGGGGACATTTTCAAAGCTCTCCATGCTACATTATGAATTGTGTGGACTTACATATGCAGATCTGGTATTACTTATCAGCTCTGTGGAGATCTTTTAGGCATGCAATCTGCCATTGCTAAAAAAAGGCCTTTCTTTACCCTTAATCCTTTTTGAACAGGAGCAACAATGTGATTTAATTTTAGGCTTTTCTATAGTTAAGGGCTCTAATTCTCTAAATCCAGGAAAATATATTTGAGAGTGGGGGTGGGGGTGGGGATTGAGAGTAGGGGAAATGATGGGGGGTGGGTTATTCTCCCATTTTCCAAAAGTGTCTGTGGTTGTATTCAATTAGCCTCTGTTGTTTTGGAACTAAATACACTATTATGTCATCTGACTTATACTTTGCCAGAAAATTATTGATGTTCATGATAACTGATAGGCTTAGACCTTTGTGTCCTTAATTAAATAGCTGTATGACTGTAGCCCTCTACTTACAAGGTTTGGAGGTACATGCTGCCATTGGGGAAGTAGGCCCATGGTTTTTATGTTAACTGGAGAGGTAACGAGATTCTAAATATTTCTCCAATAACATGGAGGACATTATGTCAAGTATATTTTGTTCATGTGAGCCATAGAAGATTTCCCATTTACATTTAGGATGTTAAGGTAGTAGAATTTGTCACAGTAATAATGTTTTATGGAAAGGTATAAATTTGATATGGTATATATTGATCATCAGTTCAAAGATTAACAGCATCTTCCTTTAAAGATGATAGCGTAAAATTAGTTAAAACCAAGATTTGAAGGTAAATAACCTAACCATTCTAGATTGTTTTATTACCAATAAAGCATTATGTTTTCTGTTAACCTTTTTAATTTTCACTGAGTGTTTCTAAAGGATACTTGGAGTGCAATAATGTTTCCTCTGTGAGCCAGTTCCACACCTCAAAGGCTCTTAGCCTTTCATAGGTTTGTGCATTTACCACAGCCAATTTATTGCTTGAGTGCCTGCTGTTGGTAACTTAAGGATGACCAGGCAAAAGACTGTGGATGACTGTTACTGTATTTTGTTTGACTTAATTTCAAGGAAATTGCAAAAATTACATATGTTCTGTTACTTTTCTGTTTTCAGATGATTTGATTTAGGGAAGAGAAGATCATTTTCACTGTTTGGTTTTTATTATTTTTGATATTATTAAGCTTGTATTTTTTAGATATTATGTTTATACATCTTTTCTTTTCTTTTATAAACAGGTAGAAAGCATTGTTGACAAAAGGAAAAACAAAAAAGGGAAGACAGAATATTTGGTTCGGTGGAAAGGCTACGACAGTGAGGATGACACTTGGGAACCAGAACAGCATCTTGTGAACTGTGAGGAATACATTCATGATTTTAACAGACGCCACACTGAAAAGCAGAAAGAAAGCACATTAACCAGAACAAATAGAACCTCTCCAAACAATGCCAGGAAACAGATTTCCAGATCCACCAACAGCAACTTTTCTAAGACCACTCCCAAATCACTAGTGATTGGCAAAGACACTGAGTCCAAAAACAGTCAGTTATTTGCTGCCAGCCAGAAGTTCAGGAAAAACACAACTCCATCTCTCTCGAACCGAAAGAATATGGACTTAGCAAAATCAGGTATAAAGATACTTGTGCCTAAGAGTCCCATTAAGAGCAGGACCACAGTGGATGGCTTTCAGAGTGAGAGCCCTGAGAAACTGGACCCCATTGAGCAGGGTCAGGAGGACACGGTGGCACCAGAAGTGGCAGCTGAAAAGCCAGTCGGAGCTTTATTGGGCCCTGGTGCAGAGCGAGCTAGAATGGGGAGCAGGCCCCGAATACACCCACTAGTGCCTCAGGTGTCTGGCTCCGTGACTGCAGCCATGGCCACAGGATTGGCTGTTAATGGAAAAGGTGAGTGTCTAGGTGAGCAGCTCAGCGGTTGTTGTCCCTGTCAATGGCCATGGACTGTTATGTTAACTCAGCATGTGTGGTGATTTTTCAAAGGGGTGTGGGTGCTCCTTCCTTCTGTGTCTGTCCTACTCTAGATGGCAAGGAATCTGCAGAGTCTGTAACAGATGTCTGATTAACTGCTGAGAGAATTTGCCAGCTTCTCTTTTCTTGAAGCTTTTGGCACTTCTCTCATAATCAGAACTGGCAAGTCTATTTAATTTGGCACCCACAAACTACCATCACATTGACTTGCATTAAACAGCGTCTCACTCTAAATAGGTTAACGTTGGTATTTGTTTTACAAGAAGTTTTATTCTGAAGCCACCTACCTTTATACATCTTAGACACTGAGTCTCATGTTAAGAATCTAAGTATAGCCCTAACTAGTTTGGCTCAGTGGATAGAGCGTTGGCCTGTGGACTCAAGGGTCCCAGGTTCGATTCCGGTCATGGGCACCAAAAAAAAAAGAATCTAAGTATAACCAGTGTTGATTAGAAATCATGATCCTTATTATGCTAACCCATTTAATAATCAGAAATGCCTTTCAATGAGGGTTTACCTAGTACCCCTACTCTTGAATTCTGCACCCTAATTGGTTATACCATGATCTCCCCATCTCCTAAGACAGCAGACCGTTTCCTTCCCTCCACTTTCCCATGCCTAACTAGCTACCAATTTGTTTAGATTCTATTAAGTGTTTCTCTGATAGTAAGTCCCATTCGTCCTCCCTCACTTTAGGTCCTGGTGATTTCTTACATGCCATAGATTTCTAATTGCTCTCCTGTATCCTGCCTTTTGAGAGTTCCCAATTATTCTTGAATAGGAAGGGGGACTCCAGTTGCCAATCTGATGTTAACACCATTGCCTTAGTTAGCAGATGTGCTCCTAAGTTTCTCTACTGGGCCCTCACCTACCGTTCTCTCTCTCTCTCTCTCTCTCTCTCTCTCTCTCTCTCTCTCTCTCTCTCTCTCTCTCTCTATCTCTCTCTAAGTCAGTACTCCTGGCATTCCCTTTCCTTACCTGTGTGTCTCCCTCAAGTAACACTAAGTAGATAATGTACAACAAAATGAAGTGATCCCAGTTTGCTTAGGGGAGCTGTTTTTCTCTAAAGAAAATTCATCTAATATACTACTCTAACCATCTTACTATGGTGCATCCGACAAGTTTTGGCTTAGGCCCGTGTGTAACAGTGAAGAGGTATGTTGAAATATGGGGTTTCCCTTTGGACAGTAAGTTGCCATCTTGCTAGTGATTTTCAGATACACACTTTCCCCAAATGCAGCACCTCTTCCCTATTCTAAAAGTTTTGCCTTCACCTGTGTAAAGGAACTTGCGTGAGCTCATTTAGAGTTGACCTTGTATTTTAGACCTGTTCATGAGTATAGTTTTCTCTTACTTTGTTGCAAATGAAGGACCGTAGGAGTTCAGAGGTAGAAGATACTTTATAAAGCAACTAATAGTATGCTTTATTCTACAGATAGGGAAGTCGAGTCCAGAGAGAGTGTGATGTTCAGACAGAACTAAGAGCAGATATGAAATCAGAGCATTTCTCAATTTTTGCTCCCTAGTTTTTCTCAACATTGCAAGCAAGCCTCCACAGGACAAAGGAACATCTATCTCTTGATTGATTATTTAGGGTCAGGCCCTGTGCTGGGCTCTGACTACAAATAAGGACCGGGCCCCTGCTGTGACCCTCTGGGACAGGGGTTGACAAACTATAGCCTGTGGCCAAACCCATTGCACCATTTGTTTTGGTAGGGCCTACAAGCTAAGAATGGTTTTTATGTTTTATAATATTTGAAAAAAATAAATAAAATTATTTCATGACACGTGAAAATATAAGAAATTCAAATTTGTGTTCATAAATAAAATTCTATTGGAACACAGCCATAGTCATTTGTTCACTTATGGTCTGTGGCTGCTTTCCAGTCACAGAGATAGAGTTGAATCACTGTGACAGAGACCTTATAGCTGCAGAACTGAAAAATGTATCTGACTCTTACGGAAAAGGTTTCCTAACCTCTGCTCTAGGAAGCCACAGTCCTGGACAGTATTTTGTGGGAAGTGGTGGGCAAGGGGACAAAAAAGGCTTTAGAAGACATGTGGTTCTGCTTTGATTGTGTACAAAAGTTCTATGTACCTACATTTGGGGGAGGTGTCATGATTTTCCAAATTTTCGACCCCTAAGTTTTTGACATTATTCTTTTACCACATTTACGCAGGGTTAACTGCCCTCAGCAAAAGCCTTCAGTTATGTGTATAATAAGTATGCTGGCCTCTATTTAAATAAGGAGTTGCTGACTTTTATGTTTATTATTCTTCCCATATAAAAAAAATTAAATGTCCTTAAGGATGGCTATGGTTAGAACCACGAGGGATGTGAAAGCATAAAATCTTACATTATTTTTATCTTGTTCTATGGAGTTAGGTATTTGGGGTTGGAATAACACTGTTTCCAAGGCCCTTCTCTCCTGACCCTGAGTCCTATATACTCTACTTACAAAAGAGGAAGCATGGAAGCCACTCAGGAATGTTGTTAGGGCAGTGATAAATGACATCCCCGATGGCCATGATCGAAATCAGGTTTGCAGACTAAAAAAGAAAAGAACCAGCATCTACACCCTCAGGAGCCTGCAGTTCGAGTGTCCTTCCTGAAAGAAATGTGAAGCCAAAAAGCAAGTGGTGTCTTGTTTAGACAACTTGGCACCTACCAAAGGCCTTTGCTTCCCCTCACTGCTCCGCTTTTTAGGAAGTTGATTTTGTTGTTCCCTCAATTGGAGTGTGAGCTCCATGAAGGAATTTTGTTTTGCCAGGACTAACTCTTACTGTCTGGAGTAGTGCCTGCGCATAGTAGGTGCTCTGCAAATGTTTGTGGAAGTAATGATTCCATTGCTCACTAAAGACAAGGTGCTCTCTAAAGACAAGGATGGTAATGAGTCTTTGTAGCCTTATCATTGGGTCACACTAAAATAGGAAGGGAAAATGCTATTGAAATGACAAAGTATGTGGGCCAGAAGCACGGGAACATTCCAGAAAACCTCTTACTAGCTCTCAGGGTGCATCTTTCCTAGATGACAGGCAGTACTGAAGCTATGTTAGCTTCATTTTTAAATTTTTAAAGCAGTTGTTTGGTTTTACTTTCCATATTAATTGTAGAGCTACATAAGAAAACTAATGAGTATTTCAAAAGCGAATTAAAACAAATACTCATGGCATCATTGGGAAATGAACCATCTATTTAAAATATTAATCGACTATGAGGGATATTTTTGCCACCAAATACAGCAGATATTAAAATATCTATTAGCCAAAAAAGTAAATGTTTCTGGAGAATTTTAACACACATGATTATTTTTACAGAATAACCGTGTGTTTGTATACTTAGTTTTTAATTTTTGAATATTAAACAAAGATTTAAGGTTGAATATATTGCTTCACTCAGAAATATAAGAAATGTTAAAACTTAAGTGATACACCTATCTTCTGTCTGTTATTCTTTGAATTGCTTAATAATTTAATCCTACAAAAGAAATAATTCTTTTACATTTTTTATTAAAAATCTTCAAACAAATCCTCTTTAATATATTTGAGATAAACAATTGAGATACTACATTAATGACAACTATATTAATGTAGTCCCTTAGTTTTCCTTATTCTTAAGTACTAATAGAAATAAGAGAGCTCTCTCCATAAACAACTTTTGTTTTTATATACAATCTGTATATATAAAAACCTAAAGCTACTGAACGACCGGTTGATCAGTCGCTATGATGCACACTGGCCACCAGGGGGCAGACGCTCAACACAGGAGCTGACCCCTGGTGGTCAGTGTGCTCCCACAGTGGGAGTGCTGCTCAGCTGACCGGCGGGTGCCAGACGCAGGGCTCACAGCTGGCTGCTGCAGCCCAGAAACTGCAGCGGAGCAGCAGCGAGCCTACTGAGCAGTGGCAGCAACAGGCACAGCAGGGCCAGGATGAACAGGAGCGACAGGCACCGGTTTCAGCCCGATCCCTGCAGGCTATGCCAAGGGACCCCACCGGTGCACAAATCCGTGCACCAGGCCTCTAATATAGTAATAATTTCCAATTTAGTCATGTTTCAGCTTTGGGGTAGTCCTCTCAAACTGTATATAATCATCTCATACCACACTTGTGCCCCAGAGATTGCTCACCATGAGACTGAACTCGTATTTGTCTTTTCACTTCCTGTTTTTGAGTCTAAGTTGGGTGCTCTTCCAAGTCAGTCACATTTTATTTTTTAATTTTTTAAATATATATTTTATTGATTTTTTTCACAGAGAGGAAGGGAGAGGGATAGAGAGTTAGAAACATCGATGAGAGAGAAACATCGATCAGCTGCCTCCTGCACACCCCCAACTGGGGATGTGCCTGCAACCAAGGTACATGCCGTTGGCTGGAATCGAACCCAGAGCCCTTCAGTCCTCAGGCTGATGCTCTATCTACTGAGCCAAACTGGTTAGGGCTCAGTCACATTTTAAATCACAAATGAAGAAAGGCTATTTAAAAACTCAAATTATCAGAAACCTCTTGAAAGAAGACACTAAGGAGTCAAATTCTCCGAGGTGGCTTGGACACTTGTACTGGAGGGAAGAGAACTTATTCCCGCAGAGAGAGTAAATGCTGGTGGAAAAGATGCAGAGAACTATCCAGAATGGATGGACAAACACAATACTTTACATGGTAAAATGGGAAACCACTGTGGCAAACATTTTAATCTTCTCCTGTAGAATCTTCTATATTGTCTAGTCCAATTGTTTATATGTAATTGGTACTTAATTAACATTTGTGTGGGAATGAAGGAGTTGCTGGAGGAATTTCTGTTATTCTACTTTCATTATTGCTATTTTCTAAAAACTGTGAACAGAAGATTTTGGGGGTAATTGGGAGAACTTGCAAAGAAAACAAGAGCTAGGGCAAGTTTTGAGCTTGCATGCAAATATGGAATGACATATGATTCTTCCAGCTGGAAAAACTGAAGAAAACATCTGTCGATTAATGGTGCAGAAAACCCTTTTAATATATCAGTGAATAATTTTGCTGTATGGCAATATCCAGCAGGCAACTTTATAGATAATAACTAGGCCCTTCACCCAGATTTGTTCACTGTAGAGCTCAGTATCACCAGAATGAGTTTCAAAGCAGTAGTGCCTTTCCACTGTCTTGGGCACTTGGTCATTTGGAGACAGAAATTACCTCAGTGTGTGATTCTGTGCATTTGCTATTGTTACCCCAAAACTACAGTCTCTGAAGTCTTTTTCTGTAATTTTTCCTAGTTGGGCTGGCTTCTTCCCCCTTCTCATCTGCCCCCCAACATAGTAGTGCACCTGTAGCCTTTATAGCTGTGTCCTCATCAAATTCTGTGACATTCTCAACCTCCTGCAAGAGGACTTCCCCTTCACCTTCCTATCTTCACTGAAATCAGAAACCTGTACTACAGGCCTCCTCTTTCCCTCACAGCCTCTGGAGTAGAATATTCATCTCCAGATGATGGCAGGGGAAGTCAAAGCCAGCCTTTTCCAGGCTCATATGAAGTCCCTTGTTGAGGCTTGTTTTGTGACTTTTCTCCCTGCTTGTTACTGTCTGATTGACCAGCCTCGTGGTCCTATTTCAGCATTCCTCAAAGACTTGGGCTTCTGAGTCACCCCATGACAACCTCATCTCTAATACTATTGTGTTTATTGTGTCCCTGCATTGTGCTAGACTCATTACATCAATCTGTCATTAGTCACTATACCTGCTACTCTTAAGGAATGCCCATTTTACTGATAACGCTAGGCTTAAAGAAGTGAAGGGACTAGAATTCAATAGCCCCCTTTTCTTAGGGTTCTCCTTTTTAAAAAACTTGTTTTCACCGTATTCTCACTTTTCTTATAGGCCAGACTTATGGAGAATATGGTTCACCGTTGCTTTCTCTTTTCTTTTCCTACTCACTTTTCAGTCTGGCTCCTGTCCTAAATCATTCTCCAGTATTCAGTGATCACCTCCTAATCACTAAATCTGGTACTTCAGTCTTTATCAGAACAGTTCACTCCCAGCCACATGTATTATAATTCACCACATCTTTGTTTTTGTTTTGTTTTCATTTTTCATTGTAACAAGCACATACATTAAGTTTATCATCTTAAACATTTTGAGTATAGTACAGAATGTTCAAGTACACTTATTTTGTGTATAACAGATTTCTAGAACTTTTTCAGTTTACAAAGCTGAAACTCAGTATCTATTAAATGCCCCCCCCCCCCTTCCCAAGCCCTTGGCAACCACTGTTCTTTGTTTCTGTGATTTCAGAACTTTAGATACCTTATATGAGTAGATTTAAATAGTATTCTCCTTTTGTGACTGGCTTATTTCTCTTAGCATAATGTTTTGAGGTTCATCCATGTTGTGTAGCCTATGACAGGATTTCCTTTTTAAGGCTGCATATGTATTTCATGGTATGAAGATACTACATTTCTTTTCTTTTTAATTTAAATTTTTTATTGTTGACACTATTGCAGATGTCCCCCATTACCCTCCCTTTGCCCACCTCTACCCAGTCCCCCTCCCATGACCTTCACAACACTATTGTCTGTGTCCATGGGATATGCATGCATATATCTTCTTTAGTTATTAATCCCTTCACCTTCCTCTCTCCAGCCCCCTCACCACCCTCCCCTCTGTCATTTGTCAGTCTGTTCCATGTATCCGTGCCTCTGGTTCTATTTTGTTTGTCAGTTTATTTTCATTAGATTCCACGTATTAGTGAGGTCATACGGTATTTTTCTTTCTCTGGCTTATTGCATAATCATCTCCAGGTCCATGCATACTGCTGCAAAGGGTTCCTTATTTCTTATAGCAGCGTAATATTCTATTGCAGGGGTCCTCAAACTATGGCCCGCGGGCCACATGCAAATACAAATATTGTATTTGTTCCCATTTTGTTTTTTGACTTCAAAATAAGATACGTGCAGTGTGCATAGGAATTTGTTCATAGTTTTTTTTTTAAACTATAGTTTGGCCCTCCAGCAGTCTGAGGGACAGTAAACTGGCCCCCTGTTTAAAAAGTTTGAGGACCCCTGTTCTGTTGTGTAAATGTACCACTGCTCTTTTATCCATCATCTGTTGGTGAGCACTTGGGCTGTTTCAAGATCTTGGCTATCTTACCTAATAATAGACAAGCATGTAAATTGACTGTACCTTCGCTACGCCAACCAGCCAATCAGGAGAGTATGCAAATTAACCCAACAAAGATGGCGGTTAATTTGCATACATAGGCTCCAAGGGGTGGACCGGAGCCCAACCAGAGCGAAGGCCTGGGTCCCAGGTGCCAGAGGCAAACCGGTGCCAGCAGCCAAGGGAAGGGAAGGCTTATTGCACAAATCTGATCCAGTATGTCATTTAAGGTTGCTGTTTCCTTGTTGATATCCTCTTGTTGGATCCATCCTTTTAGTCTTATGTAGTGACCTTCTTTGTCTCTTGTTATGGTCTTTATTTCGCAGTCTGTTTTGTCAAATAGGAGTATTGTTACCCTACCCCACTATTTTTGTTGTTGTTTCCATGGAATATTTTTTTATATCCCTTCAATTTCATCCTGTATGAATCTTTTCTGAGGTGTGAATCTTTTCTGAGGTGAGTCTCCTGTAGACAGCATATATATGGATCATGTGTTCTTATCCATTCAGCTATTCTATGCCTTTTGATTGGAGCACTTTAGCCATTTACATTTATCATTAAGGTACTTATTTTTTGCCATTTTTTTCCTTTGAAAAACAAACAATGTGTTTGAATTAATAAGCAATCAGATTATTATAGGATACAGGTCAATACACAAAAGTCAATTGCTTTTGTATATACCAGCAATGAGCAATTGCAATTAAATTTTTTTTTTTAATTATTGTTGAAAGTATTATATATGTCTCCTTTTCCCCCTCATTGACCTCTTCCCGGCCACTCCCACCACCCAGCACATGCCCTCACCTCCCTACTATCTGTGTCCATTGGTTATGCTTATATGCATGCATATAAGTCCTTTGGTTGATCTCTTCCCCCTACCCCTTCTCACTCTCCCCTACCTTCCCTCTGAGGTTTGACGGTCTGTTCAATGCTTCTATGACTCTGGATCTATTTTGTTCATCAGTTTATGTTGTTCATTATATTCCACAAATGAGTAATATCATGTGATATTTATATTTCTCTGACTGGTTTATTTCACTTAGCATAATGCTCTCCAGGTTATCAATTCTGTTGCAAATGGTAAGAGTTCTTTTTTTACAGCAGCGTAGTATTCCATTGTGTAGATGTACCACTGTTTTTTAATCCACTCATCTGCAGATGGGCACTTAAGCTGTTTCCAAATCTTAGCTATTGTAAATTGTGCTGCTATGAACATAGGGGTGTATATATCCTCTCTGATTGGTGTTTCTGATTTCTTGGGATATATTCCTAGAAGTGGGATTACTAGGTCAAATGTGAGTTCCATTTTTCTTTATACCTATATTCTTCTCTCTATATATTTCTTCTTTTTCTTAAAGTAGTCCCCCCTTTAACATTTCTTGCAATGCTGATTTGGTGGAAATGCATCCTTTAGCCTTTTTTTTTTTTTTGTCTGGGAAGCTCTTTATTTCACCTTCAATTTTATTTTTTTTAATATATTTTATTGATTTTTTTACAGAGAGGAAGGGAGAGGGATAGAGAGTTAAAAACTGGAACACTTGTTCCAGATGGATACGATCAGCTGCCTCCTGCACACCCCCACCGGGGATGTGCCCGCAACCAAGGTACATGCCCTTGACTGGAATCGAACCTGGGACCTTTCAGTCCGGAGGCCGACATTCTATCCTCTGAGCCAAACCAGTCAGGGCTCACCATCAATTTTAAATGCTAGCCTTGCTGGATAAAGTAGTCTTGGTTTCAGGATTTTGCTTTTCATTACTTTGAATACCTCATGCCAGTCTCTTCTGGCCTGAAGTGTTTCTATTGAAAAATCAGCTGATAGCCTTTTGGGAACTCCCTACTCTCTTCCTGCCATTAAGAATCTCTCTTTGTCTTTAACCTTTGCCATTTTAATTATGATGTGTCTTGTTGTGGGTCTCTTTGCATTCATCTTGATTGGGGACTCCCTGTGTTTCCTGAACTTGTGTAACCTTTTCCTTCACCAGGTTAGAGAATTTTATTTATTTGTTCAAATAGGTTTTCTATCCCTCACTCACTTTCTTCTTCCTTAGGCATCCCTATGATGCAGGTATTATTACATTTCATGGTGTCCCAGTGTTCACTTAAATTATTCCTATTTTAAATTCTTTTGTTGTTGCTGTTGTTATTGCTCCAATTAGGTGTTTTTTACTACCTTATCTTTCAAATTGCTGATTTGAGCCTCTGCTTTATCCAGACTACTTTTAATTCCTTCCAATGTATTCTTTTTTTTTTTTTTTTTTATCCTCACCTGAAGACATTTTTCCCCCTCGTTGATGAGAGAGAGAGAAACTTCAAACAGTTTCCTCCCAGATGTGCCCCGACTAGGAATTGAACCCACCCGCCTTTAGTGCATGGACAATGCTTGAACCACTGAGCCACATTGCCAGTGCCTTCCAGTGTATTCTTGATGTCAGATACGGTATTCTTCATTTCTGGTTGGTTCTTGTTCGTGATTTATATGTCTTTTTTCTTTCTGATGTAAACTAAGATGTTACTACTAAGTTCCTTATAGTTTCTATTAAGTTCCTTGAGTATCTTTATAACTATTACTTTGAACTTTATATCTGGTAAATTACCTGCCTTCATTTAATTTAGCTCTTTTTCTGGAGATTACTCTTTTTCTTTCATTTGGACATTGTTTCTTTGTCTCCACATTTACCTGTCTCTTTGTTCATTTTTGTGTATTAGATAGAAATGTTGTGACTCAGAGTCTTTGTGGGGTGAACTTATGTAGTAAGTATCCTGTGGGATCCAATGATGCAGGTTCCTCTTACCTCCTGAGCTGGATGCTCTAGGAATGTCCCTTTTGTGGATTATTTGGGCTCTCCTCTTATAATTTGTTCTTAATTGTTGTCCCTTTTGTGTGAGGAATCAACCCTCAGGCTGGCTGACTGTGAGGCTTAACCCCAGTCACATTGTTCACGCTGTTGTACAGGTGCTGGCAAAACAAAACAATACAAGAAGCAAAACAACAGCTTACAACAGAACCCAACAACAGCAAAAGCAACCATGAAAGAAAGGAGAATTAGAAAATGAAAAAGAGAATAAGAATAATATTAGGAAAAAGAAAATGGGGTAAAAAAAAAAAAAGCATGAAAAGAAAGGAGAGAAAATATAAGAATAAAAAATAGGAAAAGGAAAACAGTAAAAAAAGAAGACAGTATGAAAAGGGAAAAGAAGGAAAAACTAAGAAAAGGTAAACAAGAGAAAGAAAAAGCAATAAGAAAAGGGGAGAGAAAAAATAATAGAGTAATGAAAAAGAAAAAAATAAATAGAATAATGAAAAAACATCCACAAAGTGGAATTCATCTCAGCAGAATTCAGTGCCTTCTGGGATCTCCCTTTGGGTCCTATGTTGACTAAGGCTGATTCTTGTATGCAGCTTTCAGGCCTCCGGGAGGTACTAGCCAATGTCAGAAGCTGTCCACGTTTGGCTCTCAGTGACATGTTCGCAGCTTCAAGTGATCCACAGTTTGTGGCTGTCTCCTGTGGGCTTGGCTATGCAAAGAAGGGACCAAGGCTGCTTTTTAGCAGCATGGGGCCCCAGGGCATGTCAGCAAACTCCTGTATACCTCAGGATTGGCCTCTGCCTGCCAGCCAGCTATCAAATTTAGTCATGAAAAAGGCTGTTTTTGAAAAGGCTTTTGGCAGAATCAGGAGGATCAGACTTCTGAATCTCCTATGAGGGTGAGGGTGAGGTGCTGTTCTGGGGAGATGATGGGTGTGTTCCCCCATCTCAGAGCCATACATCTGACTGTGTCCCATTGTAGTTCCCTACCTGTGGTAGGGTGGAGCCCCTCGGAGGCAGCTCTTTGCGGTCTGAAGTAAGCTGTTCCGAAGTAAGCTGTTCCGCGAGGGGCAAACAAACGCCAGTCAGGTTCCCAGAAAGTGGGGGAATGGCCTCACCCAAGCCCATCACTGACGCCCCTATAGTCTGGCCAAACCCCATAGTCTTGTCCTCTGCTGCTGCCTCCTTAGCAGTGTTGGACACACTTTCCCCAGCTGCTGCTGCAGGGAGGGGCTTGTGCCTCAGGAAAAATGGCTGCTGGGGGGTGGGGAATCCTATCAGCTGGTCTTCCACGTCTCTTCCCAGGGCCTCCCACCCCAGACTCTTATTAGGTGACTCTAGTCTGCACTGCCCTCCCGCTGGCAAAGGCCATGTTGAGTGGCTGTGAATGCAAGTCCTGTGCTCTGGCCCTTTAAAAAAGACTGGCTTTGCCCTAGCTGGTTTGGCTCAGTGGATAGAATTGTCAGCCTGTGGACTGAAGGGTCCCGAGTTCGATTCTGGTCAAGGGCACATGCCCAGGTTTCGCGCTCGGCTCCCAGTGGGGGGTGTGCAGGAGGCAGCCAATCAATGATTCTCTCTCATCATTGATGTTTCTGTCTTTCTCTCCCTCTCCTTTCCTCTCTGAAATCAATAAAAATATATTTTGAAAATGAAAGAAAGAGGGAGGGAGGAAGGGAGGAAGGGAGGGAGGGAGGGAGGGAGGGAGGGAGGGAGGGAGGAAGGAAGGAAGGAAGGAAGGAAGGAAGGAAGGAAGGAAGGAAGGAAGGAAGGAAGGAAGGAAGGGGCTTTGTCTTTGGCAGATAGAAGCCCCCTTCAGGGCTACATGCTACGTGGGGAGCTGTTTCTGGCTCTGACACTCCTGGCTAGGGAGCCCAGTCAGGGTCCAGGGCTCACTCCCCACCCTTGGCCTGCCTTCCTTTCTCACGATCCTGCCCTTCCTATCATTCTCCAGGTGGTTTCTGCCCTTCCTTGTTAAAAGTCACCTCTTCAGCTAGTCTTCAGTTGGTAATTCAGAGTAGATGTTACCCAGTTTAGTTTTATTTCCAGTTTGGTTCTGGGTGGAGGTGCAAGAAGGATCTACCTACTCTGCCACCATCTTGAAAACCCCTACCATTTATCCATTCTTTTGATGGACATCTGGGTTGCTTCCACCTCTTGGCTAATGTGAGTAGTGCTACAGAATATATGGTTATACAAATATCTCTTTGAGATCCTGCTTTGAATGCTTTGGGATAAGTATACAGAAGTGGAATTGCTGGATCTTGGGTATTTTATATTCCCACCAACAGTACACAAGGTCTCCAATTTTTCCACATCCTCACCAATACTTCTTGTCTTTGTTTTTAAATACTTGTTTCTGGAGCCCTACTATTCTTTATTCACCTTTTACATCTCTGGCTGTTTTCTTTACTTATTTTTCTTATGCTGAGCCAGCAGAAAAGATGATTTATTGTGCATATGTTACATTCAACCATAACTGAGAACAGAACTAGTCCAGAATGTCACAGGTCCAGCGCCAAGGACCAAAGGAACTGTTTTTGTATGAGCCAGTGTAGCAATCAGATGGCAATAGGTGTTCTAGAGCCCATTGAGAAGTTCTAGACAGCAGGCATTCAGTCCAAAAATTGGTACCAGTGTCCTTGGCCCCTGGCTTTCCTTATTTCTGCTCCTGTGCCTTCCATGGATGCAGAAGCTAGCAGTTTACTTGGACATCTGCCTCATCTTTCTTTTGTGCTTCTTCCTCTACTTGGTTCTTACGGTGCAGAGTTTCTAAGAAGATGGCACTGAGGTCGAGATGGCTATTTCTTTTCAATTGCCTTCTTCTGCCACCCCTTCATTGGCACAGTTCCTAAGACTGCCATGACACCCATACACAGAAGGGTATTTGTATGGTGCAACTGCTCAGGTCAGGGGCCACCTACTTGGGGTTCCAACCACCCCTCCCCACCTAAGCACGTAGGGGCCTTCTTCCCAATCAGTAAAGTCAACAGGCTCTACTGTTCCCAGGCCCCTGCTCTAGTTGCACATATCCTTTTAAGTGGAGTTGACATGGGCCTCTTTACTGCTATCCCCAGCATACAGGGAACTTTGAAAGGAAGACCTGAGACTTCCATGCTAGTTTTTCTACCTCCCCCGTGGAAGGTGGCCCCTAAATGTGTGATTCATCTTAACATGACTTTTCCTAATTTTACCATTGTATTGAAAATTAATAATACAGCATTGTTTTATCTGGGCAAAAGCTAGTAAAGAATTTATTCTACCTCAGAAAACAAACCCAGTGATCAAAGCACTTGTCTGACTGTAAAATGTGCACAGCTGCTTGCCATTATTTGGGTGCTAAGGGGAGAATAAGGCTTCTATTTCTCCCAAGGAGTCTGGTTCCAGTTGGTTCCTTGGCTCACCTCACCTTTCCCACTTTCCATAGCTTTGGCCTCTGCAACTGCAATCGGCTGTGCTTGATTCATTTTACTTGGCTTCAAGCAATTGTTGGCTCTGATTAACTATCTTTGGTAATTTCTCAGTTCCTGAAACAGTTTCTGCCCTGGTTTTAAGGCATGTGGGGGGGTGGGGGAGGGGGTGGGGGTGGGGTTTTTGTTTTGTTATCCTCGCCCTAGGATATATTTATTGATTATTTTTTTTTTGTAGGGAGAAAGAGAAACACCAATCTTTTGCTTCCCTTACACACCCAGAGTGGGGATTGAGCCTGCAACCTAGGTATGTGCTCAGACCAGGAATTGAACCCACGACCTTTTGGTATTAGGACGACATTCCAACCAACTGAGCTACCCAGCCAGAGCTTAAGGCATGTTTTAAACCTTGCTTTTAGTTTCTGACTGAATATGTTCCATGCACACACTGATAATCAGCCAGTCACATTTGCACAGGGAAATTTCTTGAAGTTCCATGCCTCTTTATCATAAACTTAGTGAACATTTACTGTGTGCCAGGCTCTGTGCTGGTTGCTGATAATTCAGAGCTCAATAAAATACAGCTCCTGACTTGTAGGATTTCATAGCCTGGTAGGATAGGCGTTCATGAAAGTTCCTGACTATAGAGGTCCATTTGAATGATGTTACAGTTGACAAAGATGAGATGGTCCAGAATGGATGGAGCATACCATGGTGTTGAAACTTCAGCCCTGGGGTTTTTAGGTAGTGTTCCTTAAAGCAAGAGCAGTATACCAGACTATTGATAAGGAGATTTTAATAAACTAATCCTTGTGCAGACGTACTCTTGCTGAAATGATGACTTCTAATAAGATAAAACTCTTTCTATAAAAAATTACCCTCATAAAGTAAATAATTATCTCCCCTAGTGATAAGAATCTAATGTAATTGCTTCTCAGTCTAGGACCATAAATAGGATCTGCCGAGACACTCAAAATTTGAAATATTAAGAAAATATTTTAAACATTAACTTCCAAAACATTTTTTACTCCAGGTTATTTTCTGAACTATGTATTTGCTCTTCAAGGCAAATGGATTTGTTATTCATTCTTAAATTCACAATGCTATATCTAGGCCCTTCCCCTCTTGGGAAGATGACACTTTATAATCAGGTTTATTTATAACACCTGGACTACCCTTTCTACTTCATTATTAAAGAGTTGTTTTGCTTAAATTTTTTTTAATGGGAGAATACTAGGTTCTCAAAATACCAAAAACAACCTCCTTTCTACCCAATTATCTCAATCATAGTTATCTCTAATTTCTGCCTTCAGTTTAAGTTTTTATTTATGGGTGGCAAGGGGAAGCAGTATGCTATCAGGAGAGAAGACATAAGTTACTTGGTATGTCATCCTACAACTGCAGATTGTATTTAGGACTAGCTTAACCACTTGGAATGCAAAGTGTATTGTATGTGCTGAGAAATAATTGTCACAGACACCACACACTAAAATAGAGACATTTAATCACTGGCAGATCTCAGTCCCTGTGTCATCAACTGTACCTTGATGTGAGTCCCCCCAGTCTCAGTTACAGTTTTAAGAAGTTAACCATGCCCTAGCCCAGTGGTCGGCAAACTGCGGCTCGCAAGCCACATGCGGCTCTTTGGCCCCTTGAGTGTGGCCACTAAGTTTCAATCGCACTGTATGTGCGCACCTGCACGTGGTATTTTGTGGAAGAGCCACACTCAAGGGGCTGCAGTTTGCCAAGCACTACCCTAGCCAGTTTGGCTCAGTGCTTAGAGTGTCAGCCCATGGACTAAAGGGTTGTGGGTTCAATTCCGGTCAAGGGCATGTACCTCATTTGCAGGCTCAATCCCCAGACACATGCAAGAGGCAACCAATCAATGTTCTCTCTTACATTGATGTTGTTCTCTATCTGTTTCTCCCCCTTCTCCTCCTCCCTTCCACTCTCTAAAAAAAAATCAATGGGAAAAATGTCCTCAGGTGAGGATTAACAACAACAAAAAAGGAAGTTAACCACTGCCCTAACCTGTCCAAGATGCAAACCACCCCCGCCCCCCCTGCCCCACATTACTTGAATATCAAAACTAAAAGTTGGATAAGCAAACAGTAAACCCATTAGCAAGGTTGTGTACTAGTATAATAGTCTTACTGAAACTGGGTTTAAATAATTAGGATACTAACATGAGTTTGTGTATTGGGTTCTATCCTCTCCAACCCCCTCAAGACTTGATTAAGGGTATTTAAACCCCTAAGGAGTTCTTATTGACCTAATGGACTATCTTACTTGGTCTTTGGCAGGTTAGTGTCCCACTAAGGGTCACTCACAGGTCTCTGAGTCAGGTCTGAGTATGCGGGATATGGAGTGCATGTCAGTGTTGGTCTCTCCTCGTGCAACAAATTTGAATTATCTTCTAAACTGCTCAGCTGGTTCTGAAAATTGTCTTCTGTCACCAAACAGAGCAGTACTCCAATGCCTTTTCTGCAGTGCCATGCCTAATACTGGGAGGAGGTATTTAGAATCCATCTGTGGAAAAGGATGAACTTCTGAATTATTCTGAAGTAATAAAGAGAGGAGTCATTTGTTTTAGAGAATTAAACCATTGAATCTGTGGGCTCCATCTGGGTTAGAGTTGAAGGATGTGAAAACCTGAACCACATTTCGTGTCTAAGAGCCCTCGCTTCCCTAGTGCTGACTGCTTAAGTAAGTGTTGGGCGCCTTACATTGAAGACATTTGTCACCAGTTTTACAGGATCGTTTTTAGTGTTAACGGTTATTATTGTGGGAATTTCTATGTCTCTACAATGGTTAGAGCCTTAAATCAAACAAACCAGAAACAAACAAACAAACAAAAAACAGCCTTGGTTCTAATTAAATCATAAAGTCAAATAGTAACATGATTTGGTAAATGAAGAGATGTGCCTACAATTCTAATTAAGTTTTATATTGGTGACAGAGAGAGGATTTTGCATTTTATCCAGTAAGTGAAACTGCTTACATGAATGTGTGATGTGACTTTTATGACTGGGCAGAGATTAGTTTTCATCTTCCTAATACAGTTTTAAATTATGTGCTTCATGTAGAAATATAATTGTAGCATTTTCTTTGGATGACACTGTCAGCAAAGCTTGGTAGCTATTCCCTATACTTGGCATAACCTCTGAAGGTTAAATGACATTATTTTAGTATTGTAGGAATACCTCGAAAATGTAATGAACATTATCAACATGATTGTGGAAGATCATGCTGTTTAATTACTGTATTGCCAGAGTTTTGACGGTGCTCTGCCTGCATCGTCTCTTCTTTGTATTCATACTTGGCAGCAGTACAAGTGTAAAGGCAGTAGGAGAAAGGGCAGAGCCATGCATCTCACACCAGCCTTGCTTGGAACATGGGGCATCTTCTACAGAATATGACTTTGGATACAGTATTCTGATTTCTGGGGTTCAAACCATTTTGTGGACTTCAAAGGGAAAGTGAAAAATATTCTCCCTTTCCTATCACAAGATTGACTTCTATGCTTTTGATTTTCAGTTAAATCTCATTTGGTGGGATACAATTGCTACAGCTTTATAACAAGCAGTGGTATAAGAGTGGTCTCTATCTGATCTTTGTTTTGTTTTGTTTTGTTTTGGAAAGGAGTGGTTGCCCCAGTAAATTTTCCACTTGCAAAGTAATTAACTTTTCACAAGGGATTTTCTAATATGCATTAAATAAACAAGTTACTCACTATATTTTATTTCTTTATTTTTTAATCCTCACTCGAGAATATGTACTTACTGATTTTAGAAAGAGTAGAAAGGAGAAAGAGACAAACATTGATGTGATAGAGAAGCATCGATCGGTTGCCTCCCATACATGCCCTGACAGGGAGTTGAACCCACAACCTTTTGGTGCATGGGATGATGCTCCAACCAACTGTGCCACCCAGCCAGGGTCATACTGTGTTTCCTTGACTGTCATCCTGTGACTGCCTCAGGTGGCACTTTGCCTCAATCTTCAGAGTTGCACACATTACTGTGTTACACCTTCACATTAGAACTGGGGTTCATACAACAGATGGGTGGCCCCTGAGCTGGATTACTGGAAGGACAGGATGTCACCCAGATGTCCTGCTATGGAAAATGGGGCAGCTATTGGAAAATGCAGAAAAAGCCACAGTAGGTTAGGTGTCTTTCATTGATTTGTGGAAGAATTGAAAGAAAAGTTGACCATTGGAGTTTGGCTGGCTCTACTACAATTTTAAAGTAGTCTTAGATGCTCAAAACTGGATTTTAAAATTACTGTTTTTGTTAACATTGTATTTATGTAATAGCAAATTGTGGCTTTTAGGTTTTTGCTTTATATTTTGAACCTATTGTGCTGAGGTCATTTTCTATCTTGACCTTTGAGTGGCTTTTGTCCTCATGTACAAAACGTTAGATTAAATCAGCGGTTCTCAACCTGTGGGTCGCGACCCCTTTGGGGGTCGAACGACCCTTTCACAGGGATCATCTAAGGCCATCGGAAAACACATGTATAATTACATATTGTTTTTATGATTAATCACTATGCTTTAATTATGTTCAATTTGTAACAGTGAAATTGGGGGTCACCACAACATGAGGAACTGTATTAAAGGGTCACGACATTAGGAAGGTTGAGAACCACTGGATTAAATGTTCTCTCTTGACCCCTTGGTTTTCACCATGTGATTCTCATCTTAAGACAGTATATCTTGTAAGGTGGATTGTTGATTCTCTGGTTTAGCTCTGTCTAGAGTTCTGTGTTCTCTGCCACCTTGCTAGGTGTCCATAAACAAAAAGACACATAAATG
This sequence comes from Myotis daubentonii, assembly GCF_963259705.1. Classification (NCBI taxonomy): domain Eukaryota; kingdom Metazoa; phylum Chordata; class Mammalia; order Chiroptera; family Vespertilionidae; genus Myotis; species Myotis daubentonii. The sequence goes on from NC_081842.1 coordinate 127,321,340, forward strand.
TCCCTGCTGTCAGGTGGCTCATGGGCCATCATTCTTCAGTGTGCATCATGTGTGGATCCCTCTAAAGACCAATCATTTGGAGTACCCTTGAAAAACATTTCCCCTTCAATTGGAAAAACATTAAAAATTCCCTGTGGCCCTGGCCGGGTAGCTCCATTGGTTAGAGCACTGTCCTGATATGCCAGGGTTGCAGGTTCGATTCTCGGCTAAAGCACATACAAGAATTAACTAATGAGCCCTGTCTTAGTAGCTCATTTTGTTAGAGCAGCATGAATACCGAGCCCACTGGCAGAGATGGATGTGGTCCCTCAGTGATTGTCACGGAAGGTGGGTTCAGAATCACAGTTGAAGGTGATCCTTGACAATAGCCTGTTGGGAAAGGGGCCTAAAAGCCACAAGGCACACCATCAGTCCGCATATATGATCACTAGAGTCAAAGCATAGGATTTAAAACCTGTTGTTCACCTCGTAGACTCTTGATAGTATGTCCTTGGACCCTAATTTGAGAAACACTAATCTTGACTAAAGCTAGATGTTTTAGAATTTGCGTTAGGAAGTTAATTTCAGTCTGGTTTACTTAGCCTTTTAGCTTTGCAGATTAAGCTAACTACTGGTGACAATCCACAACCAGAGCCCCTGGGGCAGCATTTTACTGTCTTTGCTGTGTCCAGTGCAGCATAAATTTTAGAGCAGTGGTTCTCAACCTGTGGGTCGCGACCTCTTTGGGGGTCGAACGACCCTTTCATAGGGGTCGCCTAAGACCATCGGAAAACACATATAATTACATATTGTTTTTGTGATCAATCACTATGCTTTAACTGTGTTCAATTTGTAACAATAAAAATACATCCTGCATATCAGATATTTACATTACGATTCATAACAGTAGCAAAATTACAGTTATGAAGTAGCAATGAAAATAATTTTATGGTTGGGGGTCACCACAACATGAGGAACTGTATTAAAGGGTCGCGGCATTAGGAAGGTTGAGAGCCACTGCTTTAGAGGCTTCTCTCCTCCCCGGTACTCCCTCGTGAATAGCACGCCCTGGAATTGTGGATTAGCTGGCCTTCATCCTTGGCTCTCCAAGATTGCAAGGTCTGTTTTCTTAAGCATAAAACCTTCTATTAAGCATAGGTGACCTTTGAACAACCCAGGGAGGGGGGGATTAAGGGTGCTAGCCCCTGCATAGTCAAAAACCCACATATAACTTCGACTCCCTATAAACTTACCTACCAATAACCTACTGTTGACTGGAAGCCTTACTAGTGACACACATTTGATTAACACATTTAGTATGTTATATGTATTATATAGCGTATTTATAATAAAGTAAGTTAGAGAGAAGGAATGTTAAGAAAATGAGAAGGAAGAGAAAATACATGTAGATTACGTATTATTGTGGGGGAAATCCATCTATAAGTGGATTCATGCACTTCAAACCCATGCTGTTCGAGGGTTAACTATCCTACCTAAAGACAATGCCTGAGCTGTGAGTTTACCACAAACCATAAAGCTAATTTTTGGTGTTGTCTTTTCCCTGGAATAGACATCATTTGTATCTCTAAGCAATGCTATTCATTTGTATCACTATCAGTTTTCGAAAATTAACATGTGCCCTTCTGGAGTTATAAAATATCCTAGTCCGTGCTAAATAGTAAGTCAAACAAAGGTACATAGCCCTAAAGAATCACCTAATCCTGGGTGGACATATCTGAGTCCTCTCCAGCATGACAAAATGATATGTGAGCATTCTTTAGGCTGTTTGCAAGTTGGAGATTTTTTTTCCTGACCATTAGAAAATAATTTGGTTTTGGTTTTGGGGAATTTGCTCTGACCCCTTCTTTCTGGGATAAGCAGGGCTGCTTCTAATTTATTCAGATAACTTCAGGTCATCATCACCTGTATGTAACCTGGAGGGTCATCTGTTTTCTGCAGTGCCTGCTTGTGAGAGTAGCATCCTGTTTGTTAGAAGTGTTTTTAAATGCTGTATTTTAAAGCTTTCTGTTTAGTGAAGTGGCATATGCAAAAGTGCAGTGTTCATTATGAAAATAGTATAAAAAGATACTAACATCCTATGTCATCAAAAGACCTAAAGGGTCAGTTGTGATACTGGGTAGAGATATGGCAAAAGAAGGCGTCCTTTTCCTTCGTTGCCAACAGTGTGAGTCAGGTGATGTGCTATTCATATATTTGACTTTACACATAAGAAACCATCCTCCTGCCCTAACCGGTTTGGCTCAGTGGATAGAGCATCAGCCTGCAGACTGAGGGATCCCAGGTTCAATTCCGGTCAAGGGCATGTGCCTTGGTTGCGGGCACATCCCCAGTAGGAAGTGTGCAGGAGGCAGCTGAATCGATGTTTCTCTCTCATTGATGTTTCTAACTCTCTATACCTCTCCCTTTCTCTCTGTGAAAAATCAATAAAACATATGAAGGAAAGGAAAGGAAAGGAAAGGGAAGGGAAGGGAAGGGAAGGGAAGGGAAGGGAAGGGAAGGGAAGGGAAGGGGGAAGGGGAAGGGGGAAGGGGGGGGGAAGGGGGAGGGGAGGGAAGGGAAGGGAAGGGAAGGGAAGGAAGAAAGGAAGGAAAGGAAAGGGGGAAGGGGGAAGGAAAGAAAGAAAGGAAGGAAGGAAGGAAGGAAGGAGGGAAGGAAGGAGAAAAAGAAAGAAAGAAAGAAAGAAAGAAAGAAAGAAAGAAAGAAAGAAAGAAAGAAAGAAAGAAAGAAAGAAAGAAAGAAAGAAACCATCCTCCTGAGGGTTTTCTGTATGTAAAACTCAAGAATCTGATTTAACTAGTCTCTGTCCGTCTGATAAGCTCATGGTAAGTTGTAGAGAGCCACTATAAGAACACTTGCCTAGCAAAAACAGCACAGAAAGTGCATCCTGGGGCACCTGGTTTTTCCATCAGCAGCATCATGCATTGTGGGAGGTTCCAAGAACAGTTACCAAGTTGGCCTGAATCTGGAGGAAGGGCTTGCAGAGGTGTGGCTTATCCAACCTGGCCTTTTTTTGTGATCACACATTTTGAAAAACCTAGCAACAGCTACATCCAAGTTCCATTTCATTAGGTCAGAAAATAAAATCACTCTGGTGGAAAGAAACAGATTCTAAATCCCAACTAAAGCAGCTTCCCAACTAAACCACATCTGAGCTTGTGCTGAGAACTCAGCAGTCATCATCATCACAAACTCAACTGAAGATAGCAAGATGGTTTATTTGTTTAAACTGAGAAAGATACATGAAAAGAAATACTCATGAATATCAGAAATGGACTTAAGCCCTGGCCTATGTGGCTTAGTTGGTTGGGCATCATCCCATGCACTGAAAGGTTGCTGGTTCGATTCTCAGTCGGGGCACATACCTGGGTTGCAGGCTCAGTCCTCATTAGGGAGTGTGCAGGAGGCAGCTGATCCATATTTCTCTCTGTCTCTCTAAAAATCAATAAGAAATCTTTAAAATAAATTATAAAAAAAAGAAATGGACTCAATATAGAGTGTTTGGGAGCCCAGTTATACTAAAGTAAAGTTGTGACAGTTAAAAGAATCATTCTCAAGCTCTGGCCAGGTAGCTCAGTTGGTTAGACCATCGGCCCAATAGGCTAAGGTTGTAGGTTCGATCCTCAGTCAAGGCACATACATACAAGAATCAACCAATGAATGCATAAATAAGTAGAACAACAAATCAATATCAAACCGATAAACAAAAAGAATCGTTCTCAGAGAGGTCTCTAGTCAAAGGCATCAAATTTGTGTTCCTTTGCCTTGTTCTGTAGAAGAGCATATTTATCAGTGATGTTAGTAATAGTATATGACATTTGCATAGTTTTTGACTATTGCATAGTCACTTATGAGTATTTTGTTGTTTAATTCCTGTAGTTACTCTGTAAAGCAAATGTTATAAATATTAATGGCCCTTGTTTACCAATAAAGTGTACCAAATTGCTTTAGGTCACAGAGCTAGTAAATTACAGAACTAGGTATTAAATGGAGGTCCTCTCACACCACAGCTGAAGTGTTCTGAGCAAGAGGGTAAACGAATGCTTATATGGTGGCTCAGGATTTACAGAAAGCTTCTCTTGAAGAAGCTTCCCCCTACCCGAAGATAACAAAAATAAAATAAAAATCCCATATTTAAGAGCAGTCCTTATTTCTAGGAGTGAAGAGTAGGAATACTGACTTGCCCTCTCTCATCTGTACCTAGGAACCCAGAAGTATACGACAGCCCATCTGTAGAGAAAGGTTACTTTCTTATTAGAAAATGGGGATGGTTGTTAATCAAAGCGAGACAGCATTTGAAGCAGTTGCTTTAAATGTATTTCAGGGCAGGTGAGGAGGAGCTCCATGGAGCTCTTTCTCTTATTATAATGCTATTTTCAGCTACACCCTTGGGAGAGAAAGCTGTGTTGAAAGGGAGAGGCTGCCTGCTCCCCCAGGCCCTCCAGACCAAGTAGAGGTGGCTCAGCCACCTACCTGCCCTCTCTTAGATCAAAACAGAGAAGGTTATCTAAATTAGTGAGAAGCCAAATATTCCAAGTCTGCAGCAAAGGTGATGGGCTGAGGGAGGGCAGAGACCAAGCCTTGAGTTCTTAAGGAGGAAGCACTTCCATAGCCTTCATACTGCTGGTTCCAATAGAATTTATCAGGGCCTTGTACTATGGAGAGTTGAGAAGCTCAGATTAGCAGTTTACCTCAGGGTAAGTGGCATTGGGAAACACAAAACTGGTATTTCCCAGGCTCATCATCCTCATGGGATGATGGTATCATGTAAGAAACACAGGAAATAGAAATATATCAGACTTGGATGGACAAATTAAAACGTTCAAAATAAACTTGAAAAACACACTAGCACCACAAGAATGGAGTGTTTTGACACTGTGCAAGTCCTTCTTGCATTGGCATTCATAAGACCAGTGAAGGAGTAATGAGAAGGGAAATAGGGTAAGAGCAAGGCTTATCTTCATTTTCCTGTTTTCAAGCTCTTTAGCACTCTGCCGAACTCCTATTGCCACAGAGAATTAAAAGTGAACTGCACTGCTGTTTTATGAATGAAAAGTTGGTGTAACTATAAGTATTTTCTTTTCTTACAGGACTTGGTAGGTTTTTTGAAACTATAAAATAGAAATGATACAGTATTTTCCTGAAATGTGGCATGGCTTAAATTTGGAGAGAAGAAATGTGTATGGGGAGAGGCTATGAAACTGGTAGAGGGCCATCTGTCTTCTCAGCTTAATGTTGGTGTAGTTTTAAAAATATTGTTTAGTATGTATGCTTTTAATATAAAAGTAGCATATAAAAAATGAAATTTGCTTCTCTTGAAACATCAATGTGAGGGAGAAACAGCAATCAGTTGCCTCCTGTACATGTCCAGACGGGGAATCAAAACCACAATCTTCTGGTGTATGGGACGACGCTCTGAGTCACTTGGCCAGAGCTAATAAATTTGTCCTCCAAATCTAACAATGACATAGATATAAATATGTAACTCAAAGTTGTTGATTATAGAATTTTACCATCAAAGGACCCAGTCAGAGTTGGGGTTAAAACACCTCAATGAATTGTGTTGATGTGTGCCTTATTTCTTTCAAGTCTTTTTTAAGGACCAGTTTTTAGTCACTGTGGGAGAGCCTCTTCTAAGACTCTTAGTTTCAGTTTTCAAGCAGTGGATTTGTGTCTTCTGAGATGGCATGCCTGTTAATATGAAGAGATAAGCAATTACTAACTTGTCATGTATCTGTATATACAAAAAGGAAGCCTGCCTCTTTCAAAGTGTTTTGGAAAGGTACAATAAGATTGTTGGAATGGACATCTAGGTGGTGAGGGGTCCAAAGATAGATGTAATGTGGAAAAAACTTGAGATAAAAGAAATAGCTGTTGATATTTATAGGACTCTTGAAGAATATGAAGTTAGTCTTCTTTGTTCTGAGAACAAAGAAGTTATTCTACTCCCTGGAATCACCACAATCTTGGGGGTAGGATGGGAAGAAGCCCCCAAAACACATTTGATTTTGAAAATTACTGTGTAATGCTGTCTGGTGGGACAGATTTTTGTTTTTTTCCTTATTTAAGTTTGTGGAAAACAAACAGACCAAATATTCAAACTGAATATGATCAAAGTCAAAATTATATGGTTTTCAAGATAAATGTTTTGCTCCAGAAATTACTATTGCTTTCATTTGTTTTTTTATCATGATTTTTTTTTTTAAGAGAGCCATGGTTTGTTCCACTTTTTTATGCATTCTTTGGTTGCTTCTTGTAGCTTTGATCGAGGGATCAAACCCCCAACCTTGGCATATCAAGAGGACACTTTAGCCCTAGCCAGTTTGGCTCAGTGGAGAGGGTGTCAGCCTGTGGACCGAAGGGTCCCAGGTTCAATTCCCAAGGGCACGTACCTCAGTTGCAGACTCCTCTCTGGCCCGGGCCCTGGTCAGGGCACGTGCAGGAGGCACCTAATTGATGTGTTTCTCTCACATCGCTTTTCTCGCAGTCTTTGCCCCCTCTCCCACTCTCTCTAAAAATCGGTGGGGAAATATCCTCGTGTGAGGATTTAAAAAAAAAAAAAAAGGACACTGTAGCCCTGACTGGTTTGGCTCAGTGGATAGAGCGTCAGCCTGCAGACTGAAGGGTCCCAGGTTCGATTCCAGTCAAGGGGATGTGCCTTGGCTGTGGGCACATCCACAGTAGGGGGTGTGCAGGAGGCAGCTGATCAAAGTTTCTCTCTCATCGATGTTTCTAACTCTCTATCCCTCTCCCTTCCTCTCTGTAAAAAATCAATAAAATAAATTTTTTTTAAAAAAGGACACTAACCAACCAAGCTACCTGGCCAGGGTCCTGTTTTTATCATGATATTTATTTTGAAGTTTCAAATACACTTAAGAGGAAGGACACAACTCAGAAGGGAGCCTAGGTTGTTTTAAAAAAGAAAAGGCTAAGAAGGGCTATTTCATTGCTATGGGGCTGTGAAGGAGACTGGGAATTGTTTTTAACAAAAACTTTATACCTGCCCCTCAAATAGGCATGAGTACAAAATACAAACAGCATTATGTCAAAATATATTTTACTGAACTACCTGAAGAATGGAGATGATTCATCCCTCAGTAATGTTAATAGCACCTGATTTGATTTTATTTTTAAATACTAGGGGCCCGGTGCACGAAATTCGTGCACTGGGTGTGTGTGGGGGGGAGTGTCCCTCAGCCCAGCCTGCCCCCTCTCACATACTAGGTGCCCTCAGGCGTTGACCCCCATCACCCTCCAATCGCAGGATCGGCCCCTTGCCCAGGCCTGACGCCTCTGGCCTAGGCGTCCGGCCCGGGCAGCGGGGACCAGCAGTGGCAGCGGGGGGCGCCGCAATTGCGTGGGCTCCGCCCCTGCCCCTGCAGGATGCCTCTGGCTGAGGCGTCCGGCCCGGGCAGCGGGGACCCACAGCTGCAGTGGCCCCACGATCGTGGGCTTCGCTTTAGGCCCAGGCAAGGGGCCCCTAGCTCCTGGGACTGCCAGCTTCGACCGTGCCCAGCTCCCATTGCTGGCTCCACACCTACTTCCTGCTATCACTGGCCAGGGCGGAAAAGGCGCCTGATTCTCTGCGCCTTTGCCCTGCCCCCCAGCTCCTAGCTCCCCCCTGGGTTTCCAATCACTGTCAGTGGCAGGGGGCTTCTTCCTGCTTTCCCTTTCGCCTCCCTGCATTGTGCCTACATATGCAAATTAACCGCCATCTTGTTGACAGTTAACTGCCAATCTTAGTTGGCACTTAATTTGCATATAGCCCTGATTAGCCAATGAAAAGGGTATCATCGTACGCCAATTACCATTTTTCTCTTTTATTAGTGTTGATATTTTTGTTGATTTCAGAGAGGAAGGAAGAGGGAGAGAGAGCTATATTCACTGCAATATTTCATCCATATGAGAGAGAATCGATTGACTGGCTCCTGCAAGTCCCCCACTGGCGATCAAGCCCACAACCTGGGCATATGCCCTGACGGGAATTGAACCATGACCTCCTGGTTCATAGGTTGATGCTCGACCACTGAGCCACGCTGGCTGGCAGTGGCATCTGATTTTATTTGCTTGCTTTAAGGTGGGGGTGAGGAACCTTTTTTGTGCCAGGGGCCACTAGAATCCTATCTAATAATACACAAACATGGTAATTGACCATACCTTCGCTACACCTCCCATTGGCTAATCAGTGAGATAAGCAAATTAACCACCAACAAAGATGGCGGTTAATTTGCATACATAGGAGCCAAGACTGAAGGCGGCTCTGGCCAGAGCAGTGAAGGCCTGGGTCCCGGGTGCCAGAGGAAAACCAGTGCCGGCAGCCAGGGGAAGTGAAGAAAGGCCTATTGCACAAATCTTTTCATGCAACAGGCCTCTAGTATATTACTTATATACTAGAGGCCCGGTGCACAAAAATTTGTGCACTCGGGGGGAAGGTGGGGTCCCTCAGCCTGACCAGTGCCCTCTCGCAGTCTGGGACCCCTTGGGAGATAACAACCTGCTGGCTTAGGCCTGCTCCCAGGTGGCAGAGGGCAGGCCCAATCCCTAGGTGCAGCCCCTGGTCGGGCTCAGTGCAGGGCCGATTGGGGAGTTGGGGCTCCGCCCCCTGTCATGCACAGAGCAGGGCGGATCAGGAGGTTGCGATGCCACCCTCAGTCACGCTCAGGGTAGGGCCGATTGGGGGGTTGGGGCACCGCCCCCTGTCACACACAGAGCAGGGCGGATCAGGGGGTTGGGGCGCCTTCCCCTATCACGAACAGAGCAGGGCGGATAGGGAGGTTGTGGCCGCGCCCCCTGTCACACACAGAGCCACAAGGCAATCAGGGGGTTTGGGCGTTGCCCCCTATCACACTGATCCCGGTGCTGGGAGGCCTCTCGGCTCCGCTGATTCCGGTGCTGGTAGGCATATTACCCTTTTACTATATAGGATAGAGGCCTGGTGCATGGGTGGGGCCGGCTGGTTAGCCCTGAAGGGTGTCCTGGATCAGAGTGGGGTCCCCACTGGGGTGCCTGGCCAGCCTGGGTGAGGGGTTGATGGCTGTTCGCAGCTGGTCACACACCCTTCAGGGTGGGGGTCCCCACTGGGGTGCCTGGACAGTCTGGGTAAGGTGCTGAGGGCTGAAGCTCACAACTGCTCCTTTTTTTCTTTTTCTTTTTATTCTGGGCCAGCTTTAGCTCTGGCTCCAGCTCTGAGGCCTCTGCTGTTGAAAGCAGGTATCTGGTTTGTTTGGGTTCTATAATCGAAACAATGTATAACTCCAGTTCAGAGATCCCCGCTCGCTGAAAGCAGGTTTCTGGGGTTTTGTTTAGCTTCTATATTTGTTATAATGTTTCAAACTGCAGACTCACAGGCCAGCAAGCAGGCGGGGAACGTTGGAGTCCTCCGTCACTGAAGCAAGCAAGCCTCATGTTAGCTTCCAGCTGCCTGGCTGCCGGCCGCCATCTTGGCTGGCAGTTAATTTGTATATCGCCCTGATTAGCCAATGGGAAGGGTAGCGGTCGTACGCTAATTACCATGTTTCTCTTTTATTAGATAGGAGATATATATATATATATATATATATATATATATATATATATATATCATTTGCTTAATATAATTCACTTAATATAAATGTATGTTGCTATGAAAAAAGCTCCTAGACTTAGTAAGTTTCAAGTCCCACCTGCATTTGCCTTGACAGGTCAAGACCAAATGATTTAGAGGGCCGGGTGTTCCCCACCCCTGCTTAAAGGCATCTGTTTTGGAACAAATACATTTTCTTTAAATCAGTCTCATAATCACTTTTGAAGTTAAGAGTTTTCAAATATAGGCCATGATTCTATGTCTAAGTTGATAGCTTTGGTGGCTCTATGACATTGTCATACTGTTGGCTTTTAACAGATAACAAAGTCTGGTTGCACAGCTGGCAATTTAGACTTTAAAAAATAATCCTTGGCTTTAAAATATTCCTCTTAGCTAAACAGTTATGTCCTTTAAGTCTTCCAGGGAACACTCTCCAATCCCTTATTAGGGCAGTTACACTGGACATAAGAGGACAGTCTAGCCTAGTGATCGGAACATTTTTTTCTGTAAAAAGTCAGATAGTTAATATTTTAGGCTTTTGGGCCAGTCTCTGTTACAACTACTCAACTGTACTGTTGTAGCACGAAAGTTACCACTGACAGCATGTAAACAAATTAGTATAGCTGTATTCCAATAAAACTGTCTTAGAGACAGGTGGCAGCCCAGATTTGACCCTCCAACTCCTGATCTAGCCCTGTTGGATGTCACCCAAGTTCTTTCCCATCTCCTCCTGCACCCTTCACCTCTGGAAGTATAATTTGATATCATAAAACTAGGGAACTCCCCTCTAACAATCTTGGAAATACCCTAGACCAGCCGTGGGCAAACTACGGCCCGCGGGCCGGATGCCGCCCATTTGAAATGAATAAAACTAAAAAAAAAAAAAAGACCGTACCCTTTTATGTAATGATGTTTACTTTGAATTTATATTAGTTCACACAAACACTCCATCCATGCTTTTGTTCCAGCCCTCAGGTCCAGTTTAAGAATCCATTGTGGCCCTCGAGTCAAGAAGTTTGCCCACCCCTGCCCTAGACTCTCTTCCGTATTTTCATTGCAGTATTTTATCCATATGAACAGGATCCATGTTGATATTTCAATGGTTTAACAAGCCCGGTGTGCTCTTTACACAGGCTCTGATACAGCCCTTTCTGAGGAGTGTTGCAAAGGTCTTTTCCCAGTATGTGCTTGATTTATTTATTTTTTCATTCTCTGATAGTCTTTTGATGAACAGAAATTCTTAAGTATTCCAGTTTATTCTAGTTTTTTTCTCTTTTGTTTTTCCTGCTGTTTAAGAAATCTTTCCTTAATCCCTAGACCCATTCTCTTTTGTTGCCTTCTAGAAGTTTTCACATATAGATATATAATCTACCACTTTGATTACTGCTTTAACCAGCAAAAGCCAGGGACTCTATATTCAGGTCAATCTGTTCTGTTCTGTTTCATTATCTGTCTTTATGCCAATTCCACATTGTCTTATTATGATATCTTTAAATCTTGATATCTCCTAGAGAAGTCCTCCTCCTGGTTTTTCTTCAAGAGTGCCTTGGTTGGTTACCTCTTGGCCCTTTTCATGTCCACATACAGTGTAGAGTCAGCTTGCCAATTTCCACTCCCCAGGGAGAAACCTACTGGAATTTTCATTGAGATTACTTTCCATCTCATCATTTAACAGGAATTAGCATCTTTACAATTAATGAACATGTTTTACAATTTTCTGAGTAGAGACCTTGCATGTCTTTCCTTAGATTCATTCCTTGGGTTTTATAAGATACTTTCATGCTATTATAAATGACATCATTTAAATCTTACATTATTTATTGCTCTCTTGGTTCTTATCTCTGAAAAATAATTTAAGATTTCATCATTAAGAAGAGTTAAGTACTGTATGTTGGGCATACCCGTTATCCATCACTATAATAATGCTGTGTAACAAATGGTTTCAAAACCTCAGGGTGTATTGCATTTATTATTTACATATCTGGGGTTGTTGAATGGGCAACTCTAATCTTGGCTGGACTTCCTTCCAGGTCTAGCTTGGCTGGCTATCTGAGATTGACAAGACAATGAAATATGAACTAGAAATTTCCACTAGATCTATTCTCTTAGACCTACTTTTTAAAAAAAATAGGGACATAGTAATATGATTTTGACTCTTATTTCAAAAGGTATAGTCCAAGGATAAAAATACAGTGATACTTTATTTTAAATAATTTTTTTTAACTTCTAGAATTATAAAAGATGAACATGCCACTAAAAAATTGTTCAGAAAATGAGAAATAAAATCAATTTCAAAGGAAATTTAAAATGAGCAAACTAAAGCCGAAACCGATTTGGCTCAGTGGATAGAGCGTCGGTCTGCGGACTGAAGGGTCCCGGGTTCGATTCCGTTCAGGGGCATGTACCTGGGTTGCGGGCACACCCCCAGTGGGAGATGTGCAGGAGGCAGCTGATCGATGTTTCTCTCTCATTGATGTTTCTGGCTCTCTATCTCTCTCCCTTCCTCTCTATAAAAAATCAATAAAAGATATTTTTTTAAAAAATGAGCAAACTAAAATACTGTACATGTAATAGTTACAGGATATCTCCATTGAATATTCAATGAACATCAGGACTATTATTAAGTGCTTTACACATCGCAGTCATTTATTCAACTAACTAGTGACCCAGTGCACAGATTGATGCACATTGAAAGGAAATTAATTAGAAGAAATACTTTAATATCGCTATTCGCCCTTCCTCTATAATAGAAGTGTCAACCAAATTCACAATTGACTGTTGGCGCCAAAGAGCTTTATATGTATCGTGCATGTGCAAGTCAACATTTATTTTTAAGTCACCAGTGCACGGCCGGTCACTTAGACTTTTATATATGTAGACTAGTGGTCCGGTGCACAAATTCGTGCACATTGAAAGGGAATTAATTGGAGAAACTATTTTAATATCGCTATTTGCCCTTTCTCTATAATAGAAGTGTCAGAGATGAAAGAAAATTAGTAAAATGTATATGAAAATAATACATAAATTTATTAATAAATAAACATAACAACATAATATAACAAGAACAAAGACATAAAAACTACAAAAACATGATTTAAAAACAACATTGATTCAATGCCTGATAAATTGATTAAACTTATTCCAATATCTCCCTGTATACCACGTTAAGATTGAAAACCCTTTCAGAGTGCTTAATTTCCCTTGTGATGAAGTATTTACAACTTTAACTTTAATGTCACATGCTCTTCGAACTCAAGAGAAAGCAACATATAGCTGACCATGTCTGAAACAGGTTCAGCTGGAATATTCCTACTCTGTCTAGAGCAGCTGTGGGCAAACTACGGCCCACAGACTGGATCCGGCCCGTTTGAAATGAATAAAACTAAAAAAAAAAAGACCGTACCCTTTTATGTAATGATGTTTACTTTGAATTTATATTAGTTCACACAAACACTCCATCCATGCTTTTGTTCCAGCCCTCCGGTCCAGCTTAAGAACCCACTGTGGCCCTCGAGGCAAAAAGTTTGCCCACCCCTGGTCTAGAGTTTGTCCTTGTAATTTATTAATAGTCATCGCAGACGCTGGCATCACAGGAAACTATCCTCAAATTAATTTAAATGGGACGCCAGTGTCAGATGGGGACAAATCATTTCTTGGAATCAGAACAACCTCTCCTTCTGCAGATCCTATTAATACTTAAGCTTCAGGGAAAACCAAGATGGCGGCATAGGTAAATACCAGTTTGCTGCCTCGAACAACCACTTCAAAAATACAACTAAAAGACGGAATGGACATCATCCAGAACCACAGGAAGGCTGGCTGAGTGGAAATTCTACAACTAGAAGGAAAGAGAAAAGCATACTGAGACTCAGAGGAGGCGCAGTGCGGAAGTAAAATACTAAGGTAAAGAGGAGCACACGGAGCAGGCTGGCGGCTGAGGGCACGGTTGTCGTTTTCAAACGGGAGGGAGTCTCAGGCGCTGAGCTCCAGTTCCAGGCGAGTCTCTGGGGACCCAGACTCATATGGGAGAAGCGGGACTGTCTGGCATCGGTCGGAACTCATAGGCAGCTTTCTCTCGGAGGGGCTTGCAGCGATTGCCGAGACACTGACAAGCTGGGCCTCTGAGAGCAGCCATAACTACTAGCCCCGCCCTGTTGATCCCGTTGGACCCGCCCTGCCCAAGCCCTGCAGGGAGGCTTTTGCTGGATAGCCTCAGGCAGAGGCTAGATTAGCACCTCCCTAGAGATCCAGGAGCCAGTATACCCAGAGGTCAGAGTGAGACCATCCAGTTTGGAGCTCTGTGGAACCATAAAGGACACACTAGGGGCAGACTCAGTGAGCACCAAAGCCCCATTGAAGCAAGTCTTGCCCCGGAGGGGTGTCTCCAGCACAGAAGTTCTCCCACTGCAGGCACAGCTGATTCTCACAGCCAATTGGCCTAGAGGTCAATTCCTCCCAGTGATACCTACAACAATCAAGACTTAACTACAACAAGACTGTGCACAAAGACCACAAGGGGGTGCACCAAGAGTGTCCTCCTCAGGTAATTGGGGAGGCTGAACCACTGGGCCCTAGAGGACACTTAGCACAGAAAACCACTTTATCAACACCGGGAAGCATAAAAAATGCGGAGACAAAGAAAAAGGACACAAATGACAGAAATGGAGGAAAGCAAACTACTGGATATAGAGTTCAAAACCACACTTTTAAGGTTTTTCAAGAACTTTCTAGAAACTGTCGATAAACTTAATGAGACCTACAAGAAATCTAATGAGACCCTCAAGGTTGTGATAAAGGACCAACTAGAAATTAAGCATACACTGACTGAAATAAAGAATATTATACAGACTCCCAACAGCAGACTAGAGGATCACAAGAATCAAGTCAACGACTTTAAATATGAAGAAGCAAAAAACACCCAACCGGAAAAGCAAAATGAAAAAAGAATCCAAAAATACGAAGATAGTGTAAGGAGCCTCTGGGACAGCTTCAAGCGTACCAACATCCAAATTATAGGGGTGCCAGAAGAAGAGAGAGAGCAAGATATTCAAATAGGTTTTTGAAGAAATAATGACAGAAAACTTCCCCTACCTGGTGAAAGAAATAGACTTACAAGTCCAGGAATCGCAGAGAAACCCAAACAAAAGGAATCCAAAAAGGACCCCACCAAGACACATCATAATTAAAATGACAAGAGCAAAAGACAAAGAGAGAATCTTAAAAGCAGCAAGAGAAAGAAACTCAGTTACCTACAAGGGAATACGCATACGACTGTCAGCTGATTTCTCAACAGAAACTTTGGATGCCAGAAGGGAGTGGCAAGAAATATTCAAAGTTATGAATGCCAAGAATCTACAACCAAGATTACTTTATCCAGCAAAGCTATCATTCAGAATTGAAGGTCAGATAAAGAGCTTCACAGATAAGGAAAAGCTAAAGGAGTTCATCACCACCAAACCAGTATTATATGAAATGCTGAAAGGTATCCTTTAAGAAGAGGAAGAAGAAGAAAAAGGTAAAGATACAAATTATGAACAGCAAATACACATCTATCAACAAGTGAATCTGAAAATCAAGTGAATAATCTGATGAACAGAATGAACTGGTGATTATAATAGAATCAGGGCTGTAGAAAGGGAGTAGACTGACTATTCTTGGGGGGGAAAGGGTTGAGGGGGATGCGGGAAGAGACTGGACAAAAATCGTGCACCTATGGATGAGGACAGTGGGTGGGGAGTGAGGGAGGAGAGAGAGGGGGGGGAACTGGGTGGAGGGGAATTATGGGGGGGAAAAAAGAGGAACAAATGTAATAATCTGAACAATACTGTAAGCAATAAAAAAAATAAAACAGTTGTAAATGGGATTGTTTTCTTAGTTTTCCCTTTCCAATAGTTCATTATTGGTGTATAGATATGCAACTGACTTCTGAATATTTATTTTGTATTCTGCTACTTTACAGAAATCATTTATCAGTGCTAGTAGTATTTTCAGGAAACCTTTAAGGTTCTCTATATACAGTAAGTATCATGCCATGTGCAAATGACATTTTTACTTCTTCCTTTCCAGTTTGGATGTCTTTAATTTCTTCTTGTTTGGTTGCTGTGGCTAGAACTTCTAAGTACTATGTTGAGTAAGAGTAGTGAAAGCTGACTTGGCTGGTGTGGCTCAGTGGTTGAGCATCAACCCAGAAACCAAGAGGTCACAATTGTATTCCCTCCCAGTCAGGGCACATGCCCAGGTTTCGGGCTTGATCCCTAGTAGTTTGTTTCTCATCAGTGTTTCTCTCTACCCATTTTCCTTCCTTCCTCTCTTTCTAAAAATCAATAAAAACATTTCTTTTTAACAAAAGAGTATTGAAAGCTGTCATACCTGTCTTGTTCCTGATAGTGTTTGCCCATTAAATATGATGTTGCCTGTGGATTGTCATATATGTTGAAGCACATTCCCTCTATTCCCACTTTGCTCAGAGTTTTTATTATAAATTGATGCTGAATTTTACCAGATGCCTTTTCTGCATCTATTGGTATGAGCATATGGTTTTTATCCTTCATGTTGTTCATGTGGTATATTACATTTATTGGTTTGCAGATATTGTACCAATCTTGCATCCCCAGAATAAGTCCCGCTTGATCATGATGTATTGCTGGATCCAGTTTACTAATATTTTGTTAAGGATTTTAGCATCATCAGGGATATTGGCCTATAATTTTCTTCCTTTGTAGTACTACCTTTATCTGGTTTTGGAATTAGGATAATATGGGCCTCTTAAATGAGCTTGGGCATTATGGGGCATGGCTACAGTATTTTGGACAGGTTCAAGCCTTGGACTAAAGAGAGGGCACAGTCCTCTCATGGCCACGTGCAAGTCCCACCTTGGAGGGCAGAGCCTTCCCGGCACAATTATAGCCCACAGCTATAGCTGTAAGCTTGAACCTGTGGTCCGAACACGTGGCCCCACGTGCCTGAGTGATGTGGGCTTGATAGAGTTCAGGTGCATGTAGTTGAGTAGGACCGAAACCCACAAGAATGCTGTAAACATCTTGAATGATCATACCCTTACTTTGCCTCGTGGCATCTGCTGTAATATAAAGACACGGCTTGTGGGCGCTGGCACTGTCCATCCGAGGGGCTGCGTCCCACCGAGACCCTGCTTTCATTCTCTTGTCTGCCTTTTCTAAGCCTTTCATCGCCCCCACTCAGGATCACTGAGCGAGGCTGAGCGGGCATGAGTATGCCATGGCCATCCGGCTCCCCCCAGGGCGTCTTCCCTCCTCTTGAATTTTTCTGCATAGTTTGAGGAGGATAGGTATTAGTTCTTCTTTGAAAATTTGGTAAAATTCACCTCTGAAGCCATCCAGACCAGGACCTTTGTTTGTTGGGAGTTTTTTAATTACTATTTCAGCTTCACTAGTTGTAATCTATTCAGAGTCTCTGATTCAGTTTTGGAAGATTATCTGTTTCTAAGAATATATAATTTTGTCCAGCTTGTGCAATTTGTTGGCATATAGTTGTTCATAATATTTCCTTACAATCCTTAGGATTTCTTTGTTGTCAGTTGTTACTTCTCCTCTTTCATTTCTGATGTTTTTGTTGTTTTTTTACTTGGGTCCTCTCTTATTCTTGATGACTGTGGTTAAAGGTTTGTCAATCTTGTTTATCTTTTCAAAGAACCAGCTGTTGGCTTCATTGATCTTTTGTATTGTTGTTTTAGACTCTTCATTTATTTCTCCTCTGATCTTTATTATTTCCTTCCTTCTGCTCACTTTGGCTTTGTTTGATCTTCTTTTTCCAGTTCCTTTAAGTATTAAGTTAGATTGTTTGTTTGAGATTTTTCTTATTTCCTTAGAGAGGCCTGTAATTCTATGAATTTCCCTCTTATGACTGCTTTTGTCATGTTCCATAGATTTGGGGCTGTTGGTGTTCTCATTTCCATTTTGTTTCAAGGTATCTTGATTTTTTCCCTTGATCTCATCGTTTACCTGTTTATTGGAAAACAGGACTTTTAAGATAATGTAGCAATTCTGGAAATCATAATCCTCCCCTCCCCCAGGTTTGTTGTTATTTCTGGCTTCCATATTTGACTGTTCCTGAAAGTTTTTGTGTCTTTGCTGAAATGCCCTGTCTGTTTATGCAAGTTGTCCACCTTTTCTTGTAGGTCCTTTTATATGTATCATAGTTATTTTAATATTTCTATATGATTATACCATTATCTGAGCCTGGGTTTTTTTAAATTTGTTTGTTTGCTTTGTTTCTTGATAATGAGTTGTATTATTTTCTTGATCTCTGTGTATTTCTTAATTTTTGTTTGAATGCTGTATATCTTATATGAAACAAGAGAGACTAAGATAAATAATATTTATTCATAGAAAAGGGTATGGTTCTTCTTAAGCAGCTAGTTGGGGGATTGAGTCCTTTTAGTCAGGAGTTGAGCTGGATTTGGATTTTTTTTTACTGAGATTGCTAGAGGGTTTTTCCTCAATGTTTGTGCTCTACCATCAGCTTTCAGCTGTCTCTGTAGGCCTGTGTCATCCTCCGCCCATGGTCTTGCCCCACCCCAGGAAGTAGACTGCTGTTTTTTTCCCACTCATTTCTTGATAGGCCAGGGTAGGAAGGTGGGAGGGAGAGTGGGATCAGGCCAATTATTTGTTCTAGTCCCATCTCTGTTTTAGGCTCTCTGTGTCTGAGCCTTATAGATGGGGCTTTATCAGTTATTCGTTCTCCTGCCTAAGGGATAAAAGGGTTTTTCCCCTCCCACACACTCTTCCCTCTGTTCGAATGGTTCAGTGGAGTTTGCTGCCCTTCTCCCAAAGGCCTGAGAGAAAGGTCAGATTAGGTGGGTGGGCCTTCATACTTTTCGAATGGAAGTGGCAGACCCCCTACTCCATGCCTGAGTTGTTGAGTAAGTTTGTGACTGATCTCCTGCCTTGTCCATCCCGTCTTTCTTATGAGTGAGCTTTTATTTGTCATGCTAGCTCACACTCAGCCATTAGCAGTTCTTTAGAATTTTAGCTGATCCCTTCTTACTAATTTTTAGAGGCCCTACCTTCTACTATACGCTGCCACAGATGAGACAGCCTGTATTCCCCAGCCTTTCCTTGAATTTCAGGTCATTTGGTTGCCTTGCAACCTCAGCTCTTTGAGGAGTTCAAGAAAAGTTGTCATTTATAGGTTGTCTAGCTCTTAAACCAGTTTTTTAGCTGTGGACAGGTCTGTTCTTAATTCTGAATAATTAATCTGTGTTCCCTATTTAATTTTCATTTGCAATAAAACACAGGGTTTATAGAATTGATGTGTAACTAGAGTAGGTTTCGTAGAACCAGGTCCACAGATGGTGTCATCATGGTGAGCCAGATCTGGGTCTGGTTTGGCCTTTGCACCACCAGCCTCATGGCCTACAAAACTTCTCTAGAGGTTAACTCATGCTCGAGTATGAAGTATTTTACTACAGCAATAAAAGCCTGGCCGCTGAACCATGGTATTCATAGTGTGAGAAAAGGGTGAAGAGAGTACATTGGCCTTGTAGCGAGAGATTAGGAAATGAATCAATAGTTGAGAGTGGGCGAGCGTGTGTGACTTTGCCAGCTTTTTACTCAGTGTGCTCTACATGTAAGTTTGTGTCTAAGAACACGTGGCTCACTGTTCTCTGTGCCAGCCTGGACTTCTCGTCTATACCTTTCTGTGTCATTAAGCATAATTACACACAGTCTGAATTACAGCACAGTCTTAACTGTGAAACACACTGCAAGGAACTTCCTTTTATGATTACTTCTCTAAGATAAATTCGTAGATTTAAATACATCAGAAGTTTTTGGTTTTGTTTATTGTTTTGATATAAATTGTCAAATTACCCTCCAGAAAAAAACATTTACTACTTTTCTCCCTTGAAAGTGTACACAGTTTGTATGGACTGATGTTTGGATTTTATGTTTTAGAGGTAAGATAGTTGTGTGTGTTTCTTTTAATATTAGAACGATTAGCTTGATTGCTTCAAACTTCCAATATGTGGAATTTAATTTTAAATATCTGTTGAGAAAATAAACATGCTCATAGTGACTATCTTCATGGTACAAACTACATACTTCTACTCATCTGTTAGGAGATGATACTTCATAGCAATTTTTTTTAACTTTTAAGATATTCTTTATATAAAATCTGTGTTCCTGTGAATAAATTTTCATTAGTCATGAGATGAAGAAAACCTTGACGGAAAAGAACTAAAAGTAAAGACTGAGAGATATCACAAACTGAATGCCCGGTGCACAAAATTCATACACGGGTAGGGTCCCAAGGCCTGGCTGGCAATCAGGGCTGATCAGGGCCTTCTGGCTGCTGGCCAGGGCCTTCCGTCGTTCTGCACCGCCCCCCTGGTGGTCAGCGCACGTCATAGCAAGCAATAGAACTACTCATCTCCCAGACTCCTGCGGGGACACTTTGCATATTAGCCTTTTATATATATACTAGAGGCCCAGTGCACAAAAATTTGTGCACTCGGGGCGAAGGGGGGGGCCCTCAGCCTGGCCTGTGCCCTCTCGCAGTCTGGGACCCCTCGGGAGATAACGCCCTGCTGGCTTAGGCCTGCTCCCGGGTGGCTGAGGGCAGGCCCAATCCCTAGGTGCAGCTCCTGGTCGGGCTCAGAGCAGGGCCAAATGGGGAGTTGGGGCACCGCCCCTGTCACACTCAAGGCAGGGTCGATGGGGAGGTTGCGACGCCACCCCCTGTCTCGCACAGAGCAGGGCCAATCCGGGGGTTGGGGCGCCGCACCCTGTCACACACAGAGCCGCAGGGCGATCAGAGTTTGGGGAGCTCCCCCGTATCAGGCACAGAGCAGGGCTGATCAGGAGGTTGGGGCGCCTTCCCCTGTCACGAACAGAGCAGGGTGGATAGGGACGTTGTGGCCCTGCCCCCTGTCACACACAGAGCCGCAGGGCGATCAGGGGGTTTGGGCGCTGATCCCGGTGCCGGGAGGCCTCTCGGCTCCGCTGATCCTGGTGCTGGTAGGCATATTACCCTTTTACTATATAGGATAGAGGCCTGGTGCATGGGTGGGGTTGGCTGGTTTGCCCTGAAGGGTGTTCTGGATCAGGGTGGGGGTCCCCACTGGGGTGCCTGGCCAGCCTGGGTGAGGGGATGATGGCTGTTTGCAGCTGGTCACACACCATTCAGGGTGGGGGTCCCCACTGGGGTGCTTGGCCAGCCTGGGTGAGGGGATCATGGCTGTTTGCAGCTGGTCACACACCCTTCAGGGTGGGGGTCCCCATTGGGGTGTCTGGCCATCCTGGGTGAGGGGCTGAGGGCTGTTTGCAGCTGGTCACACACCCTTCAGGGTTGGGGTCCCCACTGGGGTGCCTGGCCAGTCTGGGTGAGGGGCTGAGGGCTGTTTTCAGGCTGGCGGGTGACGGAAGCTCCCAACCGCTCCTTTTTTTCTTTTTCTTTTTTAATTCTGGGCCAGCTTTAGCTCTGAGGCTCCAGCTCTTAGGCCTCCGCTGCTGAAAGTAGGTAATCGAAACAATGTATAACTCCAGCTCTGACTCCAGCTCTGAGATCCCAGCTCGCTGAAAGCTGGTTTCTGGGATTTTTTTTAGCTTCTGTATTTGTTAAAATGTTTGAAACTGCAGGCTCAGAGGCCAGCAAGGCAGGCGGGGAACGTTGGAGTCCTCCGTCACTGAAGCAAGCAAGCCTCATGTTAGTTTCAAGCTGCCTGGCTGCCGGCCGCCATCTTGGCTGACAGTTAATTTGCATATCTCCCTGATTAGCCAATGGGAAGGGTAGCAGTCGTACTCCAATTACCATGTTTCTCTTTTATTAGATTAGATATAGATACTTAGAACAGTCCCTGAAAGTTCATCATGGGTTAAATTTTGACCTTGTTCACATTGCCTGAAAACTAATTGAAAGGCCAACCACAGGATGACTAGAAGGGTGGGTGAGGAGATCTAGATGGCAGTTTCTGCTCCCTAGGCCTGCCTCTTCCCCCTTTTAGTAATTCTGACCTTTCACCTTTAGCAGGGTAGTTCATTACAAACAGCTGAGCTCTGTGAGGACAGAGGCATATCTCAATTCCTCATAGCCCGTTTCTTTTTAACATGAAATCATATTTTCATTTTTTTATGGTGCTTCATAAATCCAAGGAAGTTTGGTATTTCTTCATTTATTGGGCAAGCCCTCTGAATCAAGGTTCAGTCACCTGCAGGGCCAGCACCACCTCTCCAACAGACTGGTCTCAGAGGCCGAGGAGCCAAGGAATGCCCCCAGCCACCAGAGCACTTCTGCTTTGATCAGCTTTGTTTTTTATTCCCATTTTGTTGGGGGGGGGGGGGGGGAGTAGCTCTGCATATGAGGAAGTATTAGGAAAATCATTGATTTTATGTACTTGGGGATTCTCTTGAATTCTAATCTGCCATGTTGTGTATTGTTCTTCCCTTTATCGTTTTTGTTTTTCATTCCTTCTGGTTTTGGGGTGGTTGAGTGGCTGTGTGTTTGGTCTCTTGTTTTTTTCGAAGACCTTCAGGGAAAGACTTCCCTTGAGTCTTAGAAATACCAAGTTATCTTCTTAAGTAATAGGTTTGTTTTCATATTGGAATTTTTAAAAATGGAGGTTCCAGCCTTGCTTTGGCCTCTAGAAACCCCAGAAATAAGTGTTCTATGCTTTTAGCAGCTAATTACAGGACTTTTTTCCTGTGGGTGCTGTCACCCCTAGCTCATCTTGTTGAAGATTAGTTGTGCTTTCAGCAAGCTTTGCTTTATAGTTTTAATGGTCTCTGAGTTCCTCAGGTTCTAAAACATACACTGATATGTAGCTACATATCTAGGGAGTCATTATAATAGCATTTGAGAACATAGTTACAATTAATGTATGTGTTATTCTAGTTTAAACTATTTCTAATTTAAAGATGAGATGAAGGGTGGAAAGGAGAACTGCTTTAAAATGATAGCTTATATAAAGAAGTTAATAATATTGTCTCTGAATACTCAAGACACTGATTGAAGTGGTAACACTTAAAAAATATTAAAAGTATAGATGGCAGGTTTTCATTCTTGGCCTGTTGCTGTTGACATTGCAGATAGAAGTAGATCTTACTGTGAATATTAGCAGATACCTTGAATCTATCCTTACTCTTGGTAATAATGTACTTTCAGAGGAGGTGTTTGAACTCTTGCCCTCTGTGAGGTATCTCTGTTCTTGGAGCAATAAATGAAGATTTTTACATTAATTTTATTTGAAGTAGATGTTTGGTTATACTCCTCATCTATCTAACCAAGACAGTATCTTCCTTTAATGTCTAGGATTTGAAATTAATGGGCATGCACTATTAAAATTAGCCTGTTCAAATAATACACTTCACTTTTAAGGACCTCAGTTTCCTCGGTGTTCTTAATTCTAAAGTGTCGATGGCTGAGAGTTTTGTAATTGCATTATTGCCATAAGTGTTGAAGAACTGAATAAAGATGGATGTTTACATTCCCTTGGTCAACTAAGGACTTTGTCACTTTTCTAGATTTAAGAATCCAAATCCCTTTAGGGATGAACACTCTCTGAGAAACTGAGTACAACTCACAGTGAAGATTAAAACTGACAGAGGGTTCTTCTACATATAACCTTGCTGTCAAGTACTGGCCTTTATACCACGAAACTTGAAAACATGGGCAAGGACACTTGGTCGTCTCTAGTTGTACCCTCAACTGATATAGATGTTTGCATACTTTACAGTCACGTTGCTAATTGGAGTGTGTTTATTCCAAAGAACAGATATCTCCAAGCTATTTTTATTTTCCTACTGCCAAACTCTCTGTCTTTTAAAGCAAGGCTAGTGCTCAGAATCAGAAGCACAAGCTTAATTAGACCTGGATCATACCCTCCAAGAAGCATATGAGCTTTATGCGTACGTTGAAATGCAAGATCGGCAAGGAGAAAGCTATTTCTGGCCATAAAAAGAGAAACAAATAATGTATTTTACTGGGGGTTTCTCTCTGGGCTAAGAGCCTCAGAATTGGCCATGATCTTTGTGGAATTTATTTTTTATTATTTTAAGCCCTTTCTAACATTTGAAGGATTTTACATCTTTGACTCCTCTGCTTCCCCATCATAGAGAAACCAAATAAATTTAGCAAGAAAATGAGAGTAATCACAGTCCATCCAGTCCATGATCTTCTCTGGGAATTTGATTATAACTAGTAATTAAGTGCATTCTAGCTAATTTACGAAAATACTAAATATAACTTCAAAAAACTAAACAACACCATATGTATCCCTTCTATGTCAACAAATACGGATATTTTACCTAATCTATAAAATTACCAATTGTACTTCCGGGTACAAAGAATTGAAAGTAGGGACTCAGGTATTTATACACTCATGTTCATAGCAGCATTATTCACAATAGCCATTATTCACGATTGATGGATGAATGGATAAACAAAATGTGTATATATGCAATGGAATATTACTCAGCTTTAGAAAAGAATGGCATTCTAACATGTGCTTTAGCATGGATGAACCTTGAAGACATGCTAAGTGAAAAATTTACTCACAAAATGGCAAATAGCATATAATTCTACTTACATAAGATATATAGAACACTCAAATTCATAGGCACAAAAAGTAGAATTATGGTTTCCAAAAAAATAGAGAGTACTTGCAAGTGACCTCCTGACCTACTGGAGAGAGGCTCACATAGGGCTTTAGTGTTTGTGTCTGCACTAGACCTAAAGAGAGTCAGTGTGTCTTGTAGACAAACTAAATGAACTCTGGGGCAAGACCAGACCTGGAGCTACTAGACTGTAATTTTTCTGAAGGACAGTCCACAGGTGTCCTCTAGAGACAGGACACTGCTTTCAGGTCTCCTGGGTGCGGTACACCTGTCCGCAGTTGAGAGTGCTGCAGGAAAAGAGCCTTGCGTGGCAGAGCTGATGTGCCCCAGTAGCTCTACAGCTGAACAATATTTCTTTGTATATATTCAGTACTAGGTATAAAAGCAAGAGTGGTTAAAGCGAAATGTCAAAGCAAGTTTATTAACATGTCAGTTTTTAAATTGTACATGTGGTTTGTTTGTTTGTTTAATAATCGCACTAACACGATAACATCCCAGAAAAAATGGTGGCCGTCTATCCTGTTGTAGATAAATGTAAGTTACGGCTCTAAGATGGATAGATACAAATATAGAAATTGGAGATGGATATGTTGGGGGTTTTTTTAATGTATTTTTATTGATTTTAGAGAGGAAAGGAGAGGGAGAGAGATAGAAACATCAATGATGAGAGAGAACCATTGATCGGCCGCCTCCTGCACACCCCCAGCTGGGGATTGAGCCCGCAACCTAGGCATGTGCCCTTGACTGGAATCAAACCCGGGACCCTTCAGTCCACAGGCCAACACTTTATCCACTGAGCCAAACCAGCTAGGGCGAGATGGATGTGTTTTAAACACAGTGAGGAAGCATTTACATATAAACGTAGGGTTTTTCTTTTTTTAAAAATAAATCTTTATTGTTCAGATTATTACAGTTGTTCCTCTTTTTCTCTCCCCCCCCCCCCCATAGCTCCCCTCCACCCGGTTCCCACCCCACCTCCGGCCCTTACCCACCCCCCACTGTCCTCGTCCATAGGTGTACGATTTTTGTCCAGTCTCTTCCACACCCCTCACACCCCTTACCCCCGAGAATTGTCAGTCCACTCCCTGTCTGTGCTCCTGATTCTGTTCTATTCACCAGTTTATTATGTTCATCAGATTTTTTATTCACTTGATTTTTCGATTTACTTGTTGATAGATATGTATTTGTTGTCACTTTGTTATTCATAATTTTTATCTTTACCTTTTTCTTCTTCCTCTTCTTAAAGAAAACCCTTCAGCATTTCATTTAATACTGGTTTGGCAGTGATGAACTCCTTTAGCTTTTCCTTATCTGTGAAGCTCTTTATCTGACCTTCAATACTAAATGATAGCTTTGCTGGGTAGAGTAATCTTGGTTATAGGTTCTTGCTATTCATCATTTTGAATATTTCTTGCCAATCTCTTCTGGCTTGCATAGTTTCTGTTGAGAAATCAGCTGATAGTCGTATGGGTACTCCCTTGTAGGTAACTAATTGTTTTTCTCTTGCTGCTTTTAAGATTCTCTCCTTGTCTTTTGCTCTTGGCATTTTAATTATGATGTGTCTTGGTGTGGTCCTCTTTGGCTTCCTTTTGTTTGGGGTTCTCTGCGCTTCCTGGACTTGTAAGTCTATTTCTTTCACCAGGTAGGGGAAGTTTTCCATCATTATTTCTTCAAATAAGCTTTCAATATCTTGCTCTCTCTCTTCTTCTGGCACCCCTATAATTCGGATGTTGGTACGCTTGAAGTTGTCCCAGAGGCTCCTTGCACTATCTTCATATTTTTGGATTCTTTTTTCGTTTTGTTTTTCCGGTTGGGTGTTTTTTGCTTCTTTGTATTTCAAATCTTTGATTTGATTCTTGGGATCCTCTAGTCTGCTGTTGGATCTCTGTATATTATTCTTTATTTCAGTCAGTGTATGCTTAATTTCTAATTGGTCCTTTTTCATATCCTTGAGGGTCTTACTATATTTCTCTGAGGTTTCTAGAAGATTCTTGAGTAACCTTATAACTGTGGTTTTGAACTCTATATCCAGTATTTTGCTTTCCTCCGTTTCTTTCGTTTGTGACTTCTTTCTTTGTCTCTGCCTTTTGGCTGCTTCCCTGTGTTGATAGAGTGGCTTTGTGTGCTAGGTGTCGTATAGGCCCAGTGGCTCACTCTCCCTAATTGCCTGAGGTGGACAGTCTTGGTGCACCCCTTTGTGGGCTGTGTGCACTGTCTTGTTGTAGTTAAGCCTTGATTGCTGTTGGTATCACTAGGAGGAATTGACCTCCAGGCCAATTGGCTGTGAAGACCAGTTATGTCTACAATGGGAGAATTTCTGTGCCAGAGACACCCTTATGGGGCAGGACTTGCTTCAGTGGGTCTTTCTCACTCACTGTGTCTGCCCCCTGAGTGTGTCTCTTATGCATGTGAAGAGTTGTAATCTGGATGGCCTTACTCTGACCACTGGATACACTGGCTCTTGGGTCTCCAGGGAGGTGCAAAGTCAGCCACTGCCGGAGGCCACCCAGCAGGAACTACAGAGAGATCTGCAGATTCCTCCTTTGTTTGGGGTTTGGAGGTGCCCAGATGAGGTGCAGCTGTGAAGCAATGCTGGCTGCTGATGAGCTTTAGGCCTTCTTTTGGAAGCTTGGGGTTCTCTGACCCAGCTGCAGTTTGACAGGTTTATAGGCGGAGAAAGGCCAGGCTATTCGTATGCAAAAGCCTCTGCACACAGCTTGGGTGGGCTTGTAAATTGGTTAGGGCAGGTTCTCAGGGAATCACCAGACAGAGCAATCACAATGGCTGCCAGTCTGTTCTGCCTCGGAGAGGTCCCAGGGTCTATGTCCTGTGGCCCCATGCAGGAACAGTGAGCGCTGCAAGCTCCTCCGCGAGAAAGCCGCCCTCACGTTTCTGCCCAATGCCAGACAGAACAGTTTCTCCCTGTATGAGTCTGGGTCCCCAGATTCTCACCTGGAACTGGAGTTCAGAGCAGTCGGGAGCTTGTACCTCCCTCCGGATTGAAAAAGACAACAGCGTACCCAGCTGCCTAGCCCCTTTCGCAAGAACCTCTTTACCTCCACACTTCCACAACTCTGCACCTCCTACCAGACTCAATGCGCTTTTCTCTTTCCTCCTAGTTGTAGAATTTCCGCTCAGCCAGCCTTCCCATGGCTCTGGATGATATTCATTTTGTATTTTAGTTGTAGTTTTAATGTGGTTGTGTGTGGCAGCAAGTTCAGGTGTTTACCTATGCCGCCATCTTGGTTGTCCTCCCAGTAGGTTATTTCTTCCCAAACTTTCTCTCTGCAGAGTGAGAAATACTAGTGGTGACTACTTACTAACCCATCCCTCTGCCCAGGTTACTAGACTCTGCCCTTCCTCCTGGATTGAGACAAAAGTAACATGAAGACTCTTTGGAGCCTATAACATTTAACAAGTGATTAGATATGTGTTGGGAGTTATAACAGCCCTTGATTTTTTATTTTTTTCTGTTTTTTGTGTTGTTTTTTTTAAATACATATTTTATTGATTTTTTACAGAGAGGAAGGGAGAGAGATAGAGAGTTAGAAACATCGATGAGAGAGAAGCATCGACCAGCTGCCTCCCGCACACCCCCTACTGGGGATGTGCCCGCAACCAAGGTACATGCCCTTGACCAGAATCGAACCTGGGACCCCTCAGTCCCCAGGCCGACGCTCTATCCAGTGAGCCAAACTGGCTAGGGCTGGTTTTTTCTGTTTTAAACTGGCTTAGTACACATGTTTACCCCCTAGACCTTTCATATTTTTAGGCTGATTTTTCCAGTTGTTACAGGCAAGTAGGTGAACTGTTGGTTCTCTTTCTCTATTGTCCCAGCATTAAGTTCATATATTTTTTAACATTTTATTTTTAACTTACTATAACCTGTAAAAGGCTGATTTAAGGCTGTTGTTTCCCATCCTGTTTTTTTGAAATAATAAACCTTCATTTTGGTCTCCTGAATATACACTGAGTGGCCAGATTATTTTGACCACCTGACGTTTGTAGGCAGATTAGCTATAATTTCATGCTGATGTTGCTAGAGGGCCAGACCATTATAAATAGGGAAGCCGGTTGTTTACCACGGCAGTAGAAGTGATTTGTTTCTGAAGATATGGGTAAACAACGCGATTTAACAGCCTTTGAACGTGGGATATATTTGAATGTGAGTGGCCAGATTATTATGACCACCTGACATTTGTAGGCAAAGTAACCGTACACTGCATCGTATGGGATATGGAAGCCGAAGGCCTGTTCCAACACCTTTGCTGTCTGCAGTTACCAAGATAAAAACGTCTCCAATTCACACAGGAACACAAGGATTGGACAGTCGAGCATTGGAAAAAAAAGTCATGTGATCCGATGAGTCACGTTTCCGGTTGCATCATGCAGATGGCAGAGTGAGAATTTGGTGGGAACAGCATGAAAGCATGCACCCCACATGCATGGGTACAACCCTTCAAGCTGGTAGGAGCAGTGTTATGGTTTGGGGCATGTTTTCCTGGCATGATTTGGGCCCTTTAATTCATGTGGAACAACATCTGAATAGCACAACATACCTAAGTATACATACGCTATCATGTTGATGGCGTATCCCAATGGAGATGGCTTCTTCCAACAAGACAATGCTCCATGCTACGTTGCTCGTATTGTGCAGGAGTGGTTTCAAGAACCTGAGGGAGACTTTTTTTTTCCCCATCTCAGTGTAAATATTTATTATCAGATCTTTTCCCAAGGTCTGGTAGGACTTTGGGAACCAGACTTAGGAGACAAGATTACACTGTTTCATAACTTGTTCTAGGGCTTATCCTGGCTCATGTGGCCTTATTCCTCAAAAACTTCTTTTCAATAAACGTAGGTTCTCAATGAGTAAAGAGGACAGACATGTGTCCTAAAATTAGCTTCATGGCATTTATCACCCTCTGAATTACATATACACTATACATTTTTCTGGGGAAAGGATCTATAACTGTCATCAAATCCTCTAAAGATCATATGATTCACATAAGAAGATTAAGAACCGCTGTGATAAAGCACCTTTAGATAACTGAATTATGAGAATGGGATGCCTGGACTACTAAATAATTCTACCCTCGTTCATATTCTGGAGCTCCAAAGGGGTTTTGGGACCTCTGTTTATATTAGATATATCTCTAATATAGCTAATGCACCTTATACAGTGAGATATTGGGCAGAGGAAGCAGCAAGGGACTTCCACTCTCATCTTAGAAAAGCCACAATGTCCACTATGTACCAGATGATTCTTCCAAAGATGTCTTTTCTCCAGGCACCAGGTCTAGGTTTTTCTTGACCCGTCTAAAGGAGCCTTAGGGCATCTTCTCGTTCCTGGACAACTTTATCGAGTGCATCCATGGATTCTATTACCTTTTCTAGCCGCTCCGGGCTTGGCATTGTTAGTATCTGCCACTTGTCCTCCTGCTCTAGAGTTAGGAGCATGTTTCTTTCTTTCAGTAGGACATACCAAAGTTTATGTTAGTCTTCATTACTTTTGTTCCTTAACTGCTGACAGGTCCATGCAGCTCCAGATTTCACTTTTTCTTCTCCCCAATTCTTTGGGTCATCAAAAAATTATTCCAGCCCTTTCCTTGATAATGTGGTATGACGTATTCTACACTGGTGTAAAGATGTGACACTTGGTATATTCTTAGGCGACAGAATAAGAGAAAACCCTCTGCCAGGAGGGACCTGAGGGCTTATTAAGGACCTGGAAGTCTGACACTTTTCCTGCAAAGAATGCCTAACCTGGCAGCAGCCATTTTCCTCGCATCAGCAAACTGGGTTCTTGTCCACAGATGCGTCCCATGAGGGAGACTTTACCTTGGCTTAGGTGGCCCCTACAATCACCAGATCTCAATCCAGTTGAGCATTTGTGGGACAAAGTTAAAAGAGCCATCAGGCAGCTGGTTCCACAACCATCAAATCTCACAGAACTAGACAATGCTATTCATCAGGCATGGTGTCAGGTTCCTCGCATCACCTTTCAACATCTCGTGGAGTCAGTGCCAAGAAGGAATCGCCACAGTGTTGAAGGCAAAAGGTGGCCCAACGAAGTACTGATGGGTGGTTATAATAATCTGGCCACTCACGTTCGAATGTATCCCACGTTCAAAGGCTGTTAAATCGCATTGTTTACCCATATCTTCAGAAAAAAATCACTTCTGTCATGGTAAACAACCTGCTTCCCTATTTATAATGGTCTGGCCCTCTAGCAACTTCAGCACAAAATTATAGCTAATTTGCCTACAAATGTCAAGTGGTCATAATAATCTGGCCACTCAGTGTATATCTAGCCATCTCCATATTTTTTTTTTTTTTTTGCTAATGGTGTAGTGCTTTACTATGCCATATTCTATTTTTTAACCAATTATCTTCAACAAATATTTGTTGAGCACCTGCTATATGCAAAAGTACTCGAGAGCCCATTAAAATCCAACACTCTGAAATCTTAAGCAATAGTATTACCTAGAAATGTTTCTAACTTTCTTGAAGACACTTCTTATTACTAATCGCATTTTCACATCAGTTACCTTTTTCTCATTAGCTTTTCACATGTCTGTGTCTTTACCACTGTAATGGGCAACTGCATATGATGGAGAGAACATGTGTGCAGCTGGTGGACCAGGGTATGATGTGAGTATGTGCCTCCTTACCATTTAGTAACCTCAGGCAAGGCAGTTAAGCTCTTTGGACCTTGGGTTTTCATTGTGTAAAATGGATGCAGGATCATGCCCCAGGAATACAGATGAGCCCATTCACGTTGGTCACCACCCGTTTTTGCCTTTGTGTCTCTGACCTATGATTACCTCCACTGAGAAACTTAGTATGATTGATCACTGGGATTCCTCTCTTGCATTTTTAGTTAAGAATAAGAAAAAAAGGAAAAGTGTCAGTGAATGGGAAGTTTGTTCTAAGGCAGCAGTTCTCAACCTGTGGGTCGCAACCCCTTTGGGGGTCGAACGACCCTTTCACAGGGGTCACCTAAGACCATCGGAAAACGCATATATAATTACATATTGTTTTTGTGATTAATCACTATGCTTTAATTATGTTCAATTTGTAACAATGAAATTGGGGGTCACCACAACAGGAGGAACTGTATTAAAGAGTTGTGGCATTAGGAAGGTTGAGAACCACTGTTCTAAGGAAAGATGGATTAATCAGAATCTAGAAATTTTTACTCTCCTGAATGCTATTAACTGAAATTTTATAAATGTAAATAATATAGGAACCAGCCATTAGACTATTTCCACATTTTGAGGCTGTTTAACTGAAATTGTGAACATGTTTCCTTGAATACCCTTTTATAAAGAAGAAAGCAGCATAATCTTTTTTTTTTTTAATCTTTATTGTAAAGAGTATTACAGCTGTCCCCTCATTACCACCTCATTTCCCCCTCTACCCAGTTTCTGTCCTGCCCCACCCCAGGCCTTCACTACTCTAATGTCTGTGTCCTTAGGTAAGATCTTTGGTTCATCTCTTCCCTCTGAGATTCTCATCAGTCTGTTCCATGTTTCCATGCCTCTGATTCTATTTTATTCACTAGGTTATTAGATTTCTTGTTTGTTTATTTTCATGTTTAGATTCAATTGTTAATAGATATGTACTTATTGCCACTATATTGTTCATATTTTTAATCTTTTATTTTTTTCTTCTTCTTAAAGAATACCCTTCAACATTTCATGTAATACTGGCTTGGTGGTGATGAACTCCTTTAGCTTTTTCTTGTCTGTGAAGCTTTTTATCTCACCCTCAGTTCTCAATGAGAGCTTGCTGGGTAGAGTAATCTTGGTTGTAGGTTCTTGCTAGTCATCACTTTGAATACTTCTTGCCACTCCCTTCTGGCCTACAAAGTTTTTATTGAGAAATCAGCTGACAGCCATATGGGCACTCCCTTATAGATAACTAACTGCTTTTCTCTTGCTGCTTATAAATAAGATTCTCTCTTTGTCTTTAACCCTTGGCATTTTAATTATAATGTGTCCTGGTGTAGGCCTCTTTATGTTCCTCTTGTTTGGGACTCTCTCTGCTTCCTGGACTTGTAAGTCTATTTCTTTCACCAGGTAGGGGAAATTTTCTGTCATTATTTCTTCAAATAGGTTTTCAATATCTTGCTCTCTCTCTTCTCCTTCTGGCATCCCCATAATGTGAATGTTGGTACACTTAAAGTTGTCCCAGAGGCTCCTTACACTCTCTTCATATTTTTGGATTCTTTTTTTCTTTTTGCTCTTCTGATTGGATGTTTTTTGCTTCCTCATATTCCAAATCGTTGATTGATTCTCAGACTCCTCTGTTCTTTATTTCAGTTAGTGTATGCTTAATTTTTTTACTGGTCCTTTTTCATGTCTTTGACATTCTCACTAAGTAGCAGTATAATCTTATTGATGGCGACCAGCACTCACTGCTCGTTCCCAGATCCTGAGTTTTCACTGTCTCCTTTGATTTAACTAGCTAAACTTGTTTGAGAACAGCAATTATGTTGAATATCTTCGAGTATTTCAAGTTTTTTTATATTTCTAATAATCTTAATGTTTTTTAGCTTGATTTGCTGAAAAGTTAGTTATTGAATAGAATAATTTTAATTGAAGAAACCATAGTTTATGTTCTTTTTTGATTTTCAACATGCTTTCTAATTCTCTGTGCTCTCGAGTTTTTAAGTAATTCATTTCACAATTTTTTATTCATCTTCCTTCAGTATATTTCTAGCATTCAGGAGTTATTTAGTTGTTTCGAGGAATTATTTTATACTTCATGGACTAAAATAGCTCTTATGCAGCCTCTATTCTTTGGTGTTCTTTTTTTTCCTTAAAGAATGAGTAGGTTGCAGTGTTTATTCCCAAGTACTAATATTGCACCAGGAGCCCCTCGCCCAGCTTGGTATGGCTCTAGTTCATGGTCGAT
Organism: Myotis daubentonii; assembly: GCF_963259705.1. Lineage (NCBI taxonomy): Eukaryota > Metazoa > Chordata > Mammalia > Chiroptera > Vespertilionidae > Myotis > Myotis daubentonii. Next base: position 127,354,406 of record NC_081842.1, read on the forward strand.
AGCTAGGATGCAAATGGTCGTGCCTGGTTAGTTCTTAGAAGATAATGTCAGACTTTTCCTAGTTTTATAGGAAAAGTACTTGAATAAAAGATTTGAAGCCATAAGCTCTTGTGGCCATAAGTTGGCCATGGTTGGTGTATGGTAGCAAAACTAAAGCTAGAGAAGCAGTGAGACTGATCAAGTGGTCAAGATGTAGAAAAGTTACTGTGAAAATCAGGCGAATGACAAGAACAGTGCAGAGGCAGAACTAAGGCAGGGGTTAATTGGACGTAAGTCTGCCCTGCAGCGATAATGCTGCTAATGTGTCTTGTCTCTTCTCCTCACTGTTGCTAAGTGAGAGGAAGATGTGACCCTTCCGGAGGCCTGTGACCAAGTGTCAGATACTGTGCTCAGAGAAGTCAGCTCTTTACAGCTCAATGTGATGAGTGTCTAGAGCAGCAGTCGCCAACTGGAGGTCCGAAGGGTTGGTGACTGCTGATTTAAGGAAACCATTGGAGCAGCGGTCACCAACCGGTGGTCCGTGAGGTCCAAAAGTTTGGCGACTGCTGGTCTAGAGGATACAACAGGAAAATACTGTGTCCAGGTTGGAGTCTCCAGGGAAGCCCCATCTGTGCCCAGAAGTAAAGCTCAGGCTTTCTGACAAGATGGCACTGCATGCATAGGTGCTTACAGTCTAAAGCTATTTTCAAACTTCTCCAGTACAACTCATAGTAAGAGTTGCATTTTATCTGGTGGACCTGGGTATGCAGTGCTCTCTAGTTTCTCCTATTCTCTTTTAAGTAACTGTTGATTGGTATCCCCAAAATTGATTTTGTATCCCAAAGCTTGAAAGGCACTGTTGTGTGGAATAGGGAGAAATAAAATAGCACTCACCCACCCCTACACAAAGAGTTGAGGATCAGACTAGGTATAGAGTAGCTTTACTGAAATGACTAGAAGAAAAAGACCTTCTAATCTAGACTGAGCATGGACAGCTGGAATAAGGTGCCTTGGAGCATAAACACATAATGCTTTTGGCTCCTTCCTGTTGGAGAATCTTCATTCAGTTTCGAGAAGCTTGGGGGCCTTTGCTTTGGAATCCCACTGTTCCTGGCTCCTTACCTGTACAGTTTGGGTTAGGGACAGCATTGTCCAGGCATCTTTCAGTGGAGTTTGAGTGGAGCCCCTGCCTGACATTAGGAAGTTCCTCCTGGAAGGATTTGGCTAATGAAAAACAAAGCTCTACCTGGATATGGGGCTTGATTGTAACATTTCCATGCTTATTCCACATTGAGCAGTTGCTGGCTGGTTTTGGTATTTAGATGGTTTTATTTTTAGGGCCAGGTCTAAAATGTGGCTGTGAATAAATTCTTTCTTGAATCAGACAAAAGAGTATGACTTTCATTCTGAGAAATGGAAAGAAAACGTGCAGCCAGTTCTGCTATAATGCAGCATATGCATTCCTAAAAATCACACTATGCAAAGTCATGCACTAGAAAGACCACAGGACTTACGAGGGAAATGAGAAAGAGGCCCAGCATATAAAAACTTTGTCATTGGCATATTTAAAAATAAGATAGGACCCTAATAAAAATGGTAGCACAATGTGACATTTTAAATGGCTAAGAAAAACATAAATAACTACCATACATGTGGCACTTTATCTCGAAGAAGTCCTGCAGTTTGCTGGAGGAAGTGGGTGTCGGAAGGGCTCAACTCCTGGGTTATTGTGAATTGTGCTGCCGTGGGATCTGAAATCACAGGGAAAGCTGTGCACCTGATGAGGACGGAGTAGCTGCTGCAGGTGTGGGGTTTGCGTATTCCTGTCCAGCTAGATTCACCTGAGGGTAATTATCACCAACTTTCTCCAGACAAAATCAGGCATAAATACAGGTGAAATTTGCAGTGTGCTCAAATTGTTCCTAATATATCCATCCTGTTGAAGCAAAACATTGTAGCAGCACTGACAATATATTATCTTTTGAAAACAGCTAAGAATCTATATATATAAAAGCTTAAGCGACCATTACAACAGAACGACCGGTCACTATGACACACACTGACCACCAGGGGGCAGATGCTCAACGCAGGAGCTGCCCCCTGGTGGTCAGTGCACTCCCACAGTGGGAGCCCTGCTCAGCCAGAAGCCAGGCTCAAGGCTGGCGAGCACAGCAGCAGTGGCAGGAGCCTCTCCCACCTCTGTGGCAGCACTACGGAAAAGTGAGCTGAGTGGTAAGGAGCAAACAGGCATGAGAACAGGCAGGCGAGCGGTGAGGAGTGAGTGGTCCCGGATTGTGAGAGGGTGCAGGCCGGCTGAGGAGACCACACACCCGCCCCCCGCTTGCCCCATGCAGGAATTTCATGCACTGGGTCTCTGGTGAGTGTATATAACCTTAAACCCAGTGATCCTTATGGACAGGAAAGTATAATTGAAGGAGTTGGAGCAAAGATACTTTTATAATTATTTATAAAGGATTTATTTAACATGTGGGAAAATGGGATGCTGATGTTTAAAGCCTGCCTTTCATATTCATTTAAAAAGTTCTAATGAATTCAGTTTGCAGATTACGTAGTCTGAATAAAATGGTGGGCTTTGTATAGTTAAATGGGATTCAGTTCAATGGGTATGATTAACAGTATTTTGAAATGTCAAACTCTATAAAGAGTTAATAATTCTGTATAAACTACAGTGCTTACTCTCTAAATTAAACTAAAGAAAGCAATGGTCATGAATATCCAAGATAGTTAAAAACCAGTTTTGAATTTTTTTTTTGAGGTTGAGACCCATTCTGCCTTGACAGTTTATTAAATTTACCAGCTTGTTGTTGTTGTTGTTGTTGTTTATCCTCACCCCAGGAGATTTTTTCCATTAATTTTTTAGAAAAAATGGAAGGGAGCAAGGAAGGAAAGGGGGTGGTGGGAGAGAGAGAGACATTGATGTGAGAGGGACATATCAGTTGGTTGCCTCCAGGACCGGGAATCTAGCCTGTGACCCTTCTGTGTGCAGACCGACAGTCTAACCCAGTGATGGCGAAACTGTGACACGCATGTCAGAGGTGACATGCGAACTCGTTTTTTTGGTTGATTTTTCTTTGTTAAATGGCATTTAAATATATAAAATAAATATCAAAAATATAAGTCTTTGTTTTACTATGGTTGAAAATATCAAAAAATTTCTATATGTGACGCGTTACCGGAGTTAAGTTAGGGTTTTTCAAAATGCTGGCACGCCGAGCTCAAAAGGTTCGCCGTCACTGGTCTACCACTGAGCCCACCGGTGAGCGCTCATTACCATTTATCAAATGAATGGTCCATAGTGACTTGTGTTGATTTGTAATGCATATATTATCATCATAGGAGCTATATTTGTTTGTTTTGTTTTGTTAATTCTCACCCAAGGATATTTTTCCATTAAATTTTAAACAGAGTAAAGGGAGTGGGGGGGGAGAGAGAGAGAAACGTCTATGCGAGAGAGATAGATCAGTTGGTTGCCTCCTCTGTGGTACATCTACACAATGGAATACTACGCTGCTGTAAAAAAATAAAGGAATTCTTACCATTTGCAACAGCGTGGATGGAACTGGAGAGCATTATGCTAAGTGAAATAAG